>NC_141026.1:47862500-48182500 GCF_052040795.2 Danio rerio | reverse complement strand
ATTAAAATGCAGCCATATGTAGCTCTGGCAACATAATTCACCATCTCTAGAAATGTATATAGGGGTATGTTTTCAGAATGAGCCTGTGTTGACATTATTAGTCTTAAGGTGATCCATTAATACTTGCAAGTTGATTCACCGAAAAAAGTTTGTTTGGTAATCTTCAATCAAAATTTGTAAATCAAATTTGCTTCAGGGTTTTAACTGGCCACACCCCTTTAATTGTTAGATTGCCATGAAGGAATAATGCACAAAAAGAAAGAATTGCACAGGTCTTTTATTTATTTATTTATTTATTTTTTGGTAACAGGTTAACCACAAATGCAATTATGTTTTCTAAATAATTAGATGTTGAAATATACAAATTGATTTATTCATTACTAAAGAGTGGGATTTGTTAGCAACTTAGCTTTTTAAAAAATCTTGAAAACATTTTGTTTATGAAAATAATTAAAAAGAGCTTGTACAGTAGAATGTGCTGCTTGCAATCTTCTTCTTCTTCTTCTTCTTCTTCTTCTTCTTTGGCCTTAGTCCTGTATGGTTGCGGGGTCAACTCTTTGAAACAAGTCCTCCATTTAGACTTGTCCATATGATAATGACTTTTTTTTTTTTACACATTCCGGCCGGCCTGTCATCTGGGCCTGTCACCCTCATACACTTTTACACTCATACACTATGGACAATTTAGCCTACCCAAGTCACCTGCAGCATGTCTTTGGACTGAGGGGGAAACCGGAGCACTCGGAGGAAACCCACTCGAAACCTAACCCGAGGTTCGAACCAGCGACCCAGCTACCTTCTTGCTTTGAGGCAACAGCACTACCTACTGCGCCACTGCTTCACCCGTATGTGCTGCTTGCAATAACACTGGTAAATGCATGCTTCTCCAATGTGGATATTTTATTGGCTGTCGTAAGTAAAATCTTAAAAGTAAAAGTTATTGAATTCAATTCAAGTCTTCCAAAATGATAATAAATAATGATTGCAAAGCATTTTTAAATTCATTTTTCGACCAATTTTTTTTTTCCGATTTTGGTTTCGGCCCAGAATTTAATTTCAATGCATCACCATCTTCACATTTGCCATTTAGTCAGTCTTGTCTTACATACAGTAGCCCATGCAGTACTTGTTTTCATGTCCAAATTACAAGGGGGAAAAAGCAATTTGTCTGGTACGAGTTCCTGTGTGGTCACACTTGGTGCACATCCTTTGTGACGGCACTGGCTAATACCTTACTTTGTAATGAACTACATTGAATTCGAAAAGAAAGCACAACACAGAAGACACCCTGACTTCTCAACCCAAGCCTGTACCTTTTTTCTGTGCGGTAAACTTTTCCAAACAGCTTCTCAATTGGAACTGTTAACCTACGAGTCATCGTTAGGACACTGAAATCAGCAAGGACTGCTAGCAGGCTGTTCATGAAAGCAGTTCAGCAGCTTTTCTTAGCAAAGGCTTTAGTGTTCTTTAAAAAAAAAAAAAAAAACGGTGGAATTTGAAGCTTCGTAAGTGTTTTTAGTCTGCGTGTTTGTGCTTCTTTTTGAGCCGAGCCAGAATGCACTCAAACCTTTCATGCTCTCACAATAATTTCTGTGCCAGAAGCGTTCTGTAGGCTTTACCTCTTTACCTTTTCCCTTCTTTAAACCCAATTTCACAGCAAAAAAGCCAATCAAAGCTTGACAGGTGCTGGAACAATTACAGATTGTGCCCTAAAAGCCCCATCTAAATTCTATTTCAGGATTTGCGTATGCTTTTTTATCAAATGAGTATGAAAAATAAGTGTTACAAATGCGCTGGAGAATCTTGTAATGATGCTTTTGCCTGAATTCTGCTTTGCGCACACTGGAAAATTGGCATCTAATAAAGTGCTGGAAGATGAAAAACACTTAGGTTGAATTCATTTTCTTGCTTGAGCTTAGATAGGAGGACGTTCGATATATTTAGTCTCAAAAATATACTTTAAACATTTTAAATAAATGGTTAATTTCAAATTCCAGCTAGTGAAC
Source organism: Danio rerio (assembly GCF_052040795.2). NCBI lineage: Eukaryota > Metazoa > Chordata > Actinopteri > Cypriniformes > Danionidae > Danio > Danio rerio. The sequence continues at coordinate 48,180,494 of NC_141026.1, read as the reverse complement.
TCAAATCCAACTGAGAGTTCCAAAGAACTTTTTAAAGGGGACCTATCATGCCCCTTTTTACAAGATATTAAATAATTTCTATTGTCTCTGGAGTGTGTTTCAGCTCAAAATAATCTACAAATAATATTTTTAAACTTCCCCTTTCAGGCTTTAATACTAATTGTCCCATTTTGGTGACTGTCGCTTTAAATTCAAATGAGATTGTGCTCTTTTCCCAAGAGGGCGGAGCTACAAATGCCTGTGTCAGCATAGTGGCAGATTCAAAAACAAGGCTAACATCCTATGTCTAATAAGGGAGAGATCATCACTAATGGGCCAAGCTTTCCCCCTCTGACACGTACAAAGGGAAAATCAAATTAATTCCATCAAAGTGTTTTTGCAGACCACAAATCAAAGGGTTTTTTTTACCATTAGAATCTGGTTATATTCACAGACTGTTCACGCACACACATAGACAGTACGAAGCTCTCGCTCTCATTCACACACATACACACAAACACATAGACACCAACAAACAGGCTAAACAAAACAACAAGCTAAACAAAGCTAAACAAAGCATCACACTCTCTCATTCACACACATACATACGTGTGCTTGCTCGCTCGGGTGTCGGGAGTGATATTGTTAGACCGCCCGCTCCCATTCAATTTACACCAGAGTTACTGACCACTCCCGCGCTTTATTCGGAAATTTATTCCCGGGAATGCAGACCTCTACCATGGTGGGTGTTTCTCTCCATCACGCACTGAACGCAGTCGACCAAACACAACAGACGGGGTCATTGGACCAATCAGCGCAGATTAACCTCAAGTAAAGGAGGGGTTTGGGAACAAATGAATCGCTAAACAAATCATATGGGAGTCGTTGGGATAACTAGGTAAAGATAATAAATGCATATTATAAGACAATGAAAGCGTTTTTTGACCAATTTCAGCATTATGGATATGACATTTAATCTAAATACTTAAACAATATATTCACAAAGAATTCATCTGTTAACAGTATATTGAAAAATCTGTTTATATTTTCCAAAACAACTCACCACAGAGTTAAATGATCAGAAAAAAATCTCAATCTGTAAACATGTTTCATATTTTAAATGAGTGAAATAAACATGCATTATGGTTCCGACCAAAAAAGTATGTAAGTTTGTCCAGCAGTATACAACAAACTTTGTTGAAATTCTGTAAATTAAAAGACACAACAATAATTCTAACAAAGACCAGTAAGAGTTGGCTTTCTGTAGAACAAAATCACTATTTTATTTGACATTTTCGCATTCATGAGGAAAAAGCTTCCTTATTGATGTGACATCTGTGAGTTACGGATGTGACAGATGTGAAATTGGCTCTTGCATGACTTTGGTATATAAAAAAAGTTTGGAAAATGACAGAAAAAAGTACTGTAAAACACACAACTAGAAAGGGTTTCACTATATTGGTTATATAGTGTCACTCTCACTATATTATTCGTTTTTTATTTTGTTGTTAACGGTGCAATGGTGGTCATCCAATCTTTATTCTCAAGCCTGCTTGTTTCTAGCTTGGCGTTATTTAGTTTGGAAACAGAATAAGTAGGTCTGTGTTGGTAGTTTTCCCAATTTAGCCGTGTAATGTGCAAATCAGCATTGTTTATGTGCATGCCAATGACCTATAAAAGATCTCGCTAACTTTATTGGAGGGTGGATAAAATAACAGAGCCCTCCTAACAATATATTGATCTGGAAAACCTAATAAGGAGCAGCTCCAGCTTTTGTCTTCAGAACAGCTTCCAACAATCTCGAGTGGAATATTGCTCAATCCTTCAAAGTAGAAAAGCCTCCATTCTGTGAGGGATGAAGAAAGTAAGAGTGTATTTCTTGCTTTGTTCTCCAGGAATTCACTCCAGGAAGCAATTCTCTCTATGAACCTCTATAAGGTAGAATGAGATGTATAGAATTCTCTTTTTAGGTGACTTTTTTTATACTGTATCATCCATAAGTTAAAAAATAACCACTTTTATTCTGCAAGGATAGGACTAAGCTGAAGGAAAATGATTGATGAATAAATGATTAAAGACGTTATTAGAAAGTGCAAACATGCTTATTTTAATATCCTTAACTTCAATACATAAACTTACTTAACAGAGCAGAACATGTTGGTACACCAACACTAACAAACATATGGCTTGCACTACTCCTTTTTAACATTTGAGCAGTAGCCTCAACCCATCATTTAATGCTATGTTAAGTTTTTGCATGCTACTCTTTCTATAACACTGCCACCAATGGGCAGTATACAATGGGGTACAGAGTGCTCTAAAAAGTTTATTCTTAACATAGGCATATTGTACGGTATATAGGAATCAACTGAATTCGAGTTTCTTTTTTAATTTCCAATACTTTTTAGGGTTTTTTTGTACACTACCACCATCAGTTTAAAAAAGTGACACTTTATTCAGCAAGGATGTTTTAAATGAACCTAATTGGACTGTAAAGACATTATTAAAAAGCGCTAGGATGTAGAAGTTCATTTTACACAGCCAGAAATAAAGGTATGCGAACTGTCACTGGGGTGGTACCTTTTCAAAAGGTACAAATTTGTTCCTAAAAGGTCCATATTAATACCTCAAAGGTACAGTTCCCCAAAAGTGTTCCTCTTAAAATTTTGAGGTACTAATATTTACTTTTATGGTACCATCATGTACGCTTTAAGTACAAATGTGTACCTTTTAAAAATGTACCATCCCAGTGACAGCTCACGTACCTTTATTTCTGAGAGTGTAGAATGTCACATGCTACTTATTATACTTATTCTATGACTTCAAATACAGGGTATAGGCTCAATAGATATAGTTTATAAATTGGTCAAGATGTCCAGGTTTTGGTCGTCGAAACCAAATTACATTTAAAAGTTATTTTATATACTTAGAAAGCCTTTTAATGGGTTCATTTTACAATTCCTTTAAAGTTAAACAGTTGGGTTTTACCATTTTTGGAATAATTCAGCCGATCTTTTTAGCTTAGCTTAGCATAAATCATTGAATTAGATTAGACCATTAGCATCTTGCGAAAAAAATTCGGAAAAGAGTTTCAATAGTTTTTCCATTTTAAGCTTAATACTTTTGTAATTAGACTTAGTTGTACTGAGACTGATGGAAAATAAAAAGTAGCTTTTTTCTAGGTCTGGATGAAACGTTACTCTCATTTCAGCATAACATTCAAGTTATTTTGCCGCTCTAAATGGCTGCAGCAGACAAAAATGGTATTACACAGCACTTCATTGAACATGTAGTATACACATAGGCATCTCCATTTTGGAAGGACTCTATATATTCTGTACAATTGCAGGTTAACTGTTTCTTTACTATCCAATCTCTACACAACTGCTTAACATCCCTAACATTTCTTTTTACAAAGCTGCTTTGGAACAATAATTAATGTGAAAAGTACTATACAAGTAAACTTGAATTTAGTTACCTAAAAGGGAACTATTTTCAGGTGCTGCATAATATGACCTTCATATTTAATATTTCAAACTCTTGTGTCAAAATATATCATCAAACAAGATTGAAATAATGTTTAGTGATCACACAGCATAAGATCAATATGTTTAGATGTAAACAAAAATGTATATAACATTTAAAGTATATATTAAAACATATACTGTAAAAAGAACAGAGATCATGGTGAATTAAGTTTTAATATTTAGTGCTATAAACGTAAATTACTGTATATATAAGAATATAAAAGTATTCAAATTTAAATTGACTAGTGATTTAATGATCAGTATGTTGGCCTACAAAGTCTTTAAATAGAGCCTTTTAATAGGTCATTAACATTAAATGACATTTCAGTGAGTGTCTTCTGTAAATAGTGGGAAAAAGAAAAAATAACAGGACACATTTCAATGTACAGCTAAATTAAAGCTGTATTACACTAGAATAGTTTTGATACTTGAAAGCACCTTTGTCTTTGACCCACATATTACTTTTTCTCATTGCTCAGGAGACTAGGATTTATTCCCACACAAGGTCTTTCTGTCGGCCTTAGATAAAGACTTTATTGCAGTCTAGCAGAGCTGTAATGAATTTCTGCTTTGTGAAGCTCTTAATATAAAGTTTTTGATATTGTGCTTTTTTGATAAAGGTGCAGAAAAGGTTTGGTGGTAATCTCTGAAACGGCACTTTTTTTCTTTTTTTCTTTTGGCCTTTTGCCACTTTTATTTGCTGAGAAAATATAGAAAGGGCAGGCTGTGATTGGGAGGAAAGAATTAGACTGTCAGCGTTTTCTCAGATGCTTTTCCAATAAAATCCACATAAAAATAAATTGATCGCAGAAGAATTAGATTTCGGCAGGTTGAAAACAATTAAAATTGACATTTAAGACCTACAGGCACAATGGGAGATTATTGGTGTCTTCTCAGGAGGAACATCTGGAAAGCAGGAACCTTAAAGCGATAGTTCACCTAAAAATAACAGTTTGGTCAGTGTTTATTCACCCTTAAGTGATTTTAAACATTAACGAGTTCTTTTTTGTGTTGAGCCCAAAGAAGCTTGTTGAAAACTGTGGTAAACTGGTAGCCATTGACATCGGGTGAGTAATTGATTACAGAATGTTTATTTTGGGGCGAACTATGACTTAAAGCTATTTGAAGCAAACCTGTTATGAACAAATAAACACAGTTTAAACACAGTTGTGTGGCAACAGTGTGAATATAACCAGCCTCATAATTCATAAAACAGTCTGCAGAAACATTTTGATTGACATTCTGCTTTTGTACATATCATCGGGAGGGGAAAGCTCTGCCCATCAGTGACAATCTCTTTCTCATTAACATAGACAGCCCTGAGTGAGAAGAGACCATCCATCATTGCAGTTTTCACACCGTATCTGCCAAAGATAATGTCAGCGACCTAGAGGCATTATAAATGTGGACTTAAGGATGCTGTCTAGTAGTGTTATCACGATACCGGAATTTCGGTACTAATTGTTACAGAAATGTAAAAAATTATCAATTTCCTGCTAGCGTTTAAGCGCTGTTGAGAACTTTGTTAAAAACACTGATTATCCATTGTGTTTACAAGCTCAGAAGAACAGAAATGACTGGGATTGGTTGTGAAGGTCAACAGTTCACCACTGTACACTGAGCGCTAACACATATATACGGACACTGGAGTGTTTCAGCTGATCTTTGCGGCTTTGAAACACTTCAGCGTCCCTGTATCTGTGTTAGAGGGAGAAAAGCACAAGAAATTGTCTCTAACACTTAGAAAAATAAGTGTTGTTTTGCGTGATATTCTGGGCTTGACATTAACACCCACCGACTCGCCGCATGCAGGTAGATTTCATATAAAATATATTTTCCCAACAACAAAATTGTGGCTAGTGAAAATGGCAAGTGGCTAGTGACGTTGGTAAACTACTAGCTACAGTGGCTGGTGATCAAAAAAGTTCATATCAAGCCCTGGTGATATTGTCATCAAATTCAAAACATATACTCATTAGATGTGTGGTTTTTGACCTATTGTGTTTCTGTTTTGTTCCAGGACTAACTGCATATATTTGGTATGAAATTTAAAAAATGTTCAGTGTGGTGCAAATTGTTTTTACATTATGTAAGCATCTATAACTTTTTATTTTGAGCAAAATAAATTCTAGATAATGGATAGTAAAGCCCAAAGTGTCTTTTTTCCGAAGATACACGGACTGTGAACGTAGACCAAATTACACCAATATAGTCTCAGAAAACTTTTTACAGAAATCTCATTTTGCATGCTATCTTCATCAAATTTGAAATATAAACTCATGAGAGATTAAGCTTTCAGGTCATATTTTTTTCTAGGACATTACATTAATGTTTTTGTGTGTTTGTGTATATGGAAAAACAAACACACAAGATGCATGTACTGTGAATGTAGATCAAATTATTTAGCAACTGTAAATGTTTCAGTTTGGGAAGGTCATTTTTGTGTAGACGCCTCTGGCAGTGAGGACAGATACAGTCTCTTAAAATGTTTTGCAGAAATCTCCTTTTGCATGCTATCTCCATCAAATTTAAAATACAGCAGGAAAAATAAATATTGAACACACAATTTTTTATTCCTGGGAATAATATTTTTAAAGGCACTGTTGGTATGCCAATTAACCAGATTTTTGTAAAAACCCAAACAATACAAACATAAAAATAAAACAAAATAAAAAAAATCTGAAATATTAGTTACTGTATGTGTAATAAAAATGAAATGACACAAGATAAAAAAGTACTTAACTAATGAAAAGTATTTAATACTTGAAGTCACATGCATTGCTCAGGTGTGTGATTTCAAAAGATTGTAAAAATATTGATGGTTTTGTGGGTGTCGTCTATCAGATGTGATATTTTTTTTGATTGGATTCAATTCAGGTGATTGTCTGGGCCATTCTACAGCTTGATTTTCCTTCTCTGAAAGCATTTGAGAGTTTCCTTGACTGTGTTTTAGATGATTGTCTTGCTGAAATGTCCACTCTGGTTTCATCTTCATCATCCTGCTAATGTAGGGGTTGAACTGAAGCAGCTAATATTAATTTATAATGACGAAGGGCAGAGAGTTGCTGAATAACAACTGAGAAATTTCAGCTGCTGTCTGGGCTTTCACTGCCTTTCTACAGCTCCCTTTCTTCATGTGTTCAATACTGTTTCCCCTGCGTAATTTCATTTTATTAAGCATAACTTCATTTATAAACTAATTAATATTGTTTTTTTGCATATAGATTTAGAAATATGCACCTTTAGAAATATGTTTCATGAGAAAAACAGTGACGTGTTCAATACTTATTTTCCCCACTGTATAAACTCATAAGACACTTGGCTATTAATTTTATCTAGGTTATTACAAGACAAAACAAATATTTCTTTCTCATTACTCATATATATATATATATATATATATATATATATATATATATATATATATATATATATATATATATTTTTTTTTTTTTTTTTTTTAAAGCAAAAACCTTTCTAGATGGACCATAGTAAAGCTCAAAATCTCCAATAATAATTTCCAATAATACCTACTTTTTGTTTGTAGCTCACTGGGGTCAAGAACTGGTACTATTTTAATGAAAAAGTGTAAATGCCCATAAGTTGGGTGCTGGCTAACAGGTTAGTAGAAAGTATTTTAAGGTCGAGTAAGTGATGACAGAATTGTGATTCTCAAAAAAATTCTCAAATTGCACAGTTTAGTCTTACTGCTATCATGTAAAAACAACTGAGATGAAAGCGCTTTGAGCCAGACTGAAACTTCCATTCCTGATTATAACTCAACACAAGCCCTGATGCAGACGAGGCTGTAATTCAGTCTTTCTGTGTGAGCGTCGACCACTCTTCCTGATGCAATTTGTCCACGCTCGGCATATGCCGTTATAATTTTCCCATGTGATGACAAATAATGTTGCTATTTTTGTGACAGATGCGCCTGCAATTCTGGCACCAGCAATGTGATCTTTTTGTAACTCAGTTCGCTGGCACGTTCCGCTTTATGAAAACCACATATCCAAGTGCTAATTGTCAGGTCTCTTTAATTGCAGAGACATGCCGCTAATTGCCTGTCAACATAATGTGACCCACCTTTGCAGCTGCATTTGTAAATTACTTCACGATTAAACTCTTTCTTTTTTAATTCCGTACGTGAATTCGGATGCATGTAAAGGTAGTTGTTAAATGTAATTAGATTTATTTGAGAAGACAAAACGACTCCATGTTCAGCAGCGAGGTATGGATTTGACTGAAGAAAGAGCCCAAGAATTGACTATAGAGCTGGCGAGGTGAGATTTGATTACGGTTTGTTTAAAATGTGTGTGCGTGTGTGAGGTATTTTTCAAAAGGGACAGATAATATGCCACACTGCAGGGTCTCCCCCAGGAGGTATGGGCACGCATCATTACTCATATTTTTTCCTCTCATATTCTGCCAGGTTTTCATTTTCTTCTTCTCATTCGCTCGCGCTCTCTCTCTCACTCCGCTGTCTATCTTTCCCTCCCCTTTCCTCTCGCTATATGTGAGCAAATATTCACTTTGTGCTAAAAAGAGAGTATCTGTGTTTGACAGGCCTTCCTTGTCCCAGCATGCTATTATTACAGGAGCAGTTTGCAAATTTTGTTTACACAAGCGGTTCAAGGATTGTCTTCAATTCTGGGTCATTTTTTTGGACTGCATTATAGTTCATAACTTAACAATGAGATTATTGGTGACTGGAAAATGAAAATTAACTTGTCGTTTTTTTTTTCTATCTGATGTTTGTAAGGATGTGATGTTGTAGGAGTTTCTTTCATCCGTTTTAACACTAAAAGAAGATATTTTAAAGAATGCTAGTTACTGGCACCCATTGTCTTCTTTAGTAGGAATAAAATGACTATGGAAGGATTAAGTAAGGGGTCAACAGAAGGGAGAAACTCAAATAGGTTTTGAACAAATGAAGGGTAAATGTAGGCAGAATTTTTTTTTTGGGGGGAATTATGCCGGGCGTCAAGGTGGCACAGTGGGTGGCAGGATCACCTCACGGGAAGAAGGTTGCCGGTTCGAGCCTCAGCTGGGTCAGTTGGCATTTCTGTGTGGAGTTTGCATGTTCTTTACGTGGGTTTCCTCCGGGTGATCCGGTTTCCCCTACACACAGGCACTACGGTGGATTTAGTTTATTCAATTCACCTATAGCGCATGTCTTTGGACTGTGTGGGGAAAAAGGAGCACCCGGAGGAAACCAACGCCAACACGGGGAGAACAAGCAAACTCCACACAGAAATGCCAACTGACCCAGCCGAGGCTCGAACTAGCCTTCTTGCCTTCTTTCTGTAAGCGGCAGTGCTAACAACTGAACCACCATGCCGCCCTAAATTTTTTTAAATTACTAATTAAAAAAATTAAATTAGTTATTACTAATCACTAATAAATTACTAATTTATTTCGTCTTTCTCATGATGACAGTACATAATATTTATCTTGCAAGTTACGTCTTGTTAGTTATTTAGCAAGATACTGGTATTCAGCTGCAATTAATAGTGCAATTTAAAGCCTTAACGGGGTATTATGTTAATTAGGCAGGTTTGGATAATTAGATAAGTTGTTGGATAACAACAGTTTGTTGTTCTGTCAACAATAAAAAACTGTTTTTAATTTAATTTAATTTAAAAATTGCTTTGATTCAAGACAAACTAAAAGAGATATGACATTGCCCAGAAGAAAAAATATTATAGGAATGACTAGGATTTTTGGATTATAGGATTACTGAGATTACAGACACACAACACCATAAGACATTATTTTAGGTTAGATTTAGGCCGCCAGCATCTAAGGACAATGTTATTTTGATGTCTGATAACACTGTGAAATGACGTCGAAAGTGACCAAAATCCAACGTCAAGCCAACATCTTAAACCAACGTCATGTTGACGTCAAATACTGACATATATTCGCCTTATAGACGTCATATTGGTAATGTCCACACGACATCAAGCTGTAACATCATTAGACGTTGATATTTGGTTGTTTTTAGGTTGCATTGGAAAGTGACCAAAATGAAACATCTGTCTGATATTGGACATTGATTTTGACCTGATGTTGGGTTCTGGCGTTGGGTTCTGACGTCAACCTGATTTTCACTTCTAAACAAAATGTAATGTCCCAAGACGTTGCGGTACAAAGTCAAACTGATGTTATTTTGACGTGCTGTGCCTGCTAGGAAGCAACACTTGGGAAATATAAAGAATACAAATTGTGCAGAAGGGCTAATGAAGTCTGTTTTATTTAATCTTCCAATGTATTTTTAAGTGTAATTTTCTATGTCAAAAATTATTGTTGGTTAATTTTTTCCTAGTTTACAGAGTTACCTACCATTTGACATTTACTTTGCAATACATTTGTTTCAAGTACATTTTACTCTCTTTGTAAGTTTTATATAAAGAACGCAGCTATGAAATTAATTTGAAGTTAACTAAGAAATAAAGTAAACAATACAGCAAATTAATTTGTCACAATATGATGACATACAGACACAAATAAGAGAATGAACTGAACTCAGAAACTTCCAACCCGGGCTCATTGTGGAAATGTAGCCCCGCGGACGTTTCTGCGGACCGCGATTTACGTCCCGGGAGGTACGTATTCGAGCGTTTTTTTGTTTTCGCGGATCCGCGAGGGGCTGCTGTCTCGGGAGTGCGCCGTTCACGCATGAATAGCCGCCGGATAAAAAAAAAACAAAAAAAAACAAGCAAAAGCCCTCGTCTTCGATTTCGACCGCGTTTTCGGATCCCGCCGCGTTCTCGCCCTTATTTTCCGGATTCCGTTTTTCGTCTTATCTGATTTCCGGAACCCGCCGTTCCCCGGACTCGATCCCGGTCGTCGTCCACCGCAGCCGGCTCCGGCTCGTCCTCCTCCTCCGTGGCCTCCACTCCGCCGACGCAACGCTGTGAGCTAGGTGGACAAACTGATTGCGTTGGGAAAGCCCTCCACTCGGAGGCGAGCCGTCGGCCGGCGAGCGCGAAGAGGAGGGGCGGAGCGGCACCACACCGCCCCGCAACGTTCGCTCAAAAAAAAACAAACGCGGCCTTTACGTACCTCCGGCCACGTAAATCGCGGTCTCCAGAAACGTCCGCGGGGCTACGTTTCCAGAATGAGCTTGGGTTGGAAACTTCAATATTTGATGCTCAATGAAGTTTTTTTTTTGTTGTTGTCATTTTGAGTATAAAATGATCCCTAGATAAATGCAAAACGGCAGAGTCACTTTCTGTCTTCAAGAAACGACTAAAAACTAAACTATTTAGTCTCCACTTTCCTTCCTAATCTGCAATTGCCTCTCTGGCTCCACCACTAACTGTATTACAAAAAAATAAAAAAATAAATAAAGAAAAATTACTAATGTTTTGCTTCTTACACTTTACATACTTGAAACTTGCCTACAACACTTAATCATTGTTGCTCTTATAGTTGTGTAAATTGCTTCCTTGTCCTCATTTGTAAGTCGCTTTGGATAAAAGTGTCTGCTAAATGACTAAATGTAAATGTAAACTGAAAAACAGTGTAAAAAAAAACATTTACTTCATCACAGAATCAGATTGATCTGTGAAAAAGGCTTTAATACATTTATAAAGAAGTTCAAGTGTGCTAAAATGCCAAATGAACCTCATTGGTTGTCAGCAAGCATGATCAAATCTGAATGTTTTATATGTGAATCTGAAAGAAGTCTTGATTCATATGGATCTATCACTTCAGATATGCTTTGACGCATCAGAGATTTATGCAGAAATATGAGCTGAGGTTGTTTCCAGTCATATTAAAGATGTAAATGCTGCAGTGTTGATAAAATAAGTCAGAACGATGCACCCCAGCAACATTTTTTCTGCATGCCTGGCAACCCGTCATGATTGATGGGTCAGGGTGGCCAACCTGGATGGTTATGCAAGATGAGCCCTCATAATTTGCAATGATAAATCGCTAAGACAGGAACCAATTTGTGCGAGAAATCAAGCTCCTATATCATCCTCGAAGCTTTTTGTGGCAAAGTGCCTGTCCTCGCTGAAAAAAAACAAGTTTTATTAAGAATTCAAATGAGATCGGATCTGTTTAACATAATGGAATGTAGTGCAACAGAAGGAGATGCTCAGAAGGATCTCAGATGTTCTCTGGTTACATGGAGAAATGAGCATGTAGAGCATCCAAAAGAGGATCTGAGCTGTTTAATATGTTCATTAATTACGGTTTGGAGAAATTATGATGCATTGGCAGAAATGATGCAGTGATTCTCAAGATACATTTATTTTAATGTATTCTATGGTGATAATAATTCTAGTAAATACATTTTAGCAAATATTCATCATTTATTGAAAGTTAATAATAATAAAATATGTAAATTTATATTTATATATATTTGTATTTTATTGGTGCACACTTAAACATTTTTGTTTTATTTTATTTTACCAATTGTTTATTTTTTAACTAATGGGATGCAATTTTTTAATAAAACTAAAAGTTAATGTTAAAATACATCTAATGTGCTGCATTTGTGATTAAGTGTATAACAACATTTGAGATATGCTTGCATTAAGAATGCAGTTTATTTTACAGCTAAATATATTGTAAAATAATTAACAGGTACAGGTATGTTTAACAGGTATGTAACACATTTCAGAATGCCGTGTGCACATCGTGATTCATACAAGTACAATTAACAAACCCTCTCACGCTTTTTAACATGCCTTCAGACGCAACACGTAAACGGACTTCTGTTGGGTTACACCACCAGAATGACAACACACGCGAAAAAGAGTACTGTGACAAACAGCAGTGAAGAAATTGTAAATAAAAAATGATGCAAGGATGTCGCCAAAATGGCTTTTTGGTTTCTTTTCTTGTGCATCCCAGCCACTAGATCCCCATCTGAAAGATTTTTAGCATAGTGGTAATGTAGTCATTCAACTTCACAATTTGTAATGTGGCAGTATGTATTTAAATAATGATAGTTGGTTCCTTAACTTGAAATCTCAGTTTTGATTAGCATAGTTTGTTTTGCTTATAGAGTTTGTGGTTTACTGTGTGGTTATTATTGACCCCTTATAGATGTTGATCAACCTTAAGGTTTGCTTTGTTTGTTCTGCGTTTACACTTTATCATTGCACACACTTTGTTATCTTTTATTTAATAAGTTCGAGTCTCACTTAGGTTTATTTCATTATAAGACATAAGAGACAGGACACTTTTTAATTTTTTTGTTTTTGACTATTAAAACTATTTGCCTTAGTAATGTTGGTAAATTTAAATGACGTGGTTAAAAAAAAATAAAAAATCCTATTATACTAAAATAGATTGTAAAAAATATTCAATAATTATTAATACCAAATGATTTTAAGCATTATATTGTTTTTTTTTCCTGTATTGCCCAGCCCTATATAAATAAAACTTAATTGTTTTATTGAATCTTTATCATCTTGTTACAAATTTAATGACCTATTTGCAATCTGTCAGGTGATCCGTCAACACAGTTTGTGTCTCATCTAACACTCTTATGATAAACAAATGTCCCATGTGTAATTTTGTTCCCCCTTCCCTTTCTTTATCATTCGTGCCCACATAAGTGGTAGTGAAAAGCTGATATTGTCATATGTGTTACGTGCTGCCTGGATGGCTAACAGTAAGCTAAGGTTACCCTCCCTGCCAACACCATGCTTTTGTAATCTTGACCCCATGTGAGGAGGGGTTTGTTTGGGAAAACTTTCCTCTCCACCCATAACATGGCCTCTGCGTACAATGGAAGTGATGCTATCTCTGCGTCTGCACAGGAAGAGAGGAAATGAGCACATCGGAGGGTGGACTGTACTACATGCAGCTACATGCTAGATAGTTATCTGCCACAAAATACCGGATGATTATTGACCTTTTTCATCATAATTAATACTTAAGTCTCTTGTTGTAGGCTTTCTTCCGTTTTGAATTCTTCTCATAGCACCTGCGGGTACAGCAACATCCTCGACTATTCATATTTAATGAGACACTCTGCAGAATAATAGTGGAATATATGACAATATAAGTTAAGTATAGGGACTCTCTAAACTTCAGCACTCCTATTTACAGTATCTACATACAAAAAGATGATGCTAACCAACGAGGGCTTTGAGGACAACACTTAATACACAAATACACTTCATATACACATAGACATCACCTTTACTCTAAAATTGCAGGTTAAAAATGTCTGTATATAGACCATTTTAATGTGGTCATTTCATTGGTCCATGAACATTTTATGCTTATTATCAAACTATTTCATAACTGTAACAAGAGGCAATTGAATCATAACTTAATGTTAAAACAGCTCTCATAACATTATTTATCAATATGTGGGTCTCTTTTGATTCTCCGAAGCTACAGAAATTAAAAATGTAAAACAGGACATGTATACCCTGGCCCAATGTTTTTGTTTACATTGATCAAAATAGTCTATAATAACCTAATTGGATTGTAATGCAATAACGTGCACCTTTTGTAAAGCTGCGTTGAAAAAAAAAGTTATTATTGAAAAAGCGTTATACAAATAAACTTGAATTGTAATGAATTGAATATTTACTCTGAAATATTTTTGTGCACTTTTTTGTAAAAAAAAAAGTCAATAAATAATTAGGACTCTTGGAATAATTAAAATTTAGGTAATAATAGTGAATTGAATCAAAACAGTTAAAATCTTCAATGTAAAAAATGCTTTATTGGAGTTTTTATCTTAAATTAGAAAAAAAGTTAAAAAGTGTTTTGTTGACAAGTGAACTTTTTTACATATTTAAACATTAATAGAATGAAATAAAGATTATAATAATAATTATTGATAATTGATGATATTTTAATTGTAATTTATTTGTACATTTTACTGTAATTGTAATTTAAAATTTACAAATTTAATTTAAAAATAACCTTTTTTTTTCAGAAAAAAAGGCAATCAAAATTAGGTGTTTCTCCATAAAACATGCAAATATTTTGCTTTATTTGAAGTTTATGTTGTGATCCCACTATTAGGAATGAGTCATTATTTTATTTTATATAATCTTAGATGGATCCTCTGATAGATGCAGCTTTCAAAAACTCCCATGTTTGTATGTATCTGTGCTCTTTAAAAAATATTAAATCAAGAAGCATTTTTAGACAAATAAAAATGTTTATTAATTAAACCTAAATAATAATATAAATTATATAGTTAAAAATCAATACAATTACAATTGTATTTTTACTTTTTCAATTTTATTTTTACTTGTTTTTTACCAATTGAATAAAAAAAGAATTTCTGGAGAAAAAAAAGTAAAAAATTAAAACAAGCAAAATAATCTGTCCAAGGGGTAAGTAAAATATTCTAAAAACAAGTTAATTTTGCTTACCCTATTGACAGATTGTTTTGTTTATTTAAAAGGCAAGGCAAGTTTATTTGCAGTGTTTCCTCTAGGATTTTTTCCAGCTGTGGCGGCAGGTGTTTTACACAAATCTACCAAATATCTATGATTTTATTTCAATGACAAATGGAGAAATGTGGTGAGCGCAGTATTACACGTCGGGATCGCATTTATGTAATGTTAATATGAGCATGCCAATCTTTGCTTGCGCACCGATTTCCTCTGCTCGTGCACAAAACTTCTTGCACGCCCTCAAACACGCTGCACAAGTGCAGATATTTTTGTGCGCTCTCAAATAAACACTGCTGAAATGCGATTTAGTACGTTTACGTAGTGAATATGTCTCCAACATTTATTAGATTTGCTAGGAATATATATGAATGTCTTTAATGTCTTCAACCTACAGATGGGTATAAATGCGTCCTGGAGTAAAGTGAAATGACATTAAACTCCAGCAAGATAACGTTAAAGTCTTTGTACGCAGAATCACAGACCTTTATCTATAAATAAAGTATAATTATGGAAACTGTGTTTATCTTAGCTGAAAGCTACGTCATGTTTGCTGGTCTCACGCATCGCGCACCTGTCAATAAGTCAGTCACTCTGTCAGCACGTCACCTTAAAGGGTTAAACAAACAGCGCACAACCCTACTACGGTAACAGAAAAGTTTGCGCTGTTATAATTCACTTACCTTTGAATGCATTTTGGTTCGATTATAACCCGCTATTAAAAACAACAACAACAATGAATAAATGTTTTGAATTAATAAGAAGCTATAGCTGTTGCGGGATGAATTTTGGTGTGGCGCCCCCCGCCATGGAAGAATGAATATAGCGGAAACCATGATTTGTTTAGCACATTTCACACACAATGGCAAATTTAAATTGCTTTACGTAAACAGGAATAAAAGAGTAAAGTATTAGAAAATAAAAACAAAGAATAAAACTTATAAAACATATTAAATGTGTTAAAACAGGTTTTAAGAGAATAAAAAAGAAAGACACATTAGTCCGATTAGTTGGATGTAGCACAGTGCTCATTCAGTAAAGGCACAGCTAAACAGATGTGTTTTCAGTCTGGATTTGAATGTGCCTAATGTTGGAGCACATCTGATCATTTCTGGCAGCTGATTCCAACAGTGGGGGCATCATTTAGGTTAGTATTCAGTGGGCATATCTGTTATGTATTGAGGTCCTAGGCCATTTCGTGATTCATAGACAAGTAATAATACTTGTCTGTAGTAAAACAAAAGCAAAAATTGCTTAAAATTGACTTATTTTTTCTGTTTTCTTTTTTTTTAAACTGGTTTACAGCATGCTTCTTGATTTAAGAATATTTAGATATTTGGACTACAAACGATAAAACAAAAGATAAAACTATAAGTAAGAATAGCATTTAATAGCTTATAAACCCAACTTTTCTAGCTTCCTGAATAAAGTTTCACAGGATGTGGAACAGAATCCAGTTCACTCAAACTCTGTGTATAACTTCACAGGACAGGAAAACAGTCTTTTGTGCTGTAAAAAAACCTGATTACCGAAACCTTGTTTTGTCTGGAACACCACTCGCCGGCTAATTAGACGCAAATAGACTTTTGATTTATCTTTTCCTTGCTTGTTCCCTTTCACCAGGCAAGTGGAACAGAGCTGAGATATTTAAGAAGAAAGGGTCAAAGATTAAAGTTCTAGAACATGCCATTCTTGCTTTAAGGAAGCTTTTAGATCCATTATGTATGAGTTTAATAAGCTTCTCCTCTCAGGAGTGAAAAATATATGACCATCCAAGAGTTTGTTTATTTTTAATGATGAGAACTCTTTTCAGTGTTAATATATTTTAAAATGTAATTTTTTATGTGAAGACAAATTTCTCCAGTCTTCGTGTAACATGATCAGAAATTATTCAGAAATCATTGTTCAGAAATAGTTACTATTATTATTATTATTATTTTTATTATTAGTGTTGAAAAATTGCAGAAATAAATGTTTGTTGTTACTTTAGCTGCCTTGAAAGAGGATTTTAGCTGTGTGTGTGTGTATATGCACACACATTATTGGTGATTACCGAAATGTTTTTGTAATAGTTAAGGTGTAATGTAAGCTCACAGTCATTATTATTTATAATGATAAAATATATTTGTTGTTATTCATGATTTTTATATAAATTAATTGTTTTTCAAAAAAGCCAGAACAATGGTAAATCACATTTTCAGCTACAACGTTAAGTTATTTACCAGTCCTTTTGTTTATGATTAAATATTCTGCTTGATTAATTTCTGACCTTGAAAAAGAAGAATGTGTTGGCTCATATTTTAGGTTTAAAACATGATTTTCCAAAGACTTCAATTGTTTCTGCTTGTTATTTGTCTAATAAATGACAATACATTTTTAGTTGTTGACACGTTACTAAAATATTACGTTTTTTTCTTATAATAGGTTTCTTATTTTACATTTTAAACACTGTATATGTTTCAAACAGCTATTGGAGTCATTTGAGGAGACTTGAGGTGTAGTTTGGGGTGAGTGTTGGTTTGCTTGTGTTCAGGACTCATTATCACGGGCAAAATACTGTTAATCCTCATACACATTCCAGAGGAAGTGGGTGGAGACATTGAGATAGGGTGTAATTCAGTCTGAAAGGTATCAATTAATGAGTTCGGTTTTATCTCGCCCAACAGCAGCAAAGGCCATTTTCCTGGTACACGTTTTTTTTTTTTTTTTTTTTTGCTCTAATGAAGGTTACATAATGTTCAAAAAATGATTAAGTCACAAAGCTGTAAGTATAGAAAGGCTTTGCATTCAAAGCTGTTTTTGAAGTTAAAGGGGCCATGAACTGAGAAATTCTAATTCCCTTGATCTTTTGACATATAATTGCTCTATAAAAACAAAAGTTTCAGAACTCAAAACTTTCTTGTTAGTCTAAAATCAGCTTATATTTAAACTAATCTGTCAAAAGTAAAGGTTTGGAATGTGACACTTAACATTACAAAATAGTGTAGCTAAGCTCCGCCTCCAGAGAAGATGATCAATCTCCTACTTCTACATCACTGATTGTTTAGCTCCGCCCAATGATTTAATATGTAGTAGGTAAAAAAAAAGAAAAACAAAGGTTCACATAGAAACGAATATAAAATTCATGGAAGACATCAGGAGAGTGTACATGGACAAGGCGTTCTTTTGATCTCAACATTTGGAATAAGTCAGTATTTTATAATCATTGATGGATCCTCTGATAGATGTGGCTTTCAAATGCCCCCATATCCATCTGTATCTGATTATAACACTTAGAATAAGTCATTATTTTTACTAGATATAATCATAGATGAATCCTCTGATAGAGGCAGCTTTAAAAAACTGCCATGTCTGTATGTATCTGATCCCAGTATTAGGAATTAGTCATTATTTTTATTATATATAAACATAGATGGGCAAGGCAGTGGTGCAGTAGGTAGTCCTGTCACCTCAAAGCAAGAAGGTCGCTGGTTGGAGCCTCGGCTAGGACAGTTGGCGTTTCTGTGTGGAGTTTGCATGTTCTCCCCGCGTTCGCTTGGGTTTCCTCCGGGTGCTCCAGTTTCCCCCACAGTCCAAACACATGTGGTACAGGTGAACTAGGTAGGCTAAATTGTTCATAGTGTATAAGTGTGTATGGATGTTTCCCACAGATGGGTTGCGGCTGGAAAGGCATCCGCTGCGTAAACATGTTCTGGATTCCGCTGTGGCGACTCTGGATTAATAAATAGACTAAGGTGAAAAGAAAATGAATGAATGAATTAATGAATGAATGAAAAATCATTGATGGATCCTCTGATAAATGCAGCTTTCAAAAGGTTTTATGTCTGTGTGTATCTGATCTCAACATTAGGATTAAGTCATTATTTTTATTATATAAAATCATAGATGGATCCTCTGATAAATGCAGCCTTCAAACACTCCATATCTGTATATATCTGATCCCAACTTTAGAAATAAGTCATTATTTAAATATGCACTCATAGATGGATTTTCTGATAGGTGTAGCTTTCAAACTCCTCCATGTCTGTGTGCATCTGATCCCAACATTAGGAAAAAGACATTATTTTTATTATATATATACAAAGATGGATCCTCTGATAGATGCAGCTTACAAACACCGCATGTTTATGTGTAACTGATCTCAACATTAGGAATAAGTCAGTATTTTTATTATATAGGCATGAGAGCTTTTAAATTCAATTCAATTCAATTCAGCTTTATTTGTATAGCGCTTTTACAATGTAGATTGTGTCAAAGCAGCTTCACATAAATGGTCATAGTAACTGGAACAGTGTGGTTCAGTAACTGGAACAGTGTGGTTCAGTAACTGGAACAGTGTGGTTCAGGTTTTAGTGTTTAAGTTCAGTTCAGTTCAGTTTAGCTCAGTTCAGTGTGATTTAATCATTACTGAGAGTTCAAACACTGAAGAGCAAATTCATCGATGCGTAGCTCTACCAATCCTGAACCATGCGAGGCAGTGGCGACAGCGGAGAGGGAAAAAAAACTTCACCTGATAGGAGTGAAGAAAAAAAACCTTGAGAGAACCAGACTCAGTTGGGCACGACCATTTTAATTTCTCCGCTGGCCAAAAGTCTTGTGCAGAACTTCATTCGCCGTGGTTTATGCTGGAAGATGGCCTTTTAAAGAATAAACAAACATTGCGATTTTACACCAAGACAACCCATAGTGCTGAAATATAATTGGCTAAACTGGCAATGGGCAGGTTAAATGCCCAAAACAAAGACAGACGTTCTAGCACATTTTCAAAGCAGAATATCTGACTTTAGCATTGTTTTTCAGATAAACAACGTTAACTTAGTATGTGTCTTAAATTTCGGCAAACAAATTATGTTTTTTTTACGCTTTAGAGGAGTCAAAAATTTACATACAGCACCTTAATAATTATAAGCAAGGCCATCTCTGTTTTTTACCCACATAATAGTTTCTCTAATATCAGATGCCATTCATAAGCTTGTGTTTAAATGCTGTTGATGCTCTCAAAGTGTTTTCCAGGCCAGACAGATTTAAAGCTTTAACCATTTTGTCTGCATAAAGCAGTTTCATTTCCTTTGTATCTCTGAAGACGTTTCGAGTTAAATGTGAGAAATTGACGCGGTTGCAAGTCATAATGTGCCATAATGCATCCAAACAGCAGATGTAATGTGACTATTTAAGATGCAAAACATATCTGAATTGCTTGCACACTCAACAAAACTCAAGACTGCATTGAATTCTGATGCAAGCTCTCTGTTATTTTGTGTTGCACTGAGGAAAGATGCCCAAAACAATGGTGTCTGAATAATAGTAGCTTCATTTTTCGTACTAATCTTTTAAAGACATCGCTGCTCATTTCTGCTCATTTGAATTAAGGACATTTAGCATATATTTCCATGAATCTAGTCTTATTTGAATATGTATATCAATCCACAAAAGCTTCTCGAATTCCTTCTCTCCCATGACTAATTCTTTTTAAAGCCTGGCAATTATTTTCCTCTTCATCGATGAGTCACTCCCGCAGTAGTAATCTAACAACAGTAGTCAAACAACAGACCACTTATGACCCCTTATGACCATAACCTGCATAATTGGCATCTAGTTAATTTGTAAGTTTGCAGCCAGCTTGTTTTTCACGTCACTTGAAGCCATCAATGACCCTGGAAAATACCACTGATTCATTCTCATAGATGTATCCTTTGATAGAGGCAGCTTTTAAATGCCCCATGTCTATGTGTAACTGATTCTAATATTAGGAATAAGACATTATTTTTATTATATAAAATCATAGATGGATCCTCTGATAGATGTAGCTTTCAAACGCCCAATGTCTGTGTGTATCGGATCCCAACATTAGGAATAAGTCATTATTTGTATTATATATAGATATGGCGATACCCGCAGAGTTCAGTTTCGCCTGTACTAATCTTTTAAAGACATTGATGCTCATTTCTCTTTAAATTTAGAACATTTAACATATATTTCCATAAATCTAGTCTTAGACGATGTAAATAGACACATAAAAATTCTTCACACACAAAAACTTCATTCGCACGTCAAATCCGCTTTATTTGCACGTTAAATTCACTGAGCAAAAGACGCAGATTCTGACGGGGCTTCTGTCTGCTTGGTGACTGTAGCTTTGTTGCTAAATAGCTAACATGAATTGTATTGAGAGAATAACTGTGTTTATGTGCTTTATGAAAGCTGAAAAACAGCGTTGATTCATTTGGAGCCGTGCCTAAGTCCACTAGATCCTTTCAGAGTTGTACCCAGCTCCGTGAGTTCATAAACTTTTCCAGAAACTTAACCTGAATGATGGAAGCTTTCAGCAGTGCTTTCGACTGAGCCAAGCCCAGTTTGATCAACTGATATCTGGTGTCGGCAGGAGGATTTCCCCCCGGGACACCAAAAACGGGCGCTACGTCATAAGCAAGCACACCTTCACAAAATCACCTTGCACTGCTTCATTTGCGTGAATCACGTCATTTGCGGCATCCGCACCACCTCATTCATGCATATTGTGTCGCAGAATGTGTATTTGCATCTTTGCATTGATTTAACATGTAAATCAGTCACACTTGACACTTACGTGCCTTGTGTGAACGCAGCCTTATTATTCAGTATTGGTGACTAAATCATAACCTGCATAATTGGCATCTAGTTGATTTGTAAGTTTGCAGCCAGACATTTTTTCACGTCATCAATGACCCTGGAAAATATGGCAATAAACGCAGGTCTCCTATTCAAACCACTGATCCATCCTTATAGATGTATCCTCTGATAGATGCAGCTTTCAAACGCCCTGAATCAGTGTGTAACTGACTCTAATAATTGCAAAAAGTTGTTATTTTTATTATATATCCTCATAGATGTATCCTCTGACAGATGCAGCTTTCAAACAATATCATGTCTGTGTGTAACTGATCCCAATATTAGGAATAAGTCATTGTTTTTTTTATTTATAAATATGGCGACCAAACCACTGATCCACTGTTTTGTTGAATGTTTATTTTCGCCTGTACTAATCTTTTAAAGACATCGCTGCACATTTCTCTCTGAAACAAGGACATTTAGCATATATTTCCATGAATCTAGTCTTATTTGAATATCACAAAAGCTTCACAAAATCCTTTTTCCCCATGACTAATTCTTTTTAAAGCCTGGCAAATATTTTCCTCTTCATCCATGAGTCACTCCTGCAGTAATAATCTTAAAAGTAGTCAAACAACAGACCTCTTATGATTTAGCAATGTTGACTAAATCATAACCTGCATAATTGGCATCTAGTTGATTTGTAAGTTTGCAGCCAGCCTGTTTTCCACGTCACTTGAAGCCATCAATGACCCTGGAAAATATGGCGATAACCGCAGGTCTCCCATTCAAACCACTGTCACTATCAATTGCATCAGCGTCACATGTTTGTTTCCCGTCGACCGTGCGCCATCCGTGGACCACAGAGGGTTAGATTGAACACGACTGGTGAGCGGAGCTTTGCCAAAAAAAGTGTGACGGCTGCCAAAGTGTGCAGTGCGTGTCCCATTTTCTAAGAGGGGGACAAAACAGACATGACAAGGCAATCTCCACACAGTCAACGTTCCTGTGGCAACGGCCGGTCAGGTTATTTATCTGCAAGGTTAATGGGACTACGGCTGGTAACAAAGATAGTGGATTGAGACAAACATGTGCCCGTCGGACTGAAGGGAATGTGACAGAGAATGGTAGCTGTCGAGCTAAATGACTCAGCTAGCCCAAACAGATGGTGCTCAACACATACACGAGTCATAAAACAGTTTTATGGCGGGCGTTCCTGGTTTTTTGCCTCCAGAAGAGATCTGAATGTGGCAGCAGATATTTGGAAGCATTCACATCATCTTGTCTTGCTCACAGTAGATTTTGATTTGTGGTGTTTTGTTCTAGGACTGTTACGTAATGCTGGAATATTTGTATGAAAGTCGTTTGTTTTTTTTTTTTGTCTCGTTTGCAAAAATAGAACAGTGTGTGCATATGGGTGTTAATTTCTTTATATAAAACAGTATATATAATCTGAATTAAAAAAATCTGCTAAAAGATAAAATTATCTAAAAGCATTTTATTTAATTAATTTTTTATTTCATTATATTATTTTATTTATTTTATTTTATTTATACTATTTTATTTTATTTTATTATTGTTTTTATCATTTATATTAATTTAAAGATTTTTTTATTTAATAATTTTTTTATTTAATTTAAATTTTTTTATTGTATTTTTTTCATTTATTATATTTATTATCTATTATTATATTTATATCTTAGTTTATTTATATTGTATTTATTTTGTTTTAATTAATTCTTTCATTTTTTATTTATAAATTTTTTATTTATTAATTTTTTATTTTATTTACAATATTTTATTTATTTTTTTATTTAATTACATTTTTTTATTTTATTGTATTTTTTCATTTATTACATTTAATTTTTATTTTATTTATATTTTCTAATAAATTATTTATTTTATTTTATTTTACTTTTTATTTATATTATTCAATGTTTATTATATTTACAATATTTTATTTTTAATAAAATATAATAAAATAATAATAATAATAATAATAAATATACATATTTTTCATTAATATTTTATTTTATTTTATTTTATAATTAACACCATACAGAACGTTAGCACTTACAAGTCAAGTTGCAATACCTTACCATATCAGAATGAGCTTCATTTGCCATTTTTTTTCTTCAGGGCATATATATATATATATATATATATCAACACGACAGAAGAACATTTAAATATGTGGAAAATAAAGTATGAAACATTTTAAATCTAGATGCTTTATGTGCAACATGTGTATTGTTGACTGTTTAAACTGTACAAATAAGAAATAAAAACAAAAATGGGATGTTCTTAGATAGAAGTTAATACCCTTTAATTGTATATCATTATTCCCTATACATTATGTACAGTACATACATTTTTGTGTAAAATCAAATCAATCAAGGTAAAACTATGTGGTCACACTGCACCATTCTTTTGTGTGTGTGTGTGTGTTTGTGTGTGTGTTTGTGTGTGTGTGTGTGTGTGTGTGTGTGTGTGTGTGTGTGTGTGTGTGTGTGTGTGTGTGTGTGTGTGTGTGTGTGTGTGTGTGTGTGTGTGTGTGTGTTAGTCCTATTGAAAAGCAAGATAAGACAAAGCTACTGATTTATAAAATGATTTCTTTCCCCGAACTGAAACATCTGTTATTGTTGAGTGAAAAAGGCCTTTTACAGTAATGTCCTTGAAACAACACTTGAAGCTTCATGTTTATAATGTTAGACTTTTGCACAGAAGCGGTGC
The DNA here is from genome assembly GCF_052040795.2 of Danio rerio. NCBI lineage: Eukaryota > Metazoa > Chordata > Actinopteri > Cypriniformes > Danionidae > Danio > Danio rerio. The sequence continues at coordinate 48,156,280 of NC_141026.1, read as the reverse complement.
AGGAAAGGCCTGCACATCTGTGTCATCTGTGGTTTGTACTCACTTTTTAGGGATCCCGCAGAGCGATTTTGCGCCACTCTTTTCCAAAAGCCCGGTCCTATAAAAAGCAGTGAAATGTCTCCTGAAATTGAACAGAGTCCTGCTAGGGCAAAGAGCATATCACCAAAAACTCTCTTTTTCTCACTTTATTGTTTCATACAGTATGGCAGGTCAAATCAAACCCACATGAATTCCAATTACCACTTTCAAAAGACCATTATCACAGATATGCACTCCCTTTTTCCATCTCAGATTTGATATTAGGAAGTTTTTTTTTTTAAGATGAGCATTATTATTGCTAGTAGCAGAATGTCATGGAGAATTAGGCTGCGTTTCTCGAATCCTTCTTAAGGACAGTTTATTAATAAGGTGTACCTCAAGCTCTACCTCAGCAGTTTCCTGAAGCTTTCTTAGTTAACTATACCCTCTTTTAGTCATAGTTTGGTAAGGTTGGTCCTGACCACTCTTAGCTATGCCTTATCACTGTTTTTAAATATAACTGTTTCAAGAGTTCACACTTAGCTGATGATTCATCAAAGCTTGTTTGGCATGCTGTCCCGAGAGAGAGCCCCAAGCTCAAGGGATCCTCGAGCCCGGGGCTTGCCCCCGTTCGCAGAGCTAGAGGGCAGCCTGAGCTCGGTGGATCTCAGAACTCCCTGGCTGCGGTAGCAGGGAACACGTGAGAAGGGAGGCTAAACAAGTGCTTGATTGTTATGCATGATGTATATCTTTAGATGGTGGGAGGAAACCAGAGAACCCGGGGAAAACCCATGCGGACACGGGGAGAATATACAAACTCCTCACAGAAACGCCTACTGGCTAGGCGGAACCAGGGCCAGTAGTGTTCTTGCTGTGGGGCTCACAGTGCCAACCATTGGGCCGCCGTGCCGCCCGATCAATGGTGAAGGAGGAGAATTGGGGAGGAAGTGAGGTTTCTTCCAAAGTGGACTAAAAACTGTGGTTCTTTATAGTAGCTTAGGGCTCATATGATTGGAAGATAATGATTAGTTAATACGAGACCGGCCGTGATAAATCATAAGCACATGATCCTCTCGAAATTAGTTTATGAACAAACTTTACTTAGGGCGACGCAGTGGCGCAGTAGGTAATGCTGTCGCCTCACTGCAAGAAGGTCGCTGGGTCGCCGGTTCGAGCATCGGCTCAGTTGGTGTTTCTGTGTGGAGTTTGCATGTTCCCCCTGCTTTCGCGTGGGTTTCCTCCGGGTGCTCTGGTTTCCCCCACAGTCCAAAGACATGCGGTACAGGTGAATTGGGTAGGCTAAATTGTCCGTAGTGTATGAGTGTGTGTGTGGATGTTTTCCAGAGATGGGTTGTGGGTGGAAGGGCATCAGCTGCCTAAAAACTTGCTGGATAAGTTGGCGGTTCATTCCGCTGTGGCGACCCCGTATTAATAAAGGGATTAGGCCGACAAGAAAATGAATGAATGAACAAACTTCACTTAAGTTGTATAAACACTCAGGGCTCTATTTTAACAATCTAGGCACAAAGTCTAATGTGCATGGCGCAAAAGCATTAAGGGTGTGTCCGAATTCACTTTTGCTATTTTAAGGATGGAAAAGTACACTTTGCACCCCGGCGCATGGTCTAACAGGGCTGTGCTTATTGTCTTAATGAGTTATGGGTGTGTTTTGAGCATAACATGCATTAAACCAATCAGAGACACATCTTCCATTTTCTTTAAGAGTCAGTTGCTTCCACACGAAAGAAGACATTTTGAAAAATGTTGGAAACCAGTAACCATTGACTTCCATTGGATTTCTTTATCTTACTCTACATCAAAGAAGATATTTTGAGGAGAAGATATTTTGAAAAATTTTGGAAAACGGGTAACCATTGATTTTCATAGTATTTAAGTATCCTCCCACACAAAAAAAGAGATTTTTTTTAAATGTTGAAAATCAGTAACCATTAACTTCCATAATATTTCTTTATCCTACTCCACATGAAAGAAAATATTTTGAAAAGAAGATATTTTGAAATATGTTGGAAACCAGTAACCATTGGCTTCTATAGTATTTCTTTATTCTACTCCAGATAAAAGAAGATAGTTTGAAAAAAAGATATTTTTTTAAACGATGGAAACCGGTAATCATTGACTTCAATAGTATTTGTTTATCCTACTCCACACAAAATAATATATTTTTAAAAATGTTTAAAACCAGACGACGCAGTGGCGCAGTGGGTAGCACGTTCGCCTCACAGCAAGAAGGTCACTGGTTCGATCCTCGGCTCAGTTGGCGTTTCTGTGGGGAGTTTGCATGTTCTCCCTGCGTTCGCGTGGGTTTCCTCCAGGTACTCCGGTTTCCCCCACTGTCCAAAGACATGCGGTACAGGTGAATTGGGTAGGCTAAATTGTCCGTAGTGTATCAGTGTATGTGTCTGTGTGTGTGTGTGGATGTTTCCCAGAGATGGGTTGCGGCTGGAAGCGTAAAAACTTGCTGGATTAGTTGGCGGTTCATTCCGCTGTGGCGACCCCAGATTAATAAAGGGACTAAGCCGACAAGAAAATGAATAAATGAATGTTGAAAACCAGTAACCATTGATTTCCATGGTATTTCTTTATTCTACTCCACACAAAAAGAAGATATTTTGAAAAGAAGAAATTTTGAAAAATGTTGGAAACAAGTAACCATTGACTCCCATAGTATTTCTTTATCCTACTCTACACGAAAGAAGATATTTTGAAAAATGTTTCAAATTGATCACCATTAACTTCTATAGTATGTCTGCATCCTTCTCCACATGAAAGAAGATATTTTGAAAAGACATTGAAATTCAATAGGTCCCAGCCACCAACATTCTTCAAAATATCATGCCTTAGTGCATTACAGACATCATAATAATCCAACATGTGTTTTTAATACCAGCTCCAGTCATCAATAACGTTAAATATAGCCGCTTCCTGTGTAAATCTCTGGTTGTTTACAATTAAAGTCTTATTGAAGATAATTCCGTCGATAATATAGTTGCGTATCCCTCTTTTTTTTTTGAGGGAGACGGAAAGCGAGAAATGTCATTTCATTCTCATTTTCATTATCTCGCTGCTCCTGTCTCTTTCTGGGAATCAGATCACGCAGAATTAATCCAATTAGTGTCTCTGTTAATTAGCCTGCTATTCCAAGACTGAGATATAAATTAGAGCTTTCAAATTGTTTGGTGAGATTGTTCTGAACACTAATTAAAATGCAGCGTGAATTATAGGAATTGGCAGGACATAAAAGATGAGCTATTTCTTGGCCCGAAAGAGAGAAGGAAGTTGGGAGAGAGGGTCCGATTTAACACACACGGCTACATGATTGCAAGCACTTCAAATCAGCAGCAGTCTTTTATGTAGATGAGGCCGTTATAGGTTTATTGACAACTCTGTTATATGTGGAAAGGTCACAAGGAGTGTAATGGGCAATAAATGGTAATATATCTGGAAAGGATCACGAGTCGTACAACATGTGATTAACCAAGTCAATTAATGCCGCTGTTACTTTAATATATTGCTGCATAAAAGTCTGTTATAAAGGAATTTAACGCATTTGATCCAGTTTAAGAGATCAACAAACACTTTGTACATACAGATTTGCTTATAAGAGGAAAGGCATCGCGGTTTAATTGCATCTCTCAGGGAAGTGTTTGAAATGTTGAGTCACATTGCCTTGATGTTGGAGTGTCAATGAAAAATTCAAAAGGGCTTCGAGGCATATAGTATTTACGTATGATCCATACTGATACACTTAAGTGCTTTGAAATGTTCTCCAGCAAAAATTCCATACAATCAGTGAAATGCAATGAAGCCATTAGAGAGTTATTTATTTATTTATTTATTTATTTATTTATTTATTTATTTGCTAGGGTAGAGTGAGTGAAATAAGCACTATAAAAACACCATTTTTAATGTAATTTTTGCATAGGCATTTTCAAAAATGTCTTAATTTATTTGTATTTTTATAATATTTTTATTTTATTTTAATCACTCAGTTTTATTCAGTTTACTGAAAATATTTGTGCTTTTTACAATAATAATAATAATAATAATAAATAAATAAAAAATTCTGTCATCATTTACTCACCATCTACTTATTGCAAACTTTTTTGACTTTCGAATATTTCTTGAAAAATGTTGGAACCCGGTAACTATTGACTTCCATAGTATTTCTTTATCCAACTCCACATGAAAGAAGATATTTTGAATAATGATGTAAACCGGTAACCTTAGACTTCCATAGTATTTGTATATCCTACTTCACACAAAAGAAGATATTTTGAAAAATGTTGGACTACTTGTTCGACATACTACTTCTATAGTATGCCTTTGTCCTACTCCACATAAAGGAAGATATTTTAAAAAGAAGATATTTTGAAAAATGTTGGAAACGGGTAACTATTGACTTTCATAGTATTTGTTCATCCTACTCCACATGAAAGAAGATATTTGGAAAAGAAGATATTTCGAAAAATGCTGAAAACCGGTAACCATTGACTTCCATAATATTTCCTTATCCTACTCCACATGAAAAAAGATATTTTGAAGAGAAGATATTTAGAAAAAATGTTGGATACCGGTAACTATTGACTTCCATGGTATTTATGTATCCTACTTCACACGAAAGAAGATATTTTGAAAATTGTTGGAAATCGGTAACTATTGACTTTCATAGAAGTCGTTTATCCTACTCCACGAGAAAGAAAATATTTTGAAAGTTTCCTACTAAAGAAGTTGATTGGTCATAACTACCAGCACTGTTTAAAATATCTTCTTTTATGTTCAACATAAAAACAAAATCCCAAAAAGGTTCAAAGCCACACGAGGGAGAGTAAATGATGAGGTAATTTCCATTTTTGGGTGAAGTATCTTTATATTTGTTTAGTTTATTTAATACATTATTTGAGATTGATTATTAGGGAATACTATAAATGTCTTTTACTAGTGCTTTTGACTAATTTAAAGCATACTTGCCCAATAAAATAATTAATTTATTCCAATGATAAATCTTTTTGACCCAAAACTTTTGAAGAGTACAGTTTCTGGAGGCTGGCAACAGCTGGTCACTCACAGTAAGCTTGCACTGTACGGGAAAGCAGTGTCAATCATCTTTTGTGAACTGCAGGAGAAAATTATATGGACTGGAACAGACTTGAGCGAAATAATGACAAACTGTTCCTTTAAAGCAGTAGTTCGGGCCAAAAGCGTACACTTCTGTCTTTATTATCTCACCCTCACATCATTTCAAACTGACTTCTGAGAAACACGAAAAAGTAAGGGATTTTTAACTGTTTTGTCAATATATAAATATATAAATGTTACTACACAGTGAGTGAGTTACTACACATTTTCTAAATGTATTACATTATTTATTACTAGTTTCTGTCATTTCAATGTGACTGGTTAAACTACAATTTTACTCTTTGTAATGTAACGTTACACTACTTTCACATTACTTTTAACTCACTTTCATCAAAATAACCTCAAAAGAACCAAAGAAGACATTTCCAAACATAGCTTTTGCCATTAATTTCAATTATTCAGTGAGATTTCTGTTTAAACAAAGAGTCTGACAACAGCCAGTGTTCCACATATATTATTATATATATTATATATATTTATTTATTGAGTTTTTGCATTAATTGGTTGTCTTATTAATTGTGCCCACCCCCTAGTCCACTTTAGTTAATTGTTTCTTTGCCTATTTACACCTGGTTCTGTTTGCCCTTTATGGTCAGTAGTTTTCCTAGTTACCCCTGAGATATCTGTGTGTGCACAGGTTTGGTTTTGTTATTCTTTAGCTTGTTTTTGTTTGCCATGTTTTTTCACCATGTCATCATTCCTGATTTACTGCACTTCACAATAAACCCACTGGACTGCATTTGGATCTCCATTTCATCATTTCCCATCGCAGATGTAACAGAGATAAGACCATATGACAGCTTCTGTATTAAATATTAAAATGATATAAAAAGCTTTAAACATTGAAAGCGCTCTTTCAAATTATTTGCTCATGTCTATTTAAAAAAAAAAAAAAAAAAATATATATATATATATATATATATATATATATATATATATATATATACTTAGTGTTAGTCAAACTATGACTGGGATTATATTATAGTTCAATATGCACAACAATATTTTATGACATGATTGGAGATGCTTTTATACTTGGCATCCTAAACTTTTTTAAAAATTTGTTCCAAAGAGGGTGTAGCTCCTGTATACAAAGAGGGTGTAGCTCCTCCCCTTTAAAAAAAAACAGCCAATAGTGTTTGTTTTCTCACCGCTCTGCCAGTGAGAGTGGTTGAGTTCAAGCACATCAAATGTGAAGGTCTTGAAGAAGGCGGGCATGTCAGATACTAGAGAACATTTGATTGGTCACGATATGATGAGAAACTGAAGTATGCGGTGACATGAAAAAAACGATTATGTGAAAGTGACAAACTGCAAGCTTTACATGTTTATACAGTATCAGTTTTATATCTTCTAAACATGAATTTTGTCACTGCTTTGGTGCACACTAGCTCATAGATATCCTAAAATATAAACAATACTGATACTGATATCTTAAAAGCTTTATTTTAATTTCATGGGACCTTTAAAATGCTTTGTTAAAACTTGCGTGAGTTGTAAAATTATCTAAAAATGATTAGTAATGCATTATATTACTGTATTACAGCAAAGAGTAATATACTATTGTAGTCACAATACTCTTGTAAGGTGTTACCCCCAACACTGACAATGAGTAAATGTTGGCAGCATCCTTATTATGGGTGAAATATCCTTGTAAATCCCATTCATGATGTTGTCAGATCTCCTCTGACATTTTTCCCAGTTTATGAAGAGGAGTTGATAGTTTCGTCTTTGTGTTGGTGAAAAGGTATTGCATTTCAGAGAGCAAGACTCGAGAAGACACTACAAAACTGTCAGCTATCACCTTCCATCAACACATCTCTCAGTGCGATGCGATGAAAGCTGTTGCATCTCGCAACTCGTGAGCCACGTTGTCGGAGGTGACCAGTCGTGAGTGATGTACAGCTGAAGTCAAAATGATTATCTCTCCTCCTCCTTTTTCAAATATTTTCCAAATGATTTTTAACAGGGCAATAATTTTTTCACTGTATTTCCTATAATATTCTTTCTTCTGGAGAAAGTCTTATTTGTGTTATTTCAGCTAGAATAAAAGCCGTTTTTCATTTTTTAAAACCATGTTACGGTCAATTTAATTTGCCCTCTTAAGCAATAATATTTTGAAAAATATTGGAAACCAGTAACCATTGACTTCAATAAAAAAATGTTTATCCTACTCCACATTTTTGGAAAAGATATTTTGAAAAATGTTTGATACCAATAACCATTGACTTCCATCGTGTCTGTTTATCCTACTTCACACAAAATGTGAAATGTTTTGAAAAGTCGCGAGTGATGGACAGATCAAATTAAAGTATTTTCCCTTCTCCTTGTTCAAATATTTCTCAAATGATTTTTAACAGAGATACACATTTTTTCACAGTATTTTCAATAATATTTTTTCTTCTGGAGAAAGTATTATTTGTTTAGCTGGAATAAAAGCTTTTTTAGTTTATATGTATAAAGAAATAGGTTCAATACAATTAGCCCCCTTAAGCAATAGTATTTAGAAAATACTACACACAACAGAACATATTTAGAAATGAAGATTTTCTGAAAAATGTTAAAAACTGGTAACCATTGATTTCCATAGTATTTCTTTATCCTACTCCACACAAAAGAACAAATATTGAAAAATGTTGGACTCTAGTAACCATTGACTTCCATAGTATTTCTTTATTCTACTTCACATGGAAGAAGATCATTTGAAAAGAAGATATTTTGAAAAATGTTAGAAACCGGTAACTATTGACTTCCATAGTATGTGTTTATCCTCCACATAAAAGAAAATATTTTGAAAAGAAGATATTGTGAAAAATGTTAGGAACCAGTAACCATTGTCATCCCTAGTATTTTATTATCCTAATCCACATGAAATAAGATATTTTGAAAAAAAGATATTTTGAAACATGTTGGAAGCCAGTAACCATTGACTTCCATAATATTTCTTTATGCAACTCCATATGAAAGAAGATATTTTGAAAAGAAGATATTTTGAAAAATGTTGGAAGACGATAACCATTGACTGTCATAGTATTTATTTATCCTACTCCACACAAAAGAAGGTATTGATGCACCTGAACCATGTTGTGGGAGGCTGAATGATGTACAGCTGAAGTCAAAATTATCTCTCCCTTTTTTTAAAATATTTTTCAAATGATGTATAACAAAGCAAGGAATTTTTCACAGTATTTCCTATAATAGTTTTCTCTTCTAGAGAAAGTCTTATGTGTTGAAAAAAAGCAGTTTTCATTTTTTTTTAAATCATTTAAAGGCCAATATTATTAGGTCTCTTAAGAATGCATTAAAAAATATACATGGGGCTAATAATTCTAACATCAACTGTATGTGGTTCTTGAGTACAAACAAAGTGTTAAAGCGAGGGAGACGCTAAAAGACTTTTAAAAGAGAGAGTGACCCACAGATCGGCCTGGCAGGGTGGATGTAGTGTCACTGTCACAATTGAAGACAGCGACAGAGCCAATTGTTTAGTCTGTGACACGGAGAGATTAAATGGTTCAATGAAGATTTGTGGACTGTCAGTTAGACGGCCTGTAGGAAATACCATAGCCTGATAGCTTTGGATGAGAAAAAGCTGTGTTTTTTTTCACAAAGGAACCCGGATGACTAATTAATTAGTAGATCAGAGCGGGAAGGGAATTTGTCTGGGCTTTGCGCAGGTGTTTTTAAATCTATTTGAGAGAAGACGGTGACCCCGCATTGCTTTGGGGGGGCTTATGTCAAAGCGGGCTGAATCTGGAGAAGAGATTGAGTATTCCAGGTGAAGTGTCTTTGTGTGGATATCCGAGCCCTGCTGGGACAGAAACCGACAGCTGGTTTGGGCGCATGGTGCCAGCACTTAACAAATCAGAATAGAGAAGTCTGCTCCGAGGAGAAATCAATGGGGAGGTGGAAAGGGGTAATCCAGCATCCATCTAAGAATCATATTAGCACCAAGACTCCATGACTGGCTGGAAGAAAAAAAAAGCAAGTGGCTGACTGTGATCTGAGCTGCCAGCCTGAAAGCGTAGACGCGGAACCCTGAGGAGACACAATCAAAGCCAGGATAACCCTCAGGATGTGTTTAATTGGCCTGTGACTATGGAGAGAAAAAAAAAATTGTCAGATTGTAGCGTCAATTCATCATCTTGGACTTGGACGGCAGTGTTGTCTGAATGCAAAAAAAAAAAAAAATCACAGCTGAGATACCAGTTGCTTTGGCGTAGCTGGAAAATTGATGTCAATTAGCAGAGCTCCGAGGAGATTTCCTCACCGTTGAGGCGGGCCAAGAACTTTGGAGTGACCTACTTGTCCCCTCATTAATTGGCTAAGAGGAGTAACCTTTCCTTTAAAGAGGAGAACCGTGACTTCGTCTGTCCCAGTGGAGAGTGATCTGACCTTAATCTGTCAGATGGAAAAGAGAGCTCCCCCATTCTCTCCTGTGGACTCAGTGTTCCTGTTCTAGAGACCTAGGTGTTGGGTTGAAATTGGTCAGGGCCCTCAGTTTTCAGTGCTTGATTGCTTGCACCAATATTGGGTTTTATATCAGGTCAGTGTGGTATTATTCTATGACTCCTACTGCTGGTTATCTTGATACTGCAGTACTTGGTGACAGTACATTTCCTTTATGAGTGAAGCAGGAGGTATGCTCACATTCATTCATTCATTTTTCTTTGGCTTGGTCCCTTTATTCATCAGGGGTCACCACAGCGGAATGAACCGCCAACTTATCCAGAGTATGTTTTACACAGCAAATGCCCTTCCAGCTGCAACCCAGTACTGGGAAACATCCATACACACTAATTCACAAACATAAACTGCCAATTTAGTTTATTCAGTTTACCTATACCGCAAATCTTTGGGCTTGTGGGGCAAACCGAAGCACCCAGAGGAAACCCACACAAACATGCGGAGAACATGCAAACTCCACACAGAAATGCCAACTGACCTGGGACTCGAACCAGCGACCTTGTTGCTATGAGGCGACATGTCTGCTCACATGGACACCTTTTTAATGGAATTATTCTAATGGATGAATCCAAACATGATGTATGAATGCCAAACAAAGTTACTGAGGTGTAATTTACACAAATTGGCCAGTTTATTGGGTACACTTTGCTAGTCTCGGATTAGGCAACACAATCTCAAGGTAAATTCATAGGTTTTTTTATTTAGTGGTCAATTTGTACAATCTTATTTGAACATTTCAGTGTCATTTAATCATCACCCAATCAGGGGTAGGTTTGGGAGGCACACCTGCATTTAAAAATCATATATTTTCATACAGCCTCACAGCAAGAAGGTCGCTGGTTCGAGTCCCAGTTGGCATTTCTGCCAGTGTTCTCCCCGTGTACATGTGGGCTTCATCTGGATGTTCCGGTTTCCCCTGCAGTCTAAAGACATGCATGAATGGGTGAATTGGGTAAACAAAATTGGAAGTGGTGTGTGTGTGTGTGTGTGTGTGTGTGTGTGTGTGTGTGTGTGTGTGTGTGAGAGTGTATTGGTGTTTCCCAGTACTGGGTTGTGGCTGGAAGGGCATCCGCTGTGTAAAACATTTTGTGGAATAGTTAGCGGCTCATTCCGCTGTGGTGACCCCTGATAAATAGAGGACTAAGCTGAGGAAAAATTAATGAATTAATGGATGTTTTCAAACAAATTGAATGGTATAAATCCGTATTTCTGAGAATAAGTCAAATTGTTACATTTCATTGTGAGTTCGGGCTGGGTTGGAGCCTCTTTCAACTTCAGAACTTTAATGAATCATGGCATTGACTCAACAATGTGCTGGAAACTCTGCTCAGTTTGAGATGAACTGTGCTTTGCAACATGGGGTGTTATCCTACTGTGGTCATAAAGGATAGTTCTCAGGTTGTCTGTGGTGATAAAACAATGCTCACTTGGTACTAAGGGGATCAAAGTGTTCCTAAAAACATGATTACAAGCCAGCACACTAAACCACTGACAGATTTCTTCTTAAAGGGATCTTTCACCCCAAAGCTAATTTACTCACCCATGAGTTGTTCCAAAAAGTCTCTTTAATCTATTAAACACACACAAAAAAGTTATTTTGAAGAGTGCTGGTTGATGGTACCTATTGACTTCTATAGTATTTCTTGTTCCTACTATGGAAATCAATGGGTACCATCAGTATTCTTCAAATTAACTTTAAAAGAAGAAAGAAACTCAATAAGGTTTAAAACCAGACAAGGGAGAGTAAATGATGAGGTCATTTTTATTTGGGGGTATTTTGGCGCTTTAAAGTCTATGTCAAATCAAAATTCACAATGTTTATTTTTGTTTATTGGTTGGTTTGTTTAGAGTGGAGATCCTTCTCTTTTGAGATCAGTTTGATTGCTTCAGTCAAATTATTCTTAACCCTGCCACTTTTACCACTTTTGTGCCACTTTTAACCACTTTTACTATTAATTTGTGGGATTAGTGAGGGAATCTTGCACAAAAAGTTAGCTGGAAGTACATCAATATACTCAAATAAGAGTCTCAGCATCTTCCCCTTCAGGCAGACTTTAAAGGGCACCTATTTTACCACTTTTACAAGATGTAAGATAAGCCTTTAGTGTTTTCAGAATGTGTCTGAAGTTTCAGCTCAAAATACCTGCCAGATTATTTATTATAGCCTCCAGAATCCATTTTGCTACATTGTAACTGTTGCTGTGGCTTTAAATACAAATGAGTTGCCTCTCCCTGCCCACAGCTCCCACGTGCATGTCTGCTTCTGCTGTGTTACGTCAGATAAACTCAGTCCTCGTCTCAGACTCATCAGACTAGTCCATTGTCTTCTGGATAGGGGGGAAATGTGTTTATACTTATCTTTATTTATCTATTTATTCATGTTTATATGTTTATATCTTTATACGTTGATATATTTTAGTTTACTTTGATTAATTGTGACTGTTTGGGGTCTAGTGTGTTTTAAATAATGAACTTGAGAACATGAACAGATGTTTCTACCTTTTAATTAGTGCATGTTGGTTTATGTTAAGGAGGTGGGGCATCGCCTTTGAAGGGCAGCCCCAAACACCAATTTGATGTTAGTTAACCTGGCGAGCGAGCGAGCTACTGTGGTGCCGTAAGCAATTTGTGATCGTGTCTGTGTATATAAGTGTGGTTGTACATATATATTTTGTTTACTGTTCATTTGTACTTTTATTTTGGGTTATTTTGCTGGGTTTTTGGGTTATTTTGGTTTTCACTCTTGTACGCTGTAAATAAACCATCACTTTGCACGTTACGTCAGCGAGTAGTGCCATCATTTGTTTGAGGTATTCTCATTATTACCATACTTTGAGAACCCACTACAAGCCTTCCTGGTTCGTCAACCTCACAGACACCATGCGGCTGTGATGATTATACAATTACATTGCGATTTAACTGTCTTTATTACAAACATGCTCCATTTTAAACTTATAAAACTAAAAATGGCAGTTTCTTTGCAAAAACAAAAATGTTTTGTGGACATGTGTATATATGTAATAATAGAAACATGGTGCCGTCACTGAATTATTCACTTAAGTTAATTCACAAGAAGGAATGCCACTTCTTCTGTGTATCATCATCTTAGAATTATAAGGGTCTATCTGACATTATTGTCAAAGTTGAGTTATTGACATATTTTTATTAAATGACAAGTTATTTACATTATGGGATGTATATTTATAAGTTGTTTGCATTTTAAGACTTTTTAATTTAAAAAACAAATGTTACACACAGACTGTTTGCTATGGAATGCAAAAACTTTGAAGCTCAATATCTCAAAATCATAGCAGATGGAGCCTTAGAATTCCAAGGTGACAGACGGAATTGCTGGTGATACATAGCAATGAAAAAATGCATTAATCACAGCATATATTTGTGTCTAAAATGTACTCGGTATGACCTATTTGGTTATTTTGGTGTAGCTCTTAGAAAAATGACTTGAGCAGCTTCTGTTGTGGACACAAGGCTTCAGCTTGTTCGGTTGGTGTAAAAACAGTTTTCTGCCCTCTGCTGTGCACCAACGACCCACACATGTCAAACTCTGTCAAACAGACACATGTCCACGGCGAAACCCTAGTGTGAAAACGTCCTCACAATATCATTGGGATGTCATACAGTATATCGACAGTGAAAATAAGCGCGGCTGAGCTCAGCTGGGAGTCGACAGACTTTTAGAGAAGAAGATTAGAGACAACATCATTCTTGACACCACGATCAGACTCTCAAGCCGGAGGGCAAATCTAATGTGCTGGTGTGTCTTTGAACCTGTGGCATAAAATACTTTACTTATATTCAAAAATTGCTTCAAACGCATGCCTATTTTTTGAATATGCATTTCATTTATCTTCATGGATTAGCACAGGGCAGTGTGTACGTGAGATAGCGTTGTGATGGCAACCAGACACCTTTTTTCGACCAATCCCGTAAGGGCTTTTCTCATCTCCTCAGACTTTCCACTATCTAGACTATAGCAAGAATCTCAGCGTGAGCAGGGCTGCTGATGAAATTATAGTGGTTAGTTAAATTTCATACCTTCTTGTGACTAAGAGTATTCAGGTTGCCATAGCAAACTGTTTAATGTGACTCTGAAAAGGCAGGTGCTGAAATTGGAGTGATTAGCTTCAGGCACTCAATAAGTGCTTCAGAAATTATAATAACATATTGCCGTGTGCATTTTGTCCTTGGCAGTACTTTAAAACACACACACACACACACATGCAAAGTTTTCACAGCTTGCAGAGTTCCCACACATTATGGAATTTCTGGAATTTCAAGGGATTTTAAAAAGTTTATTCCAAAGATTGAAAGTCAGGGAATTTGATATTGTATTTGTCCAATACATGAACAGATGTTTCTACCTTTTAATTAGTGCATGTTGGTTTATGTTAAAGGGGCGGGGCTTCACCTTTAAAGGGCAGCCCCAAACGCCAATTTTATGTCAGTTAACCTGGTGAGTGAGCGAGCTACTGTGGTGCCGTAAGCGATTTGTGATCGTGTCTGTGTACATTAGTGTGGTTTTACATGTATCTTTTGTTTGCTGTTTTTGATATTGCATTTGTCCAAGTCATTTTAGAATTTACTTCACATTTATCAGAATGTTTTTCTCTCCTATACCTTGTTTTTCATCATGTTGTTCAGGATATTTTTTACAGCCATTTATATTTTTTTTCCAGTTGTCAACAGTCTGTGGGTGTGTTTATTTTTTTTATTTTTTTTTTTTTTTGTCGGCTCAGTGCTCAACCAGTCCCTTTTGGATTTTGTGAGAAAATAAATTACATTTATTACAGCCTAAAAGGGCTGTAGCGACTTTTCTCTATACTTCCAGCCTTTCTTGTGATGTTTTGCAGTGAAAATATACACAGATTTAGGGCCCTAACTTACACCCGGCGCAGTGTGGCGCAAGGCGTGGCGCAGTAGTCTTTTATAGTTTGGGGCGCAAGAGTCGTTTTGAGGCGTTGCACTACGCTGTTTAAATAGCAAATGCATTAGCGCTCATTTTTGCGCCCATAGGGGTTCTGGTCTAAAAAGGAAGGCGTTCTGAGGTGGACCGCTGGCGCGTTGCTATTTTGAGAATCTATAATATATATTTTTCATTAGACCAAAACTAACCCGGTCTAAACTCCAGCGCAGAGTTGCGCCTTGCTTACGCACTGCTTAATATGCACAAGAGAGCAATAGGCAAATATCTTTACATATGAAAAAATGTAAATATTAAGGATATATATAGGATATGTTAAGAATAGATATAGAATATAAATATAAAGGATTAAAATATTACAAAACATATTATTTTCTAGCCTACATAAATATGAAAAATCACTGCTTTTATGTCTTCATCTCGGGAGGCTTTTTCAGTTCATTCATAACAATTTGCTTTTGTATAATGTTATTATTATTAGCAGTTTTATTTATTATATCCATATTTATATTTGTTTTATTAAAAACAAGCTTAGATTTGCCCACCTGTCAGGTTTTAGACCATATGGGGCATGGCATGTGTATTAGGATATAACTCAGGTTTTTGAGCACATTTTGCTATTATTATTCATTTATTTGTTTGCTGGAAATTAGAACTGAATTTAGAAATAGTTTTGAAACGAATTTTTGCGCTTAACAAACAAAATTATTTATTTATAGACTAATTGATGTCTGTGCGAAATGGTTTCCCTATCCAAGAGCGAAAGTGAAAGTAGATCCTTTATCTCTCATTCTCACGCAGTAGATGCTCTGTTTAACAGTTTTCTGTTAAAAAACTGTTAACTGTTTGCTTGTGAAATGCTCATTTTTTCCACTTAGACTTACTTTGCGTCCTGTAAATAGCAAATGCGCTCTTGGCGCGACGCAGCGGACTCTTAAAGGGAATGGGAGATGAGATTCTAATTGGTTTATTCTCACACCTATAACTCAATAAGAAAATAAACTCAACCCTTTTAGAACATGCGCCGCGGCGCAAGGCAGATTTCCCGTCCTTAAATTAGCAAAAACGTGTCCTGACACGCCCTGAAAGCGTTTGCGCCCTGCGTTTTGCGCTCTGCGCATGGACCGTCAAAATAGAGCCCTTACTGTTAGTTCTTAGTTATTAATTAGTTATCGCAACCCCAAATCAAAAGTAAAATAAAAAGAAAAGTAGCGATTTCTAAATTTATTTTGACCTGTGTTTCATAGCAAATGTGACATTATTTAATGTGCTCCTCATGATTTCTGTTGTTTGTTTTTTTTTGTATTCCCATGGTTCTTGAAACACAAACTTAAAAAAAAATTTGGAACCGTAAAGCATTTGCCACTTTGTAATGTTTCCTTTTCACAACACTTAAAAGATGTTGAAAGACTGAAAACACCAAGTGATGAAGTGTTTCAGGTGAATTTTTTTCCCATTGTTCCTGCAAACAGGTCTTAAGATGGGCAACAGTACAGAGTCTTTGTTATGGTAGTCATTCTGCATAGTCAAAGTGTATCGTTGAATTCTTTTTCAATTTTCAAAGCATTTTCCCAAAATATATGGCTTAATAAGATTTATTACCAAATATCATTCCATTTGCTGAAACACAGAGAAAGCTTTGGCCAAATTAAGACTCTAAATCACCCCAGAGTAGAAGTCTTATTCAGTGATCACAATATTCTGGAGGGACTGTTCAAAACAACAGTTTTTCTATTCATTATAGGTCATGGAAATTGAGCTTTTTAGTCAGGGAAAAAAGTCTGGGAGTTTGATATTTGGCTTAGAGTGGGAACCCGGGGCTTGCTAAAGGGCAAAGTCTTTGTTTTTACTGCTCTTAAGAATCACTTTGCAGACATATAGCTGTTTACCGCAACCCACTGCATGTCACAGATTATTATTCATATACTGTGTGGGAGACTTAATTCGATTCGCAAAGCATTAACCATTAGGAGGCAATTTACATACAGCACTTTGACATGGACTCTGATACGTCTGCCACCACTGGTAATGAAACCATTCATCAGTTTAGCGCTGCATGTTTACTGAACATGTGTGCTCATATTTCTCTGTCCTAGGCCAACACAGATGGCTGATGGGGATCAAATGATACATCACCAGAAGAGAGATTTATGTGCATTAAAAGTTTGCATCGCGTTGGTGTTTGGGCTAATTCAGATTTTCATCGCAAATGTGTACTTTTCCATCAACCGGTAGAGAGGGTGAGATGAGCCAATGTTTAGGCAACAAAGGAATTCAATTCTGTCCTGGCGTGTGACATGATGCACTCCATCTAAAACAATTTTATGCTGCATTTTGCAAATTTATTTTAAATCATCACGCATGCTGTTTTTTGATTGAAAGGCCACATGCTCACCGAGAGATTACATGATTTTTTTTTTCATTCGCCACGCCACATGACATTTTAAAATGAACAAGTAAAGGAAAATTTGATTATATTGGTTAGAAATGCTCTGAAAACATCATAATTTTATTTGATAAAAAAAGCTCACTGGTATATTTTTAAATGCACGTATGTGGGGCTGATCTATAATCAAAACCTCAATTAATTGAACACTACCTCTATTTTGCTTATTGAAGAGTTTATTTATTTACTTAATATGCCATAGTTCATTCTGTTATCATTTGTACTGTAAACATAGTAATAAAAATGGGACATCATTTATTTGTAATTAAAAATCATGTTTATATTCTTTGTCATATTAAAATAATTGAAGGAAACAAACTAATTATTGTTATTTGATGAATACTTCAAACTGAAAGCAAGGCATGAAATGAAGACTTCTTGTGAAAAAAGTTCACATTTTCACGTTTTAATCTAAGCAAGCTTCATTAAAAAAATAGAAAATAACATTATTTAATAAAGCCATGTGAAAAGTGGGAAATAACCTGCATATATTGCAAGCAAAATTACATTTTTGATGAAAATAAAAGGAAAAAAAGAGCTCTATACATCAGTGTGTGATAACTGGAAATTAGAAAAAATTTGTGAGTGAGTAATCCTTGACACATTTAGGGTGATTAAAATCTATAAAATGACTAATATTACTAATACTGTGTAATAATCTCCTACTGACAGAGATGGCAAAAGTACACACATCCTTTTACTTAAGTAGAAGTTCAGATACTCATGTTTAAAAGACTCTGGTCGTACTGACTACACTTTTGTACTTAAGTAAAAGTAAAAAAAGTACAGCTTTAAAAATGTACAAAAGTAAAAAAGTAAAAAGAACCCGTTTCAACCACAGTCCCAAAGACATGCGGTATTCACCGTATTCTCCGCCGATTAGCAGGCGCTGCCATTTGAATCTTTTTGGTTTGAGACTTTTGAGAATAATAAATCCTCCAAACTGGCAGTGTAAAAGTGTGTGTGTGAATGTGAGTGTGTATGGGTTTTTCCTTGTACTAGGTTGCATATGGAAGGCAATCCGCTGTGTAAAACATGTGCTAGATAAGTTGGCGGTTCATTCTGCTGTGGCGACCCTAGATTATTAAAGGGATTAAGCCGAAGAGGAAATGAATGAATGTAATGTTAAACCCTGAAAATTCTAAAATAAAAACTAATTGCAATGTAACATGAAATCACAACCAATTTGCTCATGCTTATTAAGCAAGGTCATACACAACACACGAAAAAGTGAAATTATATCAAGTAATTTTAGCATTCCAAAGTCAAATTCATGCATCCAACAGCAAATTTGTGGCTAGTGGAAATGCAAGTGGCTAAAAAACTACTAGCCATTAAGTGATCAAAAAAGTTAACGTCAAGCCCTGTATGTGTGTGTGTATATATATATATATACAGTATATATATATATATATATATATATATATATATATATATATATATATATATATATATATATATATATATGGGTAGCATGATCGCTTCACAGCAAGAAAGTCTCTGGTTCGAGCCTCATATGCTGAATAAGTTGGCTGTTCATACCGCTGTGGCCACCCCTGATTTATAATGGTACTAAGCCGAAAAGAAAATGAATAAATGAATATTTAAATGTCATTCTGTGTTGATGTATTGATGTCTATGTGTGTATGTTCTGTATGTATCCTGAGCTTGGCGAACATAGCTTATTCTGATTCAGATTCAGATTTTAAAGGGTTTGTATTAACAGGATAAAAAAATACAATAAAAAATGTAAATTGCATAGAGAAAAGCTAATAATTTTAGTTTTTTTAATCGCAATTAATGGCCAAACTCTACATGGATGTCTCCCAGTTTAAATAAATGCAAACTGATCATGTGATCTTGACTGCTTCTGAAGTTGCTTTCGAGCATCTGTCAACATAAATACATTTAATGCAAATGTAAAGTTTCTTATTCATTGTTCCATATTTTTTCACAGGCACCTACGGACCTCGGAGATGGGCCTCGGTTTATCCAGAATGTGGGGAGAGGAATCAGTCTCCAGTGGACATCCTAGATCCAGAAACCCAAGTCTCTCAGGAGTGCCAGGAGCTCACGTTGGATGGCTTCGAAACCAAGTCCTCCAACAGGACCACTATGAAGAACACAGGCAAAACAGGTTCACCAGAGAACGAAAAACTCTTTTAACAATACCCGTCTGCTCTGAACTTAGCCATCATTGCACTCGTAGCTTAAGGCCATGTAAATGTTTAAAATATTCCCAAATAATTGCATATGAAAAACGCACAGGGTTTGCAGGCGTTCCGTCATGACAGACCATTGCATCAGCTCTGCGGGAGTTTTGAGAGTCAAAGCCCAAGCAAGTATATCGTTCTCGCTGTCCGCAAAATCTTAACACCGCCTTCACTAAGTTCCTATTAGCTCCATTTGGATACTGTTGTAATTTCTGCAAATCTGTTGCCAATGAAAATTTAGTCAAATCTGCTCTATTTCGAAATTATTACAATTATTATATATAGACATTCAATTTATTGCTGTGATTGCAGAATTTTCAGCATCATTACTTCAGCGTCAAATGACAATCCTTCAGAATTCATTGGATTTTAGATCTCAAAAGACATTTCCTATCAGGACATTTCTTAAAAAGTACTTGAATTTCAGACATATGGATTCAAGGTCTGGAAATTACTTCAAAACAAACGCGTCTTTGAAAGTGCTTTAATTAAATTTGGAGCCAATTTGTTTATGGTGTTATTAAGAAGTTATTAATTTAAAACTAGTAAAATAAAATCTTGTACAGGAACTATGACAAAAATGTATATTTAATCAATTTTTCTGTAACCATGTTTGAATATTACCAGTTCTTTGAAGTTCTTTTAAAACAACTTAAATTCTGGAAAATGACACATTGAACACATCATCATCATTATTCTAATATTGTAATGCCAATATTAAGTGTAAGTGGAATGTTGAGAACAGTAACGACTTTCATGGTTCTACATATGCTGCGGGTGTGAATGACAAAGGTGCTTGATTTGAAATTAGTAGTGATTTAAGTCCTTGTAATGTATTGTAATGGATATTCATATAACCTATTTATTGTGTATGGCCACAATCATGGGGCTTCACTATAATGGGGGGGGATCCACACCCCCATCAGTGTGCAGCATCCACTTGGATGATGTGACGGCAGCCACAGGACAACAGTGCCAGTGCGCTCACCACACACTAGCTATTGTGTGGAGTGGAGAGACAGTGATAGATGGGGATGATTGGGAGGCCATGATCGTAAGGGCCGATTGAGGGACTTTGGGCTGGACACCCGGGTCTTTACGAGAGGAGCCATGGGGTTTTTAATGACCACAGAGAGTCAGAACGTCGATTTAACGTCTCTTCCGAAAGACAGCGCCCACTGACAGTATAGTGTCCCCTTCACTTTTACTGGGGCATTAGGACTCACACAGACCGCCGGTTGAGCACCCCCTGCTGGTCTCCCATCCAGGTACTGATGAAACCATGATAGGTTTATTTGATTCTTTGAAAAAATCAATGTTCAAAAGACCAGCATTTAAGTCATGGACACACATTCACACAAGCAGAGAAGTATGCTAGGCATAGAAACCAGTATACAGTAGGCTACAACAGTGGTTTCAACCATGGCTGCGTCCGAAGCTGCCTACATGGGATGCGCACTTCAGAATCTTGCCGGAAGTAGTAGGTCATCCGGTTACTTCTCACATACTGATTTTTGAATTCTATGAATTCGGACATACTACTTGGCTCACATACTGATTTTAGCATACTATATAGTATGGAAGTATGCAGTTTCAGACGCAGCCCATCCCTGTTTACATTACACACTGTTTGTTTGTTTATCACAAAGTGCTCTGTGCTGCAAGTGACGTTATTCTGGATTTTGGCTTTCGCTTGTATGGTGACTCTGAATCGTCAAAGCACCTCTCAAATTATTATGGATGCAGAAAACCGAAAAACTGACAGATGAAAGTTTAAGAGGCAGTGTGTAAGTAGGATTGGTACAACGTGAGGTCGTATTTGTTTTCTGATTCAGTATGCAATTAGCGTAGCCTCAAACTTTTTAACAGAAGTACAGTATAATTACCATTTAGTAATTCATAATTTAGCGACCATATAGTAACAGCCCAAGACCGGTTACTCACTGAAGCTAAGCAGGATAGGAATATATTTAATGAGTGACCACATTGGAAAACTAGGTTGCTGTTGGAAGTGTTGTTAGGGAGGCCAACAGGGAGTGCACAACCTGCTATCTGTGTCCAAATGCCCCAGTATAGTGAAGGGGACACTATACTGTGAGTAAGCGCCGTCTTTTGAATGAGACTTTAATTCGAGGTCCCAACTCTTTGTCTTTATCAAAAATCCCATGGCACTTCTCGTAAAGAGCAGGGGTATAACCCCGGTGTCCCCCCCATTGGCTCTTATTCATCATGGCCTCCCAATCATGCCATCCACCGAATTGGCTCTATCACTGTCTCTCCACTCCACCTATAAATGGTGTGTGGTGAGCGCACTGGCGCCGTTGACCTGTGGCTGCCATTGCATCGTCCAAGTGGTTGCTGCACACTGCAAACCCAATAATTACAGGTTAATGCTAAGTTGATCATGAAACCTATATACATATAATTTCCTGTTTGAGAATACATTTTGATTTATTATTTGATAGTTTAAACATTAGGTTTGTCATTTGTGTAGTTGTTTTGAGAGTTTGATTTATTATTTGATCTTTGCAGGCATTTGAATGTTCATTTTTTAATTTTGTTGGGAAAAACTTCCATAAAAATCAACCATTTTTGAAACTAATAAAGGATGGCTGGTACTACAGTACACTCTGCCTATTCAAATGTTGCTTTATGATGGTTGTAATTAGGAGTGATTTTGAGAATGGCACACTCCATAGCGTTATATTTACTCCTGAGGAGGATTTTGGAAACACTCCCCAGGACCATCAACACGTTGTGGCATAATTACCATAGACGCTTTTTTGCTGTTTACAGAGCAGCGCATTAGATCCTTTTAAAACCCCAGCATCACGAGCGTCTCCTGAGTACCATGAGTCTTTAGCCCAGTGTGTGTGCATACAGCGATGCGTGTGTATTCACCAAAGATCCCGACTCTCCACAAATATTCCTCATATCCTCCTGAATCAGTTTGTTTGTTCTCTCTCCAACGCTTAAGTTTACTTACGGATTAAAGATAGAGAACTCCGCACGAGAGCTTTTGTGATGCGACTTGTCCTTCAGTGGTTTATAGTTGATTACACCCAGCAAAGGAAGGAAAAATGGCCTTGGCCTTGGCATTTATATAAAGTTTATGGCAGAGCTATGAATGTTTTGATTACTTTTGACATGGTGTAATGTGATTAAGATTTGCATGACATGAAAACCAATGAAAGTAGTCATATAATAGTAGTTTGAAGTAAAAACTTTTAGAATGAATATAGTTTGTAATAATTATGCAACCCAAGCTCATTCTGAAAACGTAATCCCGTGAAAGTTTCTGGAGACTGCGAAATACATCCCAGGAGGTACGTATGGCTGCATTTAATTTTTTTTAAGCGAACACTACGGGGCGGTGTGACGCCGTTCCCTTTCGCGTTTGCCGGCTGACCGCTTACCTCCGTGTGGAGGGCTTTCTCGCTGCAATCAGTTTGTCCGGTCAGCTCATCATGTGTGTCGGCAGACTTCAGATGCAGACAGGAGGAGTTGACAAAGGCGTCCGGGTTCGAGTCCAGGGAAGAGCGGTTCCAGAAATCAGGTAAGACAAAAACAGAATCCAAAAAATAAAGAGAACGAGTTCATAACAGGGTACGAACGTGGTAAAATCCGAAAAAGTGGTAAAAAAAAAAAGCAGACGAGGGCTTTTCTTTTTCTAGGCGGCTTTTCTAAATTGTTGCTCGGGTTTAGGGAAGTGAGCGGGCGGGCGGGCGGGTCAATCGGTAAAACTGGTTGGGTTCAGGGAAGGAGGAGGGTGCGTCAGGCGATTGGCCGGTCGCGCAGTTAATCATTCGGTCAGTCAGACAGCGGCCTCTGGTGGGTTGACGTGAGAACAGCGCGGGCGCGAACGGCACTCGCGAGAGACGTTCGAGATACAAAAAAGCGCACACAGTGGCCTCTCGCGGATTCGCGAAAACAAAAACTGCATAAATACGTACCTCCCGGGATGTATTTCGAGGTCTCCAGAAATGTCCACGGGACTACGTTTTCAGAATGAGCCTGGGTTGTAATTATAATAATAACCTTTTAATGAGGGTTAGTTCATGCAAAACTTCAATCGATATTCAATCATACAACTGACACCGGATAGACTGAAAGGCTAAATTTTGGAGGTTTAAGTATTAATATTGATCTGTCAAAATAAAGACGTATATAAAATATATAAATATTAATGGGGAACATTGGAAAATATTTGAAAAATAATAAATAATGTATTACTAAATCTATAAGACCCATACAGTTAATTTTTGGTTTGAATCTGTGTACTGTTACCCCCCCTGTTAGTTAATGTTTTAATATATTACCAGATGAGTTCAAAACTGCATTGGGCGGCTAGTGTTTGACTTTATATATCTTCACTTAGTCCAGTTAAATGGATTCAGATCTCCAGGATGTTTGAAAACATCATTGGTTTTGTCCAGGTCCATTAATTGGCCACTGCAAACCAAGCATATGAAGTAGTTATCCAGTCTCTGTAGAGTCCGCACAGCAGAGGAAATGAAAGATATTTCAATTTGTTTACCAATTCAGGCTTCTGAGAGTCAAGAGGTCGACTCTTAATGCAGTATAATGTGACGCTCTGTGCCAGGAGGGCCTATGGAGCTCATTTTGATGTGTTCGCTCTGGCCTACAGAGTGCAGACTCAGTTTCTTCTGCATCATTATTTGTTTTAAAGGTCCTTTGTCAACATAAAAAAGACTAAATTCCCTTTGAGCACTTTACAGTCTGAAGAAGAGCGGATATATACAGGATATACAGTTGAAGTCAGAATTATTAGCCCTGGTGAGATATTAGCCCACCTATATATATTCCCCAATTTCTGTTTAACACATTTCTAAACATAATACTTGTATTAATTCATCTCTAATAGCTGATTTATTTTATCATTGTATAATAATGGTTTGTTCTGTAGACAAACAAAAAAAATATTGCTCAAGGGGGCTAATAAAATTGACCTTAAATTGGTCTAAAAAATTTAAAACTGCCTTTATTCTAGCCTAAATAAAACAAACAAGACTTTCTCCAGAAGCAAAAATATTATAGGAAATACTGTGAAAAAATGTCTTGCGCTGTTAAACATCATTTAGGCAATATTTGACAAAAACAAAAAATAACTGGAGGGCTAATAATTTTTAATTCAACTGTACATATACTTGGCAGTCTTAGTTTTGCACACTACGGCTCATTGCATGCAAAATAAAAGCTCTATTTATTTTTATGAGTATTTAACTCCCTCCTCTTATCTTCCTTTATTTCATTTCAGTTTCTATTGTTCTGAAGAATGATTACTTTGTGAGAGGGGCAGGCCTTCCCGGACGCTTCAAGGCAGAAAAGGTGGAGTTTCACTGGGGCAGCACCAATGGTTCGGCTGGTTCTGAGCACAGCATCAATGGAAAGAAGTTTCCGGTAGAAGTAAGTCACATATCTTATAATGCAGTGGGTTTATGAACGACAGATAAATGGATAGTTCACCCTAAAATTAAAATGCTGTCATCATTTTCTTAACCTTTAATTGTTTATCTTTCTTCAAAAAACTGGAAACCACTATATGTTTTTTTTCTACTGTGGAAGTCAAGGGTTTTATGTTTTCAGCCTTCTTCAAAATATCTTCTTTTGAGTTCTACAGAAAAACTAATAAATGTTTGAAACAAGTAAAGGTTAAGTAAAAGATGGCAGAATTTTATTTTTTGGGTGAGGTATCCTTCAAGTTCAGATTTCACATTTTAGAAAAAAGTTTCAATTTTCCTTGGTTATTTACATTTTTTTTACATTCATTTGTGTGGATTTTACCTTAAAAAGCATTGAAATAATAAAAAATAGAACCATGTTATGGCCCCTTTTAATGTTAGAAGTATTAACTGCACTCCAAACCCGACTTCACTTCTACTTTCCATCTTCTGCGCAAGTTTCAGAGTACATTAGTGCCAGCAGTGTGGCTCAGAAGCCTGAATAAAAGCTCAAATCTGTCATCAACAAAGAAAAAGTGTTTGTGCTCAGTCCCAGAAAGTCTAAAGAAATCCATTGTTTCTTTAAAAACACACACACAGTCCTGGTGAATAGGCCCTTAACCACTCACTTTCACTTCTGAAAAAGAAATCTTAGTCGAAATGGATTTGAGACCAGGAGGATAACATTATGAAATGAGCTTCTTCAGTAAAGTTCAAGGATTCCACCTTGACTTGAGTAGGTTGGAAACGGTGCACTAATCTGCACTAATTGAAGAACCTCTCAATGAAACTGGGATCGATAAGTTTTATTGACTTGGTGGTGCGGTCGCTACATTTCGCCGAAAAGCAAGGATATTTAGGATTCTTCTCGCCTCAGGGTGATGTTCAGCTTTTTAAAACTATTTGAGACTTTTTTAAAATAGTTCCTCTTGGTCTACCAAAGTTGGCTGAAATACTCTATTTTTTGCAGTATTGTTTTAGTTACTGTGGTGATTATACCAGTACTAGTAGACCTGCAATAATAAGTGATTAAGATTACACTTACAGTTGAAGCCAGAATTATTAGCCCCCCTGTTTAGTTTTTTCCCCCAATTTCTGACAAAAAACAGAGAGATTTTTTTTCAACACATTTATAATAGTTTTAATAACTCATTTCTAATTACTGATTTATTTTATCTTTGCCATGATGACAGTAAATAATATTTGACTAGATATTTTCCTAGACACTTCTATACAGCTTAAAGTGATATTTAAAGGCTTAACTAGGTTAATTAGGTTAACTAGGCAGGTTAGGGTAATTATTGTATAACGATGGTTTGTTCTGTAGACTATCGAAAAATATATAGCTAATAAAAGGGGCTAATAATATTGACCTTAAAATGGTTTTAAAACATTAAAAACTGTTTTTATTCTAGCCAAAATAAAGCAAATAAGACTTTCTCCAGAATAAAAAATGTTATAGGGAAATACGTGAACATGTCCCTGCTCTGCTAAACATCATTTGGGAAATATTTAAAAAAGAAAAAAAATTCCAAGGAGGGCTAATAATTTTGATTTTAACTATTTGATCTTGAAGTATATAAAGTAATGCCAGTATTGATTCCTAAATGTTCTATAGTTAGTTCAACAATTTTTTTTAAAGTTAATTAAAAGTAAATAAAATATTTGTTGTATTTACTTTATTTTAATGATTTTATTTTATTTTATTTTATTTTATTTTATTTTATTTTATTTTATTTTATTTTATTTTATTTTATTTTGATTTGCTGTCCTCCAGTGTACATAGTATCAAGCTTAAAGTAGACTTCCCATTGCCATTTTTGAATTTTTTTCTTTTAAATTTTTTTAACTCAAACTCTTTTAAATAATCTTTTAATTATATTTAAATTATTTTTATTTTTTGTTGATTTTATTTCTTGTCCACATTAGGTGATTATTTTTTGATAATGTTAACCCTTTTGTATATAAAGCATTTATGAAATGTGCTTTTTCAATAAGCTTGCCTTGCCGTTTTTTTTTTTTTTTAAATAAACAAATAAACAAACAAATAAATACATAAAAATTATCTGTCAAAATTAGTCTCCAAAATTCGGGGGGCCCCGAGGGGAAGAGAAGGGGACAATGTGTGTTAGTCTGAATATCACAGCTGAGAACCGGGTTAGTAACTGTACTGTGGTGTTAAAAACTGTACAATGGACCGGGTTTGGGGCTGCCATTGCGATCGGATGCTGTACCTAAGTTGGTGACCCAGGGGAGTTACAAAATGTACCAAAAAGCTAAGGACCAGGGGCGGGGTGAAATTGCAGGGTTTTTTGGAGAAAAAACTAAACGGGAGGGTGGTGGGAGATTAGTCTGAAATACGGGAGACTCCCGGGAAAAATGGTAGTGTTGGCAGCTATAAAATTCAATTCAATTAAATTAATCTTTAATTATAATAATTTAATTAAATGTGAGAAAAAAATTGTTAAGCTCCATGGCAAGTCTCAGTTAAAGGTGGTGAAAAGCTCTACTTTTTTAATAAAGTTACTTCAATTTGCCAGCCTTACTTGTTTTCAACAAGCTTCCGATGCTAAAAAAGCAGCTCTTTTTTTGCAGATATTATTTAGCTCTTGATTGTTCAACACCCTTGAAAAGCCCTGCATGCACATTCAAGAACAAGAGCTACACCAGACCAAGTTACCTGCAAGAAAAGAAACACTGTATACGCTGCATTTATTTCTAATTTCCGAGACAAAGGTGCATGGCCGGAGAACTCACCCTGGATGCACTACTGCATCCAACTTCACCATCGTTACACAAGCACTTATACAAACATGAACAAGTCCAGTGCATTCTGTTTGCTCTGCCACTTTGTTTATGTCTGATTCTGATTCATTAACTAAACGTGTTTGTGCTGTCCATTAGCTTCGGTCACCATAAACTCTTGGAAGAAGCTAATTGGCTAATGAGGTTTCGTGATAAATGAGGAATATATTTCCCCCTGTGAAGACACAATAAATGGACGCCATTAAAGACTACAGGCCTGAAGGAGACTGATTGGTTTTCATTAAAGACTTTAACTTTCTTCTCTTTATTAGTGGATTAATTCATTGTTCACCCCTTCCGACATTGTCTGCTCTTAATTACTTTGTTTAGGGGTTAGTTTTTGGGTTCTCTCTGGATGTCTTTTGCCTTCCCAAGGACGTACCGTTAGCTGTTACAGAAATAGCCCCTTTATTTTATTCCATTTCAGTGTTGGAAGGTCAGAGTAGAAACAAATACAGCGTTTTGGGCCAAAGCTCTTCTGGCGCTTCTCCATAATCTAGCAGTATTTCTTTTTCTGTCAATACAGTGTCTACACAACAACAGTTTAGAGGATGGAAAAGCGAAGGCATTTATATTCATCAGTCTAAGTTTGTTGGAAATTAGCTGGCACAGAGGTCAGGTGACCCGGGCCGACTCCACCTCTCTGGCAGCACTTTCTCATTAGGCCAATCGACTGCGCTCCATAAATCCCATTTTACACAGGAATACAATTGATGTGTATCCGTACGCCGCTGGAGAGCTGCTCAGCATTATCCAGCGATTTAAAACCCAAACACACTGAAGCCAGACACTGCAAGAGATGCATCCAATTATCTCTGCGCGACTTCTGTTGACCTCTGGCTCAAATCTAGCGCAGTGAATTAAACCACCACAGCAATCATGTTAATTTTATTTATTTTTGTGCCCTTTTTGACACTTTTATTAGTGTGGCTTGCCAAAGCAAGCATCAGCGTTGGTATTGAAATGAACTCTTGACCTCTAAGTATTAAACTTTGGTATACACTTCTTCTGTCCCTTTAACAATGTGTAGCTTGATAAATGAAATAAAAGGTGTATTTATTTTATATTTGCAACATGTATAGTATTAAAATACTTATCTATTAATATGGATCTTATACACAAAATATATTGATATTTGCTGTTCCTCAAAAGCTTGATGTATTGTGCCTTTTTTTTTTTTTTAGAAAAATCATAATAAAAACTATGTACTTATAATGAAGCATCCTTAGATCAGTAAATATTGGAAAGTAAAGTAAAAATATAACTTGAAATGTGTTTTTTTTTTATTTTTTATTCCAAAGCAGAGGTGCCCAAAGTAGGGCCCTTGGGCCAAAGTTTGCCCATGGTAACCTACTGTATGGTTTGGCCCCTTGGAAAATAGAGGGAGAATGATAAGGAGTTGGTTGAAGCAGATAAAGAGATCGTCATTTCCAATTTAATGTAACCTTTTTTTACTCTTTGTTTGATTGAGGAGCTACAAAAAAGCCAACTAAAATTAAATGTTGTAAATAAATCCGGCTGTTAAAATGTAAATACTGCCACTTGACAGATGGAGGACAATGCACAAGGCATCACTAAGCAAATCAAGGTAAAGACAGCTCGACTAGTGTATTCAGCATTGATCTCCATTGTGTTATAAATAGGATTGTTTATTTTTTTATTTACTTTAATAAGTTAATCATAAAACGTTAAAAATGATGCTGCATCATTAATATGTTTTAAAGCAAACTTTTCTAGTTACTTAGGATTATAGATAATCAGAAACAACAGGTCAAAACACAGGAGATTTGTGAAGACACTGCTGAATTAAACCATAATAGAGTGAAATTCTATCATATGCATGTGTTTTGAGAGCGTGTGGCTGTGTGAGCATTTAAAGAGAGTTTAAAGCATTTTAGTAGCTCACAAAGAAGTTTCATAAAGATTAGTTTTATTAAATGATTTATATGGTGAAGCCTATACAATGCTATTTTACATTTAATCATTCAATTTCTGTACCTGAATAATGCTGCTCTCTCCAGAAAACCACAATGCACGGTTTATTATTTGCTCAATTGTGTTTATTTATGACTGTAGTGTATGTTTATAATAAATTACAGAAAAATATATGTACATTTCACTCCTCTATTGCAAATAGAGCTATTTTAGTCAACTGGCGAAATTATATTGAAATATATATCGCAATGTTTTTTTTTCGATATCGTGCAACCCTAATATAATTGTTAATTTTGTTTAATTTTACATTTCTTGAACGAAGTCTTGCACAGAAATTGCAAAAAAAAAAAAAAAAAAAAAAATCTGCCTGGCCCTTGTTATTACATAACAACATAATAATACCTTTTAAATGAATAATACAACTGAATCCTCATTTTTACAGTTGTTTGGGACACATTTTGTGAGTGCAGATTTGAAGTTTGATGGGACACCAAGCTTGAGCTTTTCTATCTCTTTTAAAAATGCATTTTCCAATCCTTAATATACAGTTATATGCCTAGTTTGATATTTATTTAGTCATTTTTTTGCATTCAGCAATTCCTCTCTCTCTTCCACAACCTTTATCAAAATGGACTGCTGCTTCCTCATTAGAGATGACTGATCCAGCAAAACGAGAGCGTTCTGTTTCTCTCAGATCCACCATTAAATGACCAGGGAAATGTGCGAAAGTCTACAGTAGGAAATGCAGAGAGAACAACATCGGCCAGCAAATAATGTCGGCGCGTGAGAGCCTGCCAGAGAATAAGCTCAATTGGAACGTGATTGTCATAGAGAGGCTTAATCTTATTCCCTGCATTTCAACGATCTCTTTCACGATTGCTCAGCTGCCGCGAGCTTTGACATGCCATTCATCCCGCTTTCCTCTCTCTCTCTCTCTCTCTCTCTCTCTCTCTCTCTCTCTCTCTCTCCGCGATCGTCCCTGTTTTTCTGTAATAGTAGATTTAGCATTTATTTGACACATGGCACTTTGTGCGTTTGTTCCGAGACAATGTTTAAGGCAACAAAGACATGTTGTTTATTGCGGCGCGCCGAGGGGATTTGCTTCTGAGGTTCGCTTTCTTCCCAAATCCGTCCTCAGAGAGAAAGCGTATAATCCTTAGTTGTCTCGCATGTCAAAATGTGGAGTGATGAGAGAAGTAGAATATGACAGATATGCCGTTATTGTGCGCACGCCAAGATGATGAGAGGAATATCAATTGGTGAGGATTTTTGACAGAGTACTGTACCACAATACACTCGTGTTTACCAAACAGGAGAGTCAAAAAGCAGAACATTAGCATGAGCCGTTTCGTGAGAGTAAAAAAAACCCTGTTTCCATCTCTTTGCCCCCATAGATGCAGATTTATTTCTACAATTCAGATGACTTTGACAGTCTGAGCACCGCCATAAAGGAGAGACGAATCATCGCTGCCATGGCTGTCTTCTTTCAGGTAAAGATCTTCTTTGATTTTTTTATTTTTTTTTTGTTTGCTAGCCTGTGAAATTGGGCTTTAGAGCTCATGCTTCCTTCTTAAAGAAACAGAGGAAGAGACTAGGAAACATCAGATATATGTGGTTTGGGTCTGTTTAGCCTCAGGGCCTATTTTCACCATTCGCAACAGGTAGAGGAAAGCGCCGACATCTTCTGCTGCCCTCTAGCCATCTCTCTTCCTCTCAAGAACAGTCTGGCTTCATAATAGAATAAACTCAGTTTCAAAGAGAATAATGAAAGCCTATGGGGAATGGAGATATAAACGTGAAGACCCAAGCTGCTTCAGAACTGTAGCTGGAGTGACTTTTATATGTTAATTCATTACCGTTTACACCATCAAATCAAGTAACCATGAGGGCAAGATTTGGCTGGTTAGCATGCCGTCTGTAGTTATCATTTTTGTTTTCCTAAATGAGTCACGTTTAGGGTTTTATTGAATTTTTATAGCTTGTATTTAAGTAGGGATGGCACAGTGATAGGAATGGCGTCCGCCTGTAAACATATGCCAGGGTAACTGGTGGTTTATACCAGAGGTTCTCAAAGTGGGGGTCGGGACCCCCCGAGGGGTCGCGGGACAATGAAGGGGGGTTGCCGGGTGATTTTCAAAAATCAATAAATTTTTATTAAACCTTAAGACTTACTGTATTTTATCAATAACCTACTGAAGAGAAAAAATAGTTGTTTATAGTTACTATAAACTATTTGGTTACTATAGTAGCTTATAGTTAATAGTTCTATTGGATTGCGACTTCTTGGGTAATTACATTATACTAAAGACACAGCAATACTGTCAGATGCAGCAGATTGATTTTATAACACCAGGTTAAACTAGCCCATTTACAGCACTGACATACATAAAAAAACAAAGAATAGACTTGGGTTTATTGGTGTGTGTGCGCGTCATTGCATACAAGGTTTCTGTATTTATAACCACCACCTCAGAGAATATTGGGGGTCACGAGTCACTGGCATTGTCATTTTGGGGGTCGCGGGCTAAAAAGTTTGGGAACCCCTGGTTTATACCAATGTGACAACCCCTAATAAAAATAAATAAGCCTATAGAAAGTCAGTGGATATATTTAAGGATATTAGCTATTTTGTTAATAATCAATATATTATATTATTATAAAATTTAATTTCATTTTCCTTCAGCTTGGTCCCTTTATTTATCAGGGGTTGCCACAGCGGAATGAACTGCCAACTTATCCAGCAAATGTTTCACACAGTGGATGCCCTTCCAGCTGCAACCCAGTACTTGGAAACATCCATACACACTCATTTACACACACACATACACTACGGAAAATTTAGTTTATTCAATTCACCTATACTGCTTGTCTTTGGACTGTGGGGTAAAGCGGAGCAAACCATTTCAGACCATTCTCTGTAAACCCTAGATATGGTTGTGCATGAAAATCCCAATATATCAGCAGTTTCTGAAATACTCAGACCAGCAACAACAACCATGCCACATTCGGAGTCACTTAAATCATCTTTCTTCCCCATTCTGATGCTCGGTTTGAACTGCAGCAGATCGTCTTGACCATGTCTACATGCCTAAATGCATTGAGTTGCTGCCATGTGATTGGCAGATTAGGATACGACGTGGAATAGTGCACGCAAATCTGAACGCCTTGAAAAAGTCGTAGCACTACCGGGAGTTGTCAACAACAAACTCTTCCGTCTTAAAGCTCCGCCTATGCTGGTTGATTGACACCTCATTTGCATTTGATTTATCATTTGCGATGTCAGTTTGAGGATTTGATTTATCATTTGAGGAGTCGTTTAAGGATTTGATTCACCATTTGCAGAGTTGTTTGAGCATTTGATTCAACATTTGCGATGTCGGTTTAAGGATTTGATTTACAGTTTGAGCATTTGATTCACCATTTGCGATGTCAGTTTGAGGATTTGATTTATCATTTGAGGAGTCGGTTTGAGGATTTGATTCACCATTTGCAGAGTCGGTTCGAGGATTTGATTTATCATTTGCAATGTCGGTTTGAGCATTTGATTTATAGTTTGAGCATTTGATTTATTATTTGATCTTTTAAGCATTTGAATTTTCATTTGAATTTTGTTAGGAAAAAACTTCCATAGATTAGAAATTTGCGTTAACAATAAAGTGGCCGGTATGTGTTTTAACAAACATACTTACTTAATATCTATGCTTTTGCAGTACATTCAAACACCTTTGTTCCACAGTCCACAATTGCAACTGCATTCTTTATTTTGCCAATCTGTAAGTTTCACTGCAAGTTTTAAAACAAGTTCTTAAGATCACACCATGCACATCCTCAATTGTTCCTCTGTTAGTCTCCTACATTTGTTTATTTTTACTTTCCCCTTCATTCTCATCTGTGACCAATGCTCTTTTCAAGGCTGAAAATGCCACGATTTCCATGCTTTTCTTAATGAGTCGAGCCGAAAAGGAAGATTTGTGGTTCACAGCCTTAGCATTCAAGGATGCCACATGAATATATGGAGGAAAAACAGGCTTAACAGGTCAGCCTGATGATCCGTGAAAATAACATAAGCTTTTTTAGCCGCATTCATTCACAACATGCTTCGCACACTCACACACAGCACGTTTTCGCACACTTAACTAATGCGACAGGCCTATTCTTCACGCCGGAAACTGGAGCGCAGGTGTGTCCTATGTTTATCCATTGTCAAGCGCTGAAAGAATAACCCACGTCGGTAGACTTAAACTCTTCCGCCCGCATGTGACAGCGTTATGGCTTACTGCTATTAGTGCTGAGACGAATGGTGTCATGCGGACGGCGACGTGTCCATTCCTGGGGGTTTTATATAGTTAATCGATGTGGATCTGCTGTATTGGTGGCTCCCTTGGGCTCTTTTATTGCCACCTAGTTCAAGCAAATGAATCCTCAGAGAGCACATGTGAGTATATTTCATCTCCGACCTGAATGAGCTTCTCCATCAGCCTGAATAAAAGGTGCTTATGTCAGCGTGCTCCAGTTTTTAATGTTGCATAAGCGGAGAACATGGGGAACCTGTGTTCGATAATGGTTGGATTTAAATGCGCTTTGTGTTTTATAGATGGGGAAAGAGAATAACTGTTTTCTGTTGTGTTTGTTTGGGTTTTTTTCTAGGTGGCGACGAAAGACAATATCGCAGCTGAGCCAATCATCGCTGGTCTCAAACGGGTTGTCCATCACGGTAAAAATAACCACACTGTAAAAAATACCTGTTAATTAGAGATAACAGTTTCTGTATTTTGTGATTCACAAGTGTTTTCTGTTTATTTACGGTTGTGAATTGCATTATAGGAGATTGATCTCTGCTCTGTTGACTTTTGATGTTAATAATTCAACTCTACAGATTAACGAAGGGATTTTTACTGTCATTTTAGTAGTTTTAATTAATATAACGTTTAAGAAAAAATATAGAGAGAAATAAGAATGTAAATGTACTGACAGTTTCTTACAAAGTTTTTTTAGCATAATATACATCACAAACTCAGACAATAAATCTCTTTAAACTATTAAAAATGTTAATAATACATGTATCAAGATTAAAGTTGTTGGAAGAAAGATTAAGTTCAAGATCAAGTACCCAAAATGCAGTTTCAAAGTATAAATAAGTAGGAAAAAAATAAAAACATCAATCCTAAAATACGGAAAACTGATAATTTACAGATATTTTTTACAGCACATATGAAAAGCCTTTATCAGTTTTTGTAGGCTTGCAAAAACAACAATACCAACCCATGACTAGGGCCAGACAGAATCTGCGGACGTTTTTTGCTATTTCTGCGGAGAATTTTAGTAAAAATCTGCGGATTTCTGCTGAATTATTTTGGGAGTATCCAGCGGAGTATCATAACTTACACTTTAATATATTAAATAAAAAGTAATAAATTACTGAATAAAAACTGAATAAATTCCGATTTACACATTTACTCAAGTAAATAAACAGAATTTATAATGGGCTAAAAAACTGCAGAAATCTGCGGAATTCTGCGGAAAATCTGCGGAATTCTGCGCGTGCAGATTTCGTGTGGGCCAACCCATGGCCCATATCAATCCAACAGCGAGATAGTGCTTACATTAAAAGAAAGTTAACAAATATACAACTGTACATGTAGGTCCAAAAAAATAACAAAACATATATATATATATATATACCATATGTAATATATGAGACAAGTTTTTTTAGAATCCTTTCTATTTTGGCAAAATTTACCAATAAAGTCGAAAAGCAATGATTTTACATTTTGATGAAGGCAACTGTATTTCCTCTGAGGGAACCCCAAACAGTGCCACCTGTGAATCTGGTTCTAGTTTGTGCTAAAGAATCACAGATAATGAATCAACCTTAAAATGATTAAAACAAATAAAAACTGTTTTTATTCTAGCTGAAATGAAAGAAATAAAACTTTCTCCAGAAGAAAAAATATTATAGGAAATATTGTCAGAAATGTTCTGTTTAACATGATTTGGGAAATATTTGGGGAAAAAAATCACTGGAGGGCTAATAATTTGATATTATTAATTTTGACTTCAACTGCATATTTGTTGATGATTTTTTTTCTCTTATGTGTGTGTGTTATACTTAATGCGATCTCTTCCACTATTTGAAGGTTTCTTCTGTCTTTCTTTTAACAGAAAAGGAAACAAACCTGGGTTCATTCATACTGAGGGATCTCTTGCCATTATCTTTGGGCAGTTATTACCGCTATACTGGCTCGCTCACAACACCTCCGTGCAGTAAAGTGGTGGAGTGGATCATCTTCAGTCGACCTGTTTACCTGTCCTACCACCAGGTTTGCAAAACACATCAAATCATGCAAACATGCACACGCATCATATTCATATGATCATGTTTCAATCCCAGCTGTGCGCAGTGTGCTTGAAATTGGGCACGTGTTCATTCCCTTGTATCATATTCGTAGCATCTGCAAACACAGTATTACGCTGGAAATGTGACTCATCTGCTGTGTGCTCAAATATGTCTGGGAATGTAACAGTGCGGAAAGATTTACTAAAGAAATTTATGCAGTCATTTATTTTGGACGTATGTGTTGTGGATATAAAATGACTGTAATAGTGCTTCTTCTGAAATGGATTTATTCTAGGAGGGTACAAAATGTCTTACCAAGTCAGACGGAGCTGGTCTGTGTGTTAGTGTGCATTTATTTATTGGTTTGTTGTTTTCATGAATGCACATAACATACTACTATTAATAGTAGAACTACCATAATAGGAATATATTATTATTGTCACTATATTATTATTATTATTATTAGTATTAATATTATTATTATTATTATTATTATTATTGCTGTTGTTGTTAAAGGGGATAATAACAATACCAATATTATATCTAGTTATTATTTATTTATTTATTTATTTAATATTCTTACAAAAAATCACAATCACATTTGTACCTATTAACATAATAATAATAATAATAATAGTAATAATAATAATAATAATAACATCAATTTTGTATTTTTGTTGAATATATAATTATTAGTGTTTTTGGCATACTATCAGTACTAATATCACTATTATTATTTCAATTGTTGTTGTTAAAGGTAATAAATGACAATACCAATATTTTTTATAGTTATTTATATTATATATTATTTAATTAAAATCCTTACAAAATGATTTGATTAACAATTCAATTTGTACTTGTTTATATAATAATAAAAAATTAATTCAGTAATTTTGTATAATTGTTGACTATATTATTATTATTAGTATTATTATTATTATTATTGCTGTTAAAGGTGATAATAACAATACCAATATTATTTATAATTATTTATATTATTTATTAATTATTTATCTGATATTCTTACCAAAATTCACAATCAAATTTGTATCTATTTCCATATTCATACTGATTGAATGTTATTATTGGTGTGTTTGTTGTTGTTGTTAGTGATGTTGCTGTTAAAGGTGATATTAACAATACCAATATTAATTCTTGTTATTTATATATTTATTAATTTATTTATTTAATATTCTTAATAAAATTTTGTACCTATTTACATAATAATAATGATGATAATAATAACAACAACAACATCAATTTTGTAATTTTGTTGACTTTATTATTATTGGATTTTTTTGGCATACTGTCGGTACCAATATCAATATTATTGTTATTATTATTACTAATATTAGTAGTACAGTAGTAGTAGTATTGCTATTGTTGTTGTTGCTAGTGATAAAAACAATGCCAATACTATTATTTATTTATTTATTTATTTATTTTTAATTTACAGAAATTCACAATCAAATTTGTTCCTATATCCATGATGACGATGATTATGATGATAATAATAATAATAATAATAATAATAATAATAATAATAATAATAATAATAATAATATAGATTTTTTAATTCTGTTGTCTATATTATTATTATTGGTGTTGTTTATGGCATAATCTCAATACCAATATCAATATTGTTATTTTATTTTCATTGTTGTTGTTGTTGACGCTGTTAAAGGTGATAACAATACCAATAGATAACACTTTAAAATATGGTCCATTGCTTAATGTTCAGGAATGTATTTACTAACATTACCAAAGTATGAATAATCTTGTAAACCATTAATTAAGCATGGTTCGACATTAACTAATGCAATTATTGAATTCCAAAGTTAAGCTTGTTTACGTTAGTTAATTTATGTTGAGTTAACATGAGCTAACATTAATTAATATTGTTTAACTTGTATAACATTAACTAATGTTAACAAAGATGAATAATTACTGTAATAAATGTAGTATTAATAGTTTGTTCATGTTAGTAATTACATTAACAAACATTAAGTAATGGACCATTATTTCAAAGTGTTACCTACCAATATTATTCATTTATTAATTTATAAGATTTTTTCTTATCACAATCAAATTTGTACCTATTTTCATAACAATATTAAATATAATAATAATAATAACAACATCAACTTTGTAGCTTTGTTGACTATATTATTATTGTTGTTTTGTTTTTTCAATCAATATTATTTTCATTATTTGTACACTTTCTTATTAGAATAGTTAATTTAGTTTTATTTTATTTAATTTTCTTTTATATGATTTATTTATTATTATTTTTTATTATTATTATTATTTATTTTGGGCCTAGTGACCCTCTAGTGACCCCTAACCGAAGCACTAAAAATTAACTGTAAAATTGAAGCACAAATAATTGTACATTTTTATATCCAGGAATGACTTTACTCTCTCTGAATAAATCAACCTCACTCCTAAATCTTACTCTGGATGTGTACACAGCTAGCACGGATTAACTAATCCTTTTCAATCTTTCAGTTTTTACCGCCTGCTTTATTCATCGTCACACAAAATAAAGCCATTAATTCCCATCATGCACGTCTCTATCACCCTTTTTTTTCACCTCCTTTCCAAAAGTAACGTGGCATCATACGCGTGTTTCTTCTGCATGAAATAATGAAACGAAATGGAAAATCATGATCAAACCAGTGGATAATAACATGACTCTCTCTCTGTCTCTCTAGCTCGAGGCGTTTTACTCCATCTTCACCACAGAGCAGCAGGATCATGTGAAGTCTGTGGATTACCTGAGGAATAACCATCGGCCCATTCAAGATCTCGACAGCCGGCGAATCTTCAAATCGGCTCTAATGGATGCCTGGATGCCTGAGACCATGGCCAGCGCCGCAGACACAGAAACATCTCGAGGTATGAGTCTGACTGATTGAGGAGAAAGGCAGATTTGATTTCTATTCATATGATAATTATACCAATACAAAAGTGATGCATGATTAAATAGAGAGGTTGCCCCAAAATGCAAAAAAGAAATGCTGTTGATTTGCTCACCCTTTAGACCATCCATGTAGGCGACTTTTTTCTTTTGTCCCCAATCTTTTTATCAAAGCTTGACTAATTTAGTGAGTGTACATAGATTGCTAGGTGACCATCAACCGTCAAAGACCCAATATGTGAACGAACCCTAAAAGGCCATCTTCATTTGTGATCTCCAGCAGTTAATCTTCTTCAAACGTGTTGTAGATCCATTCCTTGGCAGTCCTTCACTGGGCCTTTAAAATAGTATTATTTTTTATTTTAAATATTAAGTTTTTAGTTACTCCCAAAATCTTTTTATTTTTTATTTTTTTTATTTTTATTTTTTACAAAATTCTGTGTAGAAATAGTAAAAAATGTCTGCAGATTCTGTCTCGCCCTATGCATGTGGCTTAAGTAAGTTCAAAAATTCATCAGAAAATGACTCTACATGTTTTTTTGTAACCTTAGGAATTGGCCCAAATTTGATATGGTTGGTTTTGACCATATTTGGAAGGGTTTGAATATTAATGATGCTCCAGTTAATGTACTGTAAATAATATCCAGCCAAATCTATTGATTTGTTTTTGTCTTGTTTTTTGACTCTCATTGTGTAGTAACCACTAACTAAAAATCTCCTGTAATATTCTACTGATATCACAATAAAATTAGTATCTATTTACATAGTAATAAAAATAATAATAATAAATAAAAAATAATAATAATAATAGTAGTAATAATAACAATAATAATAATACAAATAATAATAACATCAAATTTGTTATTTTGCTGACTATATTATTATTGGTGTTGTTTGTTTTGGGGGGGGGGGGGGGGGGGGGGGTTCTGTACTTTCAGTACCGATATCAATGTTATTTTCTAGCGCCCCCTAACCTAAGCACAAAAATATTAACTGTAAAATTGTTGCACAAAAATGTGTACATTTTTATATTCACAAATGACTTTACTCTCTCTGAATAATTCAACCTCACTTACTTTTAGTTACGATACTCCCAAAATCATTCTGTGTAAATTCGTAGATTTTTTACAAAAATAAAAAAAATGTCTGCAGATTCTGTCTGGCCCTAGGTATGTGTAAATGTACATGTTTGATTGCAACCTGAGGAATTGGCCCAAATACTGTATGATATGATGGGTTTTGACCTTATTCGGAAGGGTTATGAATATTAATGACGCTCCAGTTAATGTACTGTAAATAATTTCCCGCCTGATCTATCAATTGGTTTTGCCGGTTTATGTTTTTTGACTCTCAGTGTGTGGTAACTACTGATTTAACATATTCCTTAATGTTCTACTGATGAAAAAAGTTACTTATACATCTTGGAAGGTTTGGGTAAACCTTCCTCCTAAAGGTAATTTTTAAAATCGCCAATAATCATTTAAATTGATAGTTCACACGAAAATGAACATTTCTTCATCATTTACTCAAACAAGGGTTTCTAAATAAACTTTAAAAATTCTGCAATTCTTTCTTCTGTTGAATACAAAACAAGATATTCTGAAGAATGTTGGGAAAAAGCAGCCATTGACATCCATAGTAGAATAAAAAAAAACTATGGAAGTCAATAGCTGCTTCTTTCCAACGTTCTTCAGAATAATGTATTGTGTGTTCAACAGAAGGAAGTAACTTGAGATTTGGGGAAAAAATAGTTTGGATGAGTAAAGGATGACAGAATTATTTTTTTTAGATGAACTATCTCTTTAAGAAACCAAATGAAATGGTTTTCTTTCCTTAAAAATCTTTATGGATCTAACATTTGCGGTTATTTCTCTTATCCAAAAACAATAGTTCAGTTTTTCTCCTTCACAGATCTCTTGTTTGGATTTCTTCTCATTCGTCTCATGCATAAAGTGCAAAGCTGGTTGTTTTTGGGATATCCATAGCTCTCGAGACAGACTGAATAAATAGGATTTATTAATGCAGTGACTGGAGCTTTTGAGTCGAGCCCAGGAGCTGTGGTTCGCTGTACTGTGTGTGTTAATGATAGCGTTGTTTTCCTCTCCGGCTGAGGGAATTGATTGCTATTGGTTGTGATGAAGTCGGGAGTGATGCAACACAGCCGAAAGGCGGAATAATCAGCATTAATATTCCCTCTAAAAATAAACCCGTACAAATGAACACTGTGTGGCCAAATAGCAATTCTGCCATTTTCCAAGCAAGCGGTTGTGCAAACTCTTGAAATGATGCATCTTTTTTATCATAGTGTGTTTTTTATTCCATGCTTTCTTCCTTTCACTACTCTGGAATAGGATGCATTTGAACATTTGATCTTGTTTGTAAAGCTGCACAAATTAATTTTTAAATAGTAATGTGTATTTATATAGCACATCCAAAGCACTTCACAATCATGAGGGTGTCTCTCCACACTACCACCATTGTGCAGCATCCACTTGGATGATCCACAGCGCCAGTGCGCTCACCAAACACCAGATATAGGGGGAGTGGAGAGACAGTGATGGAGCCAATTCAATGGATGGGGATGATTGGGAGGCCACGAATCGGTAAGGGCAAATGGAGGGAATTTGGCCAGGACACCAGGGTTACCCTACTCTTTTACGAGAAGTGCCATGGAATTTTTAATGACCACAGAGAGTCAGGACCTCGGTTTAACGTCTCATCTGAAAGATGCTCACTGACAGAATAGTGTCCCCTACTGGGGCATTAGGACCCCCTGCTGGTCTCACTCACACCACTTCTAACAGCAACCTAGATTTTCTATGTGGTCTCCCATGCAGGTACTGACCAGGCTCGACCCTGCTTATCTTCAGTGAGTAACCGGTCTTGGGCTGCAGGGTGATATGGCTGCTTTGAGGTGATACTATATTAAGAATGAATTAGACAGTTTGATATCTATATATTTAACATCATTTAAAATAAAGTTTGATCAACCAACACTATTGCAATTTTTGTTGTCGTTTGTGTAATACTTTTTATTGTAATTGGTTTTAAATAAATTATTAAATTAAATCAGAATAAATATTTATTTAATTATTATATATGATAATTAAACTATAAAATAAGTTATTTAAATAATGTAATGATTTATTGAAAAGCCTTTGAATGATATATATTCATTCATTCATATTCTTTTAGGGTTAGTCCCTTTATTAATCAGGGGTCGCCACAGCGGAATGAACCGCCAACTTATCCAGCATATGTTTTACGCAACGGATGCCCTTCAAGCTGCAGCCCATATCTGGGAAATGAATTTTATATTTGTATGTATGTATATATATATGTATATATATATATATATATATATATATATTAATATATATATATATATATATATATATATATATATATATATATATATATATATATATATATTATAAGATAATAATAATAATAATAAGAAGAAGAATTAATTATAGAATTATTAAGAATTATTATAGGAATGCAAATCAGGCATTGGTTTTGTATGAACTTCCGTTTTCCATGTTTATAAAAGAAATGTTAGTAATATGGTTGGATGATTAATCCTGACAAGGGTAAATAGTAGTTAATAATAAAGTTTTGTTCCCTCAAAAAAAAAAAAAATATATATATATATATATATTTTTTTTTTTTCTCGTAAACTACTTATTTAAAATGAGCTAAAGCAACACAATTCTTGAGATTTCATTGAGATTTTTATTAACGTTTTAACTATTAATCACAAAACACATTGAAACAAACCAACAGACAATGCCTATTTTAACAATTCTAAAGAAAATTCATAATTAATAAAATAATTATAATAAATAAAACTAATAAAAAATCAATAATAATAATAATAATAATAATGAGTAAATAAAAAAACTAAATGAAAATATATTCATAAATAAAAAAAAATAATAATTAATTAAATAAATTCAATTATGGCATACCATAACTCAAAATACAGCTTAAAGAAACATCAATAAAATCCAAGTAAGGAGTCCAGACTTGATGAAAAGCTTTAATGGACATAAAAATGACACAGGTAAGGAACTCAAGGGGAATCGTTTCCTTAATAATATTGTTTGTCTGTCTAATAATATTGTTTGTCACTGATCCAGTTTAACAGTAACAGTTTTTTTTTTTTTTCTGGCAGTAAAGGTTAAAATATCAAATAAACTATTGGTAAATTGAAAAAAAGCTAACCTCATAATATTTATGGCTTGTATAATACATATTATTTTAATTGTTTATTTTTTATATTAAATTATTATTATTATTATTATTATTATTATTATTATTATTATTATTATTATTATTATTATTATTATTATTATCATTATTTATCCTTGTCAGGATCAATCACTAAACCAAATACAAACATTTCTATAAGTATAGAAAATGGGAGTTTATGCAAACCAATGCTTAATTTGCATTCCTTTTATTATTATTATTATTATTATTATTATTATTATTATTATTATTATTATTATTATTATTCAATATTTTATTTAAAACAACTAAAACTATAAAAAAAACTACAAAAATATTTAAATAAATGTTCAATAAATCATTAACTAACTTATTTTATACTATTTAGATACATAATTATTAAATAAATATTGTTTAATGCATAATCATATTTATGTGTATTAAATTATTACTGCTAAGACATTATAGTTACAATATTGAAAATAGTGCTATATAAACATGCATATATATATATATATATATATATATATATATATATATATATATATATATATATATATATATATATATATAAACATCAAGCACACAGTCTCTCTCTAAACCCTCTTCTGACAGTTCAGCTTGTTGACTTACACAACCCAAAGAAGCGCCATGAGATTTGAGTCAATTTGAATCATCAGCCTGCGTGTTATCTCTGCCGGACAGTAATGGCGGCAGTCATTAGCATGCTGATGATTGAACTGATGAAAATAATGGGCTCTCGCTGAGTCACCCGTGCTAACGGAGCTCTCGAGGCCGAACATCCACAGCAGATGCCCTTTTCGCTAATCACCCCCTCGTCCTCGTCTCACTCCTCGTGTCTTTCGATCTGCCTCTCGATCCACAGACGTGTTTATCGCGGGCTTGTTGACAGGTCGCTAATGCTGATACACACACATTAAGAGTAGAGGCTTTCCACATAATGACCTTATCAAGCGCCGCTTATGCGGTCCGCCCAGCTTGACATCAACGCAGCCCACCAAATCATTTGACGTCAATCGTGTAATTACGTCTCTCCATCTTTTCAACACTCCTGCGGTCATGATTAACAACTTTTTCACTTTTCTCAAGTTTAAAAAGGTGTGAATTTCTTTGAAAAAATGCATGAAGTGATACTTTTGAGCTGCTCTTGTCAGATTAGACCTGCAGCTTTGGCTATAGTTTTTATTTTTTGGTATCATTTTAGTTTGTCACAATGCACACTATTAACTATTGCCTTATTGACCTTATTTGGCAATGTGCTTGTTCATGCGAACTTCCAATTCAGTTGCTCATGGGAGAAATGAAAAGGAATAATAAATACAGTCAAACTATGTGCTCTACGATCAAGTGTGTTCATGACTATACATAAAAAGTAGAATAATATGATAAGAAAATATCAGCATTTACACTGCAGTCTGATTGAATGTGTTTTCAACTGCTTCTGGAAGTGCTTGAATGTGGACAAGCTCAAAACCACATCTACACCCATGTTTACTGTTTAAACTGGCTTTGGTCAACAGTATTATTAGTGTTTAATTAGGTTGTAGTTAGCTTATTGCAATATTTTCATGATAAGTTATTTACTAACAATATGTTAATTCATTATTACAACATTGCTACTATACACTCAGCGGCCACTTTATTAGGTACACCTTACTACTATTGGGTTGGACCCTCTTTTGCTTTCAGAACTGCCTTAATCCTTCATGGATTGTATTCAACAAGGTACTGGAAATATTCTTCAAAGATTTTGGGTCCATATTGACATGATTAAATCTAATCAGGTCTCTCCATCTTTTCAACACTCTTGTCTCAAGTTTAAAAAGGTGTGAATTTTTTAGAAAAAAATGCATGAAGTGATACTTTTGAGCTGCTCTTGTAAAATCTAACTTGCAGCTTTGGCTATTGGTTTTTTTTTTTTTTTGGTATCATTTCAGCTTGTCACAATTCACACTATTAACTATTGCCTTATTGACCTTATTTGGCAATGT
Source organism: Danio rerio (assembly GCF_052040795.2). Taxonomy (NCBI): domain Eukaryota; kingdom Metazoa; phylum Chordata; class Actinopteri; order Cypriniformes; family Danionidae; genus Danio; species Danio rerio. The sequence continues at coordinate 48,111,333 of NC_141026.1, read as the reverse complement.
GCTTGTTTATGCAATTGTTTTAGAACTTCCAACTCAGTTACCTATGAGAGAAATGACTACTCTCGAGCCAAAAAGATTCTAATGGCAGTGCCTGCTTGTACTTAAAGAATAGGGTCAATAAAAAACAGTGTGTGTCTATGCCACACATCCATCAGGAGGGAAAAAAAAAACAACTTGCTCCATTGACTTTATATTGCGGGACGATAGCACCTCAACAATGTCTAAAATTACTATGTGTAATTTTTAGTTGTTAACAAAAGCACTTTTTAGCTGCTCTTGTGGCATCATGTTCAAATTCACGTTATTACCTACTGCCTTATTGACCTTATTTGTCAATGTGTTTGATTTTGCGATTGTTTTAGAACTTCTGTTTCAGTTTCCTATGGGAGAAATGACTAAGAATAATAAAAAGCACAAAAAGATTCCAATGGCAGCGCCCACTCGTACGTGAAGAATAAGGTCAATAGAGAGACAGAGTGTGTTTAGGCCACACACCCTTCAGGATGGAAAACAATCCAACTAGCTCCATTGAATTTCAATTGCGAAAACGATGACGCCTCGACATTTCTGATTACTTAAAAAAAATGTCTAATTGTCTAAATTGCAGTATGTGAAGTGGTTAACAAAAAAACTTTTTAGCTGCTCTTGTGGCATCATGTGCAAATCTAATGCACAACTTTGGCTATTGTTTTTTTATCACTTTAGCTTGTCACAGTTATTAACTACACTATTAACTACTGCCTTATTGACCTTATTTAGCAATGTGCTTGTGTTTGCAATTGTTTTAGAACTTCTGATTTAGTTTCCTATGGAAGAAATTATGAGGGATAATAAACAGCTTAAAAATAATCAAACTATGTGCTCTACAATCATGCCTATACATAAAAAGTAGAATAATATAACAACAAATTATCAGTTCGTAACAACAAGCAGCATAATGAGCTGTTTTTAACGTCTAAAAATTAATGAAAGTGAATGAAATCGGAAGTCGCTTTCTATTGTGGGACAATGACGCCTCGACATTTCTGATTAATAAATAAAAAAAAATGTCTAAAAGTTACTATGTGACAAAATGTAAAGAAGACAAGCTAAAAAATCCAAAACTAAATTGCTATAATTTGTCAATCCCTAAACAAATGAGTGTTTAAGGATACAAAAGTAGAGAACTAAGGTTTCGCCCAGTGGGGAAACACATAAACAGGACAAATGCTTAAAAGATGTTGTGTGATAGGGTATACAGCAAGCAAAATAAAAATCTACTAAAGGACCTCCCCCTTTCAATGGGGAGGTCATAAAAACTTGATTCTGAATTTGTTTGCCTATCTACTTACATTTCATCACAAAGCAGTTTTTAGCCATTTTTTTTATTCATTAGAATTGTCAAGGAGATACACTCCACCAAACAAAGTCAATGGAGTGGTTTGGATTACCCCCCACCCCAGATTATGATGCTTTGTGCTCGGGATTATGTATCGTGTGCAGTAGAAAAACAAACATTGTCAATTTTGAATTCACATAAGCACTATTTCCCACTATTAACTGCTTGCTTATTACCTGCTTATTAATAAGATATCGGTTGTTTAATAGTAGGATAAAGTATAGTTTTATTCTATAGTACATCCCTAATCATAACTAAACCCAGCTACTACCTTACTTACTATTAATAAGCAGTAGTTAGTAGAAATAATTAGTAGTTTATTAAGCTAAAATCTTAAAGAATTGTAGATTAAAATAAATTGTGAACATTTCTGTAGGTTTGGACAAACTTGAGTGTGAATAAATTATGACTGAATTTTAATTTTGGACTTTCTGTGATTGCCTCATGCTATATAATTTATTTTAAAAAGCAATCGCTAAATTGTACATATAACTCAATATAAAGCTCAGTCCTATTCAGATTAGAAATGACAGTAACATCACACAGTAGTATAATGCTGTGTGTGGATAAATAGCTAAAAAACGTGCTGGAAAGCCTGTCTTGCTGTGAAACTGACCTTAAGGTCATGTTTGTGGTGGCTGCCACATCAAAAAAGCTCCAACAGTGAGGTCAGCGTAACAAGGAAGCTGGAAACAATAGGCATCGAAACATGGCGAGATGTGTTTTGAGGTATGTGATTACGCTTTTATGGTCCTCAGATATCATTGCTTCCTCAAGAACACAGTGATTTGATCTCAATGCAAAAAAAGTATTGTTTTGGTGCGCTTTTTTGCAACACATTTCATAATGATAATGCATTTATCTCAGTAGCCTGAGTAGATGGATTTTTGTGGCTGTTTAAAGATTTTCACCACACGAGCATTTACACTTATAGTCTGCTTATGGAAGTGCTTGAATGTGGACAAGCTCAAAACCACATCTACAGTACACCCTTGTGTACTAGTTAAACTGGCTTAGATTAACAGTATTATTAGTGTTTAATTCGGTTATAATTAGCTTATTGCATTATTTTCATGATATATTATTTACTAATAATATGTTATTTCATTAATGTTACTATTATTATTACTACCATACACTCACCAGCCACTTTATTAGGTACACCTTACCAGTACTGAGTTGGACCTTCTTTTGCCTTAAGAACTGCCTTAATCATTTGGATTCAACAACGTTGTGGAAATATGGCTCAGAAATTCCTGATTTTGGTCCGTATTGATACACAGTTGCTGCAGATTTGTCTGCTGCACATCCATGATGTAAATCTCCCGTTCCATCACATCACAAAGGTGCTCTATTGGATTAAGATCTGGTTTCTATGGAGGCCATTTGAGTACAGTGAACTCATTGTCATGTTCAAGAAACCAGTCTGAGATGATTCGCACTTTATGACATGGCGCATTATCCGGCTAAAAGTAGCCATCAGAAGATGTGGTCATAAAGGGATCAACATTATCACCAACAATACTCAGGTAGGCTGTGACATTGTGTGGCAAGAAAATATCCTTCCGCACCATTACAACACCACCAGCAGCCTGAACTGTTAATACAAGACAGAATGGATCCACGCTTTCCTGTTGTTGACGCCAAATTCCGACCCTACCATCCAAATGTCACAGCAGAAGTCGAGAATCATCAGGAGTGGCACTCGTTGAGGTCTTCTGCTGCTGTAACACACCTGCCTCAAGGTTGGACGTGTTGCGTGTCCAGAGATGTTCTTCTGCATACCTCGGTTGTAACGAGTAGTTGTTTGAGTTAATGTTCCCTTTCTATCAGCTCAAACCAGTCTGGCCATTCTCCTCTGGCATCAACAAGACATTTGCGCCAACAGAACTGCTGCTCACTGGATATTTTCACTTTTTCCGATCGTTCTCTGTAAACCCTAGCGATGGTTGTGTGTGAAAATCCCAGTAGATCAGCAGTTTCTGAAATACTCAGACCAACCCGTTTGGCACCAACAACCATGCCACATTAAAAGTACATTAAATCACCTTTCTTCCCCATTCTGATGCTCAGTTTAAACTGCAGCAGATTTTCTTGACCATGTCTACATGCCTAAATGCATTGCGTTGTGTGACTGGCTGATTAGAAATTTGCATTACGAGCGGTTGGACAGGTGACCCTAATAAAGTGGCCAGTGAGTGTATGTTTTTATTTATATAATTTGAGGTTGAAACTTATCTTAAATAAAAATAACACACAAATGTTACTCTAGTAACAGTGTTGCAATGCTCATATGAAATGCTTAATTGATTACAAATCTTAAAAATATATGGACATTTTTATATTATTACATTACGTTTGATGAGCACTTTTTTACTTTTAACACATGAATGAAAAGATTTTAAAGAATTTAAAATGTAATTAACATAGTAAAATTCAAAGAATATATTCAAAGCACATTAATTATGACAGTGTGAATGTAGCAATGTTCAGAAATATTTCTTTAGCAGCGAATCAAAATTATTTGGGAGGGATTGAAGGATGGTGAAGGTAGGATTATGTTGAGAATTCAACTTTGAATGATGGGAACAAATTATATTTTACAGTATATTGCAATAAAAAACGTTATTTTAAATGGTAATGATGTTTCACCATATAACAAAATTGCATTTGATTATAATATAATTTCTGAGCAGTAAAATTTCACCAGGGTATCTGCATTTTATCTGACATGCAGCGTCATATGTTGAACACGCACACATTGTTCATGTTTTTTTTCCATAGACTTTTATAATCTATACACTCCATATTCTGTCCTTTTCCCCTCTAACCCATACCTACACCTAACTCAACCCTCACAGGTAATATTCTGCAGTTTTACCTTTTCAAAATACTTTATTCTGTATGATTTATGAGCTGTTTTCCTCATGAGGACCAAACAATGTTACCACAAGTTCAAAAATGGTATTGGTATTACTATATTTATGGCAATTCGTTTTTGTCCCCACATCTTTACGAATACAAGAACCACACACACACACACACACACACAGTATATATACACTCACTCAGACTTCCTACTGTGTCCACGGTCGTACACTTGGCCTCAGCCACACATGCGTGCTCAAACTGCAAGGCTGTTTGAGCGCCTGCAGGCAGATTGAGATGAACTCATGTATTATTTTCTACTTTGAAGCAGTTTCTAGTGAGAACGCTTTGGTGAGTCAGACAGCAATAAAAGATTTAGCTTCACCTGAGGGCTGCTGTCGTGGACCTGCGCACAACACAGTTCTGCCACGTAATTCGGCCTGTTTTTCTCCAGACACACATCCCTAATCAAATGAGAAGAATTGAACCTTCATACTCCTTGATTTGATGTTTTTGAGGATGGGCAATATGGACTCAAAACTATATCACAACATTTTCTGGTATTTATTGTGCTTACTATATGAATAATTCATATATATCTACTGAGAGACAAAACAATCCTATAACTTTGTGCTCAAAACTATTCTTATCCTTTCTATTTTTATAAGTTGTTTTTTTTAACTAATGAGTATTTTAGTGCCTCTTTATATTTAATACATTCATTCATTAATTTTCTTGTCGGCTTAGTCTCTTTATTAATCCGGGGTCGCCACAGCGGAATGAACCATCAACTTATCCAGCAAGTTTTTACGCAGCGGATGCCCTTCCAGCTGCAAGCCATCTCTGGGAAACATACACACACACATTCATACACTACAGACAATTTAGTCTACCCAATTCACCTGTACCACATGTGTTTGGACTGTGGGGGAAACCGGAGCACCCGGAGGAAACCCACGCGAAGGCAGGGAGAACATGCAAACTCCACACAGAAATGCCAACTAAGCCGAGGTTCGAACCAGCGACCCAGCGACCTTCTTGCTGTGAGGCGACAGCACTACCTGCGCCACTGCCTTGCCTATTTAATACATAACAACTGAAATAAGATCATTTAATATGTATTATATACAAGTAAAATTATATTTCATAGGCAATTTATTGTTGAATATTTAAAAATCTCCATGTTTAGAATTCTTCACACCCTTTGTATTAAATCCAATACAACGTTATCTTAAATAATTAATAGAAGAAGGTCTTTAATGGTCTCCACACGATTTTTGCTTTGGGGAGTGTTTCCCAATCATTCTTTCACAGAAAAACTCTATTTGTTGAAGATTGTAAGGCTTCCGAGTCTAAAACCAGGTTTTGAACTGTCTCTGCAAATACTCAGTAGGGTTCAGGTTAAGGCTCTGACTAGGCCAGTCCAAAATGGTAATGTTGTTGTGCCCGTATCGTTACTTATCACTAGTGCAGTGTTCTTATTGTAAAATTCAGCAAGGATGTATTGATCAAAACCTGACCAAATAAACATTTATAAAATTACAGAAAATGTCTTGAACTCTCTTAACAAATTCTCAGTTGGGTTCAGGTTAAGGTTCTGACTAGGTCAGTCCAGAACATTTTGTATCATTACGTTATCACTAGTGCAGTGTTCTTATTGTAAAATTCAGCAAGGATGTATTGATCAAAAATGGCCAAAAAAACATTTATAATATTACAGAAAATGTTTTGAACTCTCTTAACAAATTCTCAGTAGGGTTCAGGTTAAGGTTCTGACTAGGCCAGTCCAGAATGTTGATGTTGTTTTATTTCTTGTATCTTTACTTTAACACTAGTGCATTATTCCAATTGTAAAATTCAGCAAGGATGTATTGATCAAAACTAACCGAAAGGAAATGTATAATATTACAGACAATGTCTTGAACTCTCTCAACAATATCTCAACCAGGTTCAGGTTAAGGCTCTGATTAGACCACTCCAGAACGTTAATGTTGTTGTCCCTGTATTGTTACTTTATCGCTTGTGCAGTATTCTTATAGTAAACTTCAGCAAGGATGTATTGATCAAAACTGGCCAAAAATACATTTATAATGATACAAAGAATGTCTTGAACTCTCTTAACAAATTCTCAGCCTGATTCAGGTTAAGGCTATGACTAGGCCAGGCCACAACATTAATGTTGTTGTCCCCGTACTGTTACTTGTTCACTAGTGAAGTATTGTTTTGGTCATGATCACACGGGTAGTTTATTTTTACCAAAAAGGATGTTGTGAGCACAGATATACTGATATATCTGTTTCATTCATACTAAAAGCTACATAATCTCACACAATTGTAATGTCGACATTGTCACGACTGGGTATCACAAAAACAAGGGAAAGATCCAAGTGCAGCAAAACACATTGATTGCCAAACAATAAAGATCCCAAAAAAATGACAAAGGGACAGGCAAGGTACCAAAATCGAGGAAAACATGAAGTGCAAAAATGAAGCTCAAAAGTGAATCAAACACAAACTAAACAGGTATCCAAAAACATAGTAATGATACTAAACAAAGTGAACAAACAAACAAACCAAACACGGTGAACCAGATCACGAATAAAGCACGACAAACCTAAACAGAACATTGAAAATCCAAAGGCAAACTAAACACAACATAACAGGGCTTATAAAGACAGAACTAATTAGACAATGAGGGACAGCTGGAAACAAGGAGTGATCACATGACTATGATACAAAACACAAAAACCAAAACAAAAACTGGTGCCGTTGAAAACCACCAGAGCGCACTGCAGCAGGTGTGACAGACATGATCACAAACTATAAAATATCACTCCAATTTCTTACACCACTCTGCTTCTCTTTTCTTCATGCAGTCTGCAGCAGCATTCCTGACAACATGAAGTTGCATCCGCTGAACAGAACAGCTCTGGTGTTGACCTGGGACCGACCCTCAGCCGTCTACCACCCACCTATTGTCGGCTTCCTTGTCTCCTACAGCTGGGTGAAGGATGAAATGCCATTCGAGAAGACCTTCACACAGAGCAGCGAACACAGCACGGTAAGATCCAGACAGGCTGTGTGATCATTGCTGAAATGCACATTCTAAGTGTCAGCTTTTGCAAGCATCATTCACAGGGCCATAATTGATAATGATTTTAGCACTACTAGTGATCCAGTGGCTTGAAATGGTAAAATGTGAGTGGCATAGCTTGATTTTGACCTTTTTCATTCTTCGGTCAATACACAGTGTTAAATAGTATGCATATAGTATCTATTAATGTATACAGTTACAGTTCAAGCATTTGAAGTCTGGACAAAAATATTTTTGGAATATTACAGAACATTTTTGATTTCTGAATCGCTGTTTTGGGAGATACCTACACACATAAACTAATTAACACTTTAAAAAATAAATAATATTAAATTCATATCTGTATTAATTATATCTGTATTATTATTTATATTAATAATATAATCATAATATATAATAATTAGGGATGTAACGGTATTGTAAATACCGTCATACCGCAATATTAATTTTTTTCGATATTACCGAAGTCGCATGACTCGGTAAAACTATAGGTCTTCTGAGAAAATTTGCTCAGGCGAATGAAGCGAACGGGAGGTAGCGAAAACTACAATCCCCATCATCCCTTGCGGTCTGTTGTCGCTACAGATCCAGTAATGCGGAAATGGAGTGTGCTGCTAGAAGCGGGGATCAAAAAGAGCTGTAAAACTCTAAGGCCCCTTTTACAAGAGTGCATTTTAGTTTTAAAACGGCGTTGTAGAATGAAAACGATCCGCGTCCACACTCGCGTTTTACCCAGCGTTTCTGAACAGCTCTCCGTCCACACCAAAACGCTGAAAACGCACATCACGTGACCACACACACACTCTCGGGCAAGCGCTCCAGCATTTCTACCCAGATGAGAGCTCTGCTTGTCGGACTGCTCATCAAGCATCTCCCGCTGGATCTGATCTCGCTATATTTGCTAAACGTGATATTTCATTCATCTTGTTGTCTTTATCTAACGACATAGGCCAATTCCCTGACTTTGGTCATTGGAATCTATTAAGTTACTTGTTCACGGGTAACATGTTTTGGTTAAGCGCAAAGATAAGTTAATGATTAATCCAGGTACATTGACTGATCGCTTGCCTTTATTTCCTACAATGTATAAACTTATTGTATGTTATACTTTTATAATTATCGATTATTAAAACTGATATTCAGCCAAAGAGAGGGTGTGTTTCGTATTTTCACTGAAATTGAAAGGAGGCAGTTGTTATCGGCTCCGTTTTGTTATAAATATGCACACAGTGAAGATTACGCTCATATATGCAGCACGACGCCTCAACATTTCTGCTGTCTGTTAAGTTGCTAATATTAAAAAGAAAATAGGCAGTTCCTTATATCATGTTTACATTTTATTGATGAGAAAGTGAAACAACGTAGCCAGGGTGATGTGAATGAATTTATAAAGTACACTGTTCCCTTTGAAGATTTACCCGTGTCCTCGGTATGTTTTCCATATCAAACTGAGAAGGGGGAGACTGCAGCCTTGATCAAACTTGCGAAGTCTTAACTTACAAGAAGAGGATGCAAGACTGAACTGTGTGTGGGCTACTTAATATTGAGGAAAAGCCCCAATCAGATAGGCGAACGTTTGCAGCCCCGCCTCCGTTTTCAGATGTCTCCGTCTTTCCCCATCCACACTGAGACGGAGCAGCAGCGTTTTAGAATGAAAACGGCTTCTCCAGCGTTTCCAAAAAGCTCCGTTTTCGGCGCTCAAGAAATAAGTCATATAAGTCATATCTCTCTTGTCCCAGAAACCTCAGTACCAAATGAGAGTTTTTTTTCTGTTGCAGGGGACATTGTAAATGCCCAGAGATACCAGCTTTTACCAGATTATATTTATATGATAATTTTCCTTTAAACCCATCTCTATCTAAGTGAGTGAGTGATTAAATGTTGAATGTGATGAGTTTTCAACAATACTAAATTAAAAACTTAAATTTTTTTTTACATGGTTTAATATTTTTTTGTTATTAAAATTGAAGTTCCTGTTTCAAAGCTTACAGATAGATGGCTAATTTGTATGTCATTGACACTTTTGGCACTTTTTTGGAGTATTTTCATAAGTTTTGTTTTTTCCTGTAAATGATTCAATAAATACCGTACCGTGACATTGATACCGAGGTATTACCGTACCGTGAAATTCTGATACCGTTACATCCCTAATAATAATATATTGTAATGAATTAATATAATATTAAATATATAATATCTGTATAAAGTCTTTCTAAATGTATTTTTTGCAGTAACATAAAATGCCACATGCTAAATATTTCAAGTTTTCATTCAGTTCAAATTGAAAATTAAAATTAAAAGAAGACGCAATAAAAAAATAAAAGCAAAAAAAAATAAGCAAAACTACTCAAAGCAAAATGATTAATTTTATTAAATTAATAGAATGATGTAACATTATGATCTAAATATAATCATTACACAATGATAAGCCTGTGTAATGATACTGAAAATCAATATAAAAATCACAAAAATAAATAATTATTTATTTATTTGTTAAAATATTGTTTTTTATAATTAATTTAGAAAATTATTGTTACAATGAATAATCATGGAAAATGCATATAAAAATATTAGTTTTATTTATTTTACTACAATTAACAATGTTTTAGTATTTAAGTTGTATATTTACTTTATACTGTGAGAAATAACTTAATAGTGAATGTTTCTTTCAAGCATATGTGTACTAGCTTCCAAAAATCTCAAATAATTGCAGTACCACTGCTGGACCCCCATATGGAGTCACGGACCCCCTGTTGAAGACTCCTGAGATAGACTATAATGGAACACCTCCACAACTACAGCTCCTAATCTTCAGATGTGTCATAGAGCTCAGGTTTATCAGCAGTTGTTTACATTGAAATGCACTGTAGAAAGACAGTAATAAGTAGGTCCACCAGGAATCTGCGCGCGCAGACTTTCCGCAGATTTTCCACAGATTTTTAGCCCATCATTAATTCTGTTTATTTACTTGGGTAAATGTGTGTAAATCTATATTATTCAGTTTTTTAATTAATATCAGTAATATTATTGACTAATGTGAAAATGTTCATCTGATTTATGTACAATATTTATGTGCAGTTTGTACAGTAATATTTTCTGTCTTTCACTAGATATATTATATGAAAAGTGAATCTAATTGGATTTGCATTTTAAAGATTTAATAAAAGTTAAAAAGATGTTATTTTTTATTTCATATATTAAGGTTTTAGTTATGATACTCCCAAAATAATTCCGTAGAAATCCGCAGACTTTTACCAAAATTCTACGCAGAAATAGCAAAAAAGGTCCGCAGATTCCGTCTGGCCCTTGTAATAAGGCAAGAGACTGCAGGTCAATAGGAAAGGAAAAATTAACTTGTCGTTATCAACATATGTCCACAGTTGACTGACTGCATTAGGAATTGCAAACATTTTCTACATTTTTATTGTTGACATTAATGTAACATTTAAATACAAAACTACTGCTTCAAAATAATTTTATTTAAAAACAAGTGTGCTGAGAGAAAGATATTACTATATACTGTAGCAACACCTCCACTTTTCCCTTTATGATGATACTCCAGATTATAACAATATCCTTTAGCTGTGGACTCATATAATTTAATGTACAGACTTTATTGAGGTTTCTGTTAAACAGTGCATCTAACTTTAGATCGGCTATCAAGTTATAAACAAGAAATTAATTTAAGAGGAGAGTGATTTAATGTTTAATAATCTGAGTTTTATCTATGGTTTGTGTCTGTAAAAACCTTCATTCATATATATATATATATATATATATATATATATATATATATATATATATATATATATATATATATATAGCAGTTGCAGATCACTGGATATGGACTACAGCTCCCAGAAGTCTTTGCACTCATCACTCCTGCCACAGCTGACAATCATTCAGACACTGTCACACATTTACACTGAAGCTCGTGATTCAATCATTACTTGGACTATTTTGACACCTCGCATTTTCACACACTTGCTGAGTCTTCCCGTGAGCATTTCCAATTGTTTTCCCTGTATTGTGTTTCTTACTCTGTTTTGTTTATTGTTCATTTGTTTTATTACTATAAGGTCATTTGTTTATATTACTATGTTTGATGTATTATCAACTATTACACAACTGATTACTTTGCATACTTTAATATAGTGTGGTTTAAAAACCCTATAGATTTTACTATAAATTCTATAGTATTTTTTCAGACTTCAGCAGATTGTAGGATGTCCAACCAAATGTTACAAACCAAAAATGAATTTTAAATCAGCTGAAAACTTGTGATTATATATATAAATTGCACCCTTGATACACAAGCTCCAGCATGGTGTCACTTCTTGTGGCTGGGGTCTCGTATATATTCCCTCATAATTCTGTCGGATGGACTGCTCTCATCGATTTGATGGACTCGAACAGCATTTCGTCTTTCTTTCCTCAAGTCTAATGAATGACTTACACCCATGTCTGTCAGTCACCTTATTGGTGCAGCCTTACACACGCAGCATCCATGACAAAAAAGACAGTGTCCAGTCGGCTGAAGGAGCTTTTTCTGACGAGCGCTGTCAGTCTTTTTTAGCCTCGGTCAAATTAGATTTGGATTTGGTTGAGGGATAAAACTGCCACGGTTAAAGTCCAATTACTTTCTTTCACTCTACATCCCATCACGACTCCCTCATCTTTTTTTGCCTTTGCATTTACATTTTTATTTCAATTTTGAGCCCAGTCACAGGTTATGCCGACGAATCAAGCCCAACATTCGAGCGTATATGAAATTCAAATGAATGTCTGTCTATTTCTGGGACGCAGAGGATCGTGGAGAGATGGAGCAGGACATCGCAATAAATAAGTGTCAGTTTATAGCAATAATAATGGCAGATGTCAAATTTGCTTTGACATTTCGGGTTTTGAAAAATAAGATTTGGTCGGATTTACATCCGGTCAGTCTGTGTTGCGTGATAAGGTTTTTGGATTTGTGTGTAGTTCAGAAATGAGTAAATTACAGTTAATTTTGGTCAGATGAAGACAGCATGAAATCAACTTTTGTTGGCTTTTAATCCATGTCTATTAGATATGAAGCATTGGATATGACCATATAACAAGAGGTTGGGTTTATACTAACCGGCCACTTTATTAGGTACACCTGTCCATTTGCTCGTTACACAAATTTCTAATCAGCCACTCACATGATTGCAACTCAATGCATTGAGGAATGTAGACAGGGTCAAGACGATCTGCTGCAGTTCAAATGGAGCATCAAAATGGGGAAGAAAGGTGATTTAAGTGACTTTGAAAGTGGCATGACTGTTGGCGCCAGACGGCCTGGTTTAAGTGTTTCAGAAACTGCTAATCTACTGGGACTTTCATGCACAACCATCTCTCGGGTGTACTGAGAATGAACAGAAAAAAAGAAAATATCCAGTGACTGGCAGCTCTGTGGGTGCAAAAGCCTTGTTGATGCTAGAGGTCAGAGGAGAATGGCCAGACTGGTTCAAGCGGATGGAAAGGCAACAGTAACTCAAATAACCACTTGTTACAACTGAGGTATGCAGAAGAGCATCTCTGAATGCACAACACGTCCAACCTTGAGGCAGATGGGATACAGCAGCAGAAGATCACACCAGGTGCCACTCCTGTCAGCTAAGGAACATGCCACAGCCTACATGGGTATCGTTTCTGACCATGTCCATTCCTTTATAGCACAGGTGTCAAACTCAGTTCCAAAAGGGCCGCAGCTCTGCACAGTTTAGTTCCAACCCTAATTAAACACACCTGATCAAACTAATTGAGTCCTTCAGGCTTGTTTGAAACCTACAGGTAAGTGTGTTGGAGCAGGGTTGGAACTAAACTGTGCAGGGCTTCGGCCCTCCAGTGATTGAGTTTGACACCCTTGCTTTATAGCCACAGTGTAACCCTCTTCTGATCGCTATATCATGAAGTATGGCCTTCTGATGGCCATGTCATTAAGTGTGAATCATTTCAGACTGGTTGCTTAAACATGACAATGAGTTCACTGTAGCCAAATGGTCTCCACAGTCACCAGATCTCAATCTAATAGAGCACCTTTAATATGGATCAGAATCTCTGAGGAATATTTACAGTACGTCGATAAATGTATTTCACAAAGCATTAAGGTAGTACTGAAGGCAAAAGTGCGTTCAACCCAGTACTAGTAAGGTATACCTAATAAATGGGCCAGTGAGTCTACATATATTCATTCATTCATTCATTTTCCTTTGGCTTAGTCCCTTATTTATTAGGCGTTGCCTCAGTGAAATGAACCGCCAACTATTCCAGCATATGTTTTGCACAGCAGATGTCCCTATTAGTCTGTAATGCTAACCAAGGCTGAATTTATATGATCAAAGTTACAGTAACACAATCCTATTTTGCTACATTAGATTAGACACTCGTTTCATTTTCAGCATTTTTACTTATTTTACTTACTTTTATTTATGACATGGACATCACAATTACCCTGGACATTACTGCAGTTTTCTCAGTAGTCTTTAAGATGTCTTCATTGCCACATGTGATCAGTTGAATGCATCCTTACTGAATATAAAATTCTATTGAATAAAAAATGTAGTATATACAGCTGAGGTTAGAATTATTAGCCCCCCTTTGATTTTTTTTTTTTTTAAAGATTTCTTAAATGCTGTTTAACAGAGCAAGGAAATTTTCACAATATATCTGATAATATTTTTTCTTCTAGAGAAAGTCTTATTTGTTTTATTTTGGCTAGAGTTAAAGTAACATTTAAGTCTTAATTTAAAAAAAAAAAAAAGCATTTTAAGGTCAAAATTATTAGCCCCTTTAAGCTATATATTTTTTCGAAGTCCTACAGAACTTCGAAGAAACCTAGTCTACAGAACAAACCATTATTATACAATTACTTGCCTGATTCCCCCAACCTGCCTAGTTAACCTAATTAACCTAGTTAAGCATTTAAATGTCACTTTAAGCTGTATAGAAGTTTCTAGAAAAATATCTAGTAAAATATTATTTACTGTCATCATGGCAAAGATAAAATAAATCAGTTATTAGAGATGAGTTACTAAAACTATTATGCTTAGAAATCTGTTGAAAAAATCTTCTCTCCGTTAAACAGAAATTGGGGAAAACATAAACGGGGGGGCAAATAATTCAAGGGGGCTAATAAGTCTGGCTTCAACTGTATATGGGAATTTCCTGCATGCCAAAATTTAGCATACAGTGTAGATTTGAATGTATCCACGTTTCTGCCATCAATGTGTTGTGCTGTGTTATTTACATGTATGGTGTTTGTGTGTGTTTTGTGTCCTGCAGAGGGCAGTCATCACACTCGTGTCTCCAGATGTCCTGTATCTCTTCAGAGTGCAAGCTTTGTGTCAGAGAGACCAGCGCAGTGACTTCAGCCAGACTCTTCTATTCAAAGGTATGGCGGATTTTTGAAGTTAAAAGTTTTCTGCATTTATTTCTAAGTGAAAATTACAAATAAGATTAAATATAATAAATAAACCACCCAATAGATATCATATACAAAAGTGCTAATTGCTAGGTTGAGTTTTCTGGTAAGATTTATTGCTCTAATGAGGATATTTTTTTGTCATACTTTGGTTTGTTCCAGCAAACACCACAAGGATATTTGAAGGCACAAGGATTGTGAAAACCGGCATGGTGGGTAACTTTAATTAGAGTTGTCCTAATCTATATAATTAATAAATCACAGTATTACTTTATTTTGACGGTCTCTTTAGTGCATTATGTTGAATTTGAGATACATTGCATCTACAAGCCAACTAATTCTCAATAGATTATAAGTAGACTGTTCGGTTGGGGTAAGGGTTTGTGTAAGTTGGCATGTACTTGAAAAGTTTTTTGTAGTCAGTTAAATGTCTGTTGAAGGAGCATATCAACAGATATCAAGCAGACAGTCTACTAATACTCAAATGAGAATTAATTTGCATGTAGTTGCAGTGCACCTTGAAGTTAATACAATGTGTGCAATAGGGACCATCAAAATAAAGTCTTACCGGAATCACGTTTTTTTTTTTTTTTTTTTAACAAAGTTACTAATATAGCCACTAATTAAAATAGAGTAACTAATTAATAACAACAAGAATGAAAACATAATTTACTTGTGGTTCTGATAACAATTGCTTCAATCAATTTTTTAAGAAATATAGTTACGCTACATATAATTTAATTCATTAATATATTTTTTAAAATCTTTTTAATTACTCATAGATAAAGACTTCAATTGTTTCATTACTGGATAAATCCAAAAAATGTTTGAATAATCTCTTGAAGAAATAACTGATTGACAATTTTATTTGTAATTGTTGCTTGTCACCACTTACTGGTATAACATTGTATTTGCAATGACCTTCATTTAAAGCATCAAGTTGCTTTTAAACAGTGATTTTGATCCAAACTGCAGCCACGAGTGTTTATACCCAACTATAAACTGTTAGTCCTGCACTTTTATTACAATTTTGAATGTTTGTGAACACTGAAAAAATAATACTGTGTTCATACACAGCTTTTTGAACCAGACGCACGAACCGAGAACACAGCTGGGTTTTGTTGGTGCTTGTTTGGTATCTTCTTGGTGTGGCCTGGCTCTTTTAGTTCCAATTAAAATAGTTCAATTAAAAATAAAAATGTTGTCATCATTTACTTAAATCATTATTTACTGGTTTCTAACATTTTTCGAAATATCTTCTTTTGTCTAAAACTCAAACTTGCAACCATAAATGGTGGGTACATTTTCCTTTTTTGCATGTGGGTGTTTAAACCATTTAGGATTAATCGTGCACCTCAGCATCTAATCTTTTTAAATCTACCTATTCACCTTAAAAATATTGCTTAAGGGGGCTAATAATATTGACCTTAAAATGGTTTTAAAAATTTTTTTACTGATTTTATTCTCACAGAAATAAAGCAAATAAGACTTTCTCCAGAATAAAAAATATTATTGCAAATACTGTTAAAAATTTCCCTACTCTGTTAAACATCGTTTTTGAAATATTTAAAAAAAGAAAAAAATACACAGGATGGCAAATGCTTTTGATATCAACTATACATCTATTATTTTACTACTATGGTTGTCAATGGCTACTGGTTTTCAACATTCTTCAAAATATCTTATTTTGTGTAAAACTCACATTTGCAACTATAAGTGGTGGGTACATTTGCATTTTTTAGATGTGGGTGTTTAAATCATTTAGGATTAATCATGCAACTCAGCATCTACTCATTTTTAAATCTACTTTTGCACCTCAAAAATATAGTTTTAGCGGGATAATAATATTGACCTTAAATGCATTGACTGTTTTTATTTTAGCCAAAATAAAGCAAATAAGACTTTTTCCTGAATAAAAAATATTATTGGAAATACTGGGATAAATTCCTTGCTCTGTTGAACATAATTTGGGTATTTTTGAAAAAGAAAATTCAAAGAAGGGCGAATCATTTTGACTTTAACTGTACATATATTATTTTACTACCATGGTTGTCAATGACTACTGGTTTCCAACATTCTTCGAAACATCTTCTTTTGTCTAAAACTCATATTTGCAACCATAAGTGGTGGGTACATTTGCATTTTTTGATCGTGGGTGTTTAAATCATTTAGGATTAATCATGCAGCTCAGCATCTAATCTTTTTAAAATATAGTTATACATCTAAAACATTTAGCTTAAGGTGGATAATAAAATTGACCTTAAAATGTTTTTTTTTTTTGTAAAACTGTTTTACTTTTAGCAAAAAATAAAGCAACAAGACTTTCTCCAGAATAAAAGAATTAATTATTTGAAAAACTTTGAAAAGTCCCTTGCTCTGTTGAACATAACTTGGGTAATATTTGGAAAAGAAAATTCACAGGATGGTGAATCTGAATCATTTTGTTATCAACTGTATGTATATTATTTTACTACTACAGTTGTCAATGGCTACTGGTTTCCAACATTCTTCGAAATATCTTCTTTTGTCTAAAACTCAAACTTGCAACCATAAATGGTGGGTACATTTGCATGTTTTTTGAATATGGGTGTTTAAATCATTTAGGATTAATCATGCAGCTCAGCATCTAATCATTTTTAAACCTATGTCTGCACTTATTTATTCACACTTCTTCCATCTGATTTCAGCCTACAGTTTCTCCGGCCTCTTCAGCAGACATGGCCCCCATCAGCTCAGGCTCTTCAACCTGGACGTCGGCTGGCCTCCCCTTCTCCTTCGTCTCTATGGCCACAGGAATGGGTCCACCATCCAGTGGAGGACAGGCCACCGTCGCTTCTGTGGTGACCAGCACATTATTAGCCGGCCTGGGCTTCAGCGGCAGTGTCATTTCATCCCTTCCTGGATCCTTCTGGCCGACGCATTCAACAAATACAGGCCCGTCGCCTACTCAACATCCAGCCACTCCAACAGCCGAAAACAGCCCATCTGAAGACAGCACCGACACTCAGAACAAACTCGAAGAAGAAGAAGAGCATAAAAAAGAGGACGATGAAGAGGAGGAAGAGGAAGAAGAAGAACAGAGAGATGAGGAGAAGAAGAAGAAGGGGAAAGATGTGACGGTCAAGGATAAAAAGCAGACAGTGCAAAAGCCCACCGCTCCAATCCCGACATCTAAACACAGAGATCGAGAGAGACCGGATGCTGAGAGTTCTACACTGACCCCTGCTGAAGTGGAGGAGCAGGTTTCTGGAGCCACTGAGAGGCCGGATGCTGAGGATTCGTCAAAAGCGACATGGCAGGATGATAATGATATGCAGATTCCCTCCAGCTCTACAGAAAGCAGCAAACTGAGTGACGAGGAGAAAGCAAACTGGCCATACTACATTAACACTGGTAAGGGAGCTGTGAAGCTGCTGTGAAAAATAATATCTGTGGAGAAGAGCGAATAATTGCTAATAATTTTGACCTTGCAATATTTTTTGCCTTAAAATGTTTTTTATTTTTTTTATTAACAACTGGTTTTATTCTACCCTGGTTTTATTCTACTATTTTTAAACACCATTTTAGGGACTTTAAGCTATATTTTTTTCTCGATAGTCTACAGAACAACCCATCGTTATGCAATTACTTGCCTAATTACCCTAACCTGCCTAGTTCACCTTATTAACCTAGTTAAGCTTTTAAATGTCACTTTAAGCTGTAAAAAAAATCTAGTCAAATATTATTTACTGTCATCATGGTAAAGAGAAAATATTTATTATATTATGTATATTATTAGAGATAAGTTATTAAAACTATTATGTTTAGAAATGTGTTGAGGAAAAAATTGAGGAAAAAATAAACAAGCGGTCTAATAATTCAGGGGGGCTAATAATACTGACTTTAACTGTATATATATATATATATATATATATATATATATATATATTCACTGAAGGGCTAATAGTTATAACTGTTACTCTAAATATGCGTAAATGAGCTTATCACACAAATAGCATTGCGATAGAGAGTGGTCTGGATGCAGACCTGGTGTAGTGCAATCGGAGCTGCATCCAATGCTTTTTAATGGGCTCACCAAACCCTACCCCTCACAGTGATGCCACTTGCTCCATTTGAGTGCATTGTGTCTGTCATTGCATCGCTGAGTAATGGAATCTCAGCTTGCATTATAAAGGCTGCATCCAGATACTATTGGTGCGATATGGCTGTATATTGACACTGGTGGGAGGCGTAAGTTTACACGAGGCCACAGGCTGAGTGCCTTAGAATCCCACTAGTGACAATATACAGCCATATCGCACTGCTATTATTGTGCTTTTGCATTTATACAACACTTCGATGACATAGTTGTGTATATAAAAAAGAAAATCAATCACGGAGAGTCTAAAAATCCTTTTGTATGAGGAACTACTTTCTTCTGCCATTCATTCACATCTGCAGCTGACGGTTAGAACAATAGAAGCCTTTTCTAATTCACCAACGTCTTTTTAGAGCTAGTAGTTGAATGGTTCTCTTGCATAATGTCTAAAGTGATGACAAAACAGGTGATTTTGCTGACATTTTAAGATTATAAGGCTGAATGGCATGAAATGCCATCAGTCTACAAAGATTTCCCAGTATTTCTCTACTGCAATCAGATCACAGTAATTAACCCCAAAAAAGCCAAAGCATCGCAAACACTACCAGATTACTGTTGTGTTTGCGATACTCGGGGTCATATAAAGACTGGTCAACACAAAATACACACATTTCTGTGTCCCATCTCACACTCAACACACACTACAATTACTATGGTATAAACTCAAATTGTAAATAATTATTAAAAAATATAAATGTACTATTATTTAAATGCTTGGGATTTAGTAAAATTATATTTAATGAGGACAGAAAAACAATTTACATTTCACTGTACTGTACTATTTAAAATATACAAATCTAAATATATTTAAATATTAAAAGTCATAATAATAATAAATTAAAATAGATGTATAAAATATTTTATGACATGTATAAATGCACAGAAATATTGAAGTTTTTCTTAAAACATCATATATTTATCACTATTTAAGTTAAGGGTTAATAGGATTTTTATTGATGAAATTATTACTTTTATTTATTAAGGTCATGTTAAATTTAAAGGTGACAACAAAAACTCATTACCTTAAAACATATGATTACAAACATACAATTATGTCTAAATATATAATATGTATCAACATGTATGTACTTTTTATAAATGAAAAAATACTTTTTTTAGTGAATACAGATTAAATTATTAAAAACAACAATAATGTACATTATTAAAACTATACAAGTAATATAAATATTAAAATGCTTTAAAATAATAAAAAAAAAACATTAATTTGTGAAAATATTCAAATTTTTATTAAATAAATACAGCACTGGTAAGCCTGAGAGACACAAAAATAATACCACCTAAAAATTAAAACTAAATGGCGACATGGTGGCTCCGGGGTAAGCACTTTCGCCTCACAACAAGAAGGTCGCTGGTTCAAGTCCCGGCTGAATCAGTTGGCATTTCTGTGTGGAGTTTGCATGTTCTCCCCATGTTTACATAGGTTTTCTCCGGTTGCTCTGGTTTCCCCCACAGTCCAAACACATGTGCTATAGGTGAATTGGGTAAGCTTAAATCACTGTAGTGTATGTGTGTGATTGAGAGTGTATGTATGTCCCAGTACTGGGTTGCAGCTGGAAGGGCATCCGCTGTGTAAAAAATATGCTGGATAAGTTCAATTCATTCCACTGTGGCGACCCCTGATGAATAAAGGGACTAAGCCGAAGAAAAATAAATGAATGAATGAATGAATTTAATTTAATTTAATTTAATTTAATTTAATTTAATTTAATTTAATTTAATTTAATTTAATTTAATTATGTTAATAATTAATGTTATTTATTTTTCTTATGTTGTTCTACGCTTTCTGGATTCTCCTTTTTAATTGATTAGTATATCCAGTGTAAAAAGCTCAACACATGATCTGTAAGTAAATGTGGAAATGTATGCAATTAAAGTTACATTTAAAAAGTAAGAAACTTTTATTACTGTATAAGTATTACTGCAAAATATCTGATATATGCAAATCAATAGTTTCCAAAACAATTTGGCAAAGGAAGATAAATGCACAAAAAGAGCTGTCTTGAGTATGTAGGAAATGATTTAAACTCTCTCCATCTATTATAAAACAACTTTTCAACCTTTCTCTGGTGTTATTTGACCGTCCTGCAGAGAGAAACAGCATCTCCACTGTCAGCCGGGACTCAGTGTCGTCCTCCAGCCGGATGGAGTGGATCATCCCTCTGATGGTGGTCTCTGCCCTCACTCTGCTCTGTCTCATCATGCTGCTGGCCGTCCTGGTCTACTGGAGGTAAGATTCACTATTTACAGGCCAAGAGTCAATGAGATGCTGACTGGCACACTACACTCAGGTCATCTCAGGCCCTTTATCAGGATCTAAACTGAGCGTATATGCTCTGTTTATATCTGGTGTTTATTACACCTCAGTCCCATAGTCAGCCTAGTGAAAGTGGGGATTCTTTTTTCTCAAAAGGTGGACCTTTTTGCAGTTATTTGCCTCATTTTCTGTTTAATTATAAGATTTAAATACTGCTTTTGGGTGGCGCAGTGGTCGGCGCTGTCACCTTACAGCAAGAAGGTTGCTGGTTCAATTCACAGCTGGGTCAGTTGGCATTTCTGTAAGGAGTTTGAATGTTCTCACCGTGTTCTTGTGAATTGTGTAAGCTAAATTGTACGTAGTGTATGTGTGTGACTGAGAGTGTTTCCAATATTTGGGTTGCAACTTTAAGGGCATGCGCTGTGTAAAACATTTGCTTGATTAGTTGGTGGTTCATTCCGCTGTGGTGACCCCTGATTAATTAAGGGAATAAGTCAAAAAGAAAATGAATGAATGAATGAATGAATGAAATACTGCTTTTCAGTGACATTTTAAGCACTATTTGTAGCTGGATTAGCTTGTCGGGTGGACATCATAACTACAATTGTTGATGTATCAAAAATAATTCCTAAAGAATAATACATTTAAAAAAT
This sequence comes from Danio rerio, assembly GCF_052040795.2. Taxonomy (NCBI): domain Eukaryota; kingdom Metazoa; phylum Chordata; class Actinopteri; order Cypriniformes; family Danionidae; genus Danio; species Danio rerio. The sequence goes on along the minus strand of NC_141026.1, from coordinate 48,089,483 downwards.
TAAACAAAAATGTATTACATCATACATCATTAAAAATAAAGGAATCTTAATGTTTTAAATTGAACAGTGTCTATTATCTAGTAAGTTTATTGTCACTACACTCGCGGACTCTTGAAAGATACATGTTTCTTTTGGTCAAAACTAGTTAGCTAAAGTCAATTCCGCTTAGTCGTAAAACCTTTTTTGATGGGTTATTTTCTCAATTCATCATACCATATACCAACATTTGTCAGTAAGGAGTGGGTCTTTCAAACCACCCGAACCCAGGATACGGGCCTGCACCAGCTGTTTTGTTTTACTTTTTTGACTACTCTGCCGACTAAATTCAAGGAACTATAGGCAGGGCTATCAATGCAGGGTTTTTTTTGTTAATTTTTTTTTTGTGTGTGTGTGAGTGTAAAATAAGCTTGCACAATCTGGATAAAATTAGGAAAGTAGACAATAGAAAACTTAAAGAGCTTTCATTTTTTTCCTTCATTTAACTTATATATATATGGGGCGACGTGGTGGTGCAGTAGGTAGTTATGTTGCCTCACAGCAAGGTCGCTGGTTCAAGCTTCAGCTGGGTCAGTTGGCATTTTTGTGTTCAGGAAACCCACGCGAACACGGGAAAAACATGCAAACTCCACACAGAAATGCCAACTGGCCCAGCTGAGGCTCAAACCAGCCACCTTCTTGCTGTGAGGCGACAGCACTACCTACTGCGCCACCGCATCGCCCAATATAAAACATATAACATGCAAATATATGTATATAAAAAGATATCCATGCAATACTCATTACGAAAACCCGATGAAGATTAGTTCTAATAAAGTAACAATGTTTTACACCCCATTTACACCTGTATTTATTTATGAGTTAATTAAAAGGATTGTTCGCCCAAAAATGTATGTATTTTTGCACCCATTGACCTCAGTGGTAATTAAAGAAAAATTATGGAAGTCAATGGGTACCAGCATTTTTCTAAACATCTTCTAAGCTCAACTTCTTTTAAGCTCAACAGAAGAACAAGAACAAGATTTAGATCTTTTGAACACAGATTTTGAATAGGGGAAGGGTGAGTAAATGATGTCATAATTAAATATTTTTGGGTGAACTGTCTCTTTAAAAACCCATCAGGTGTGAACCGAGCCCCAGAATCAGTTTTCATTTAACAACTCCTGCACAAATGCATCGATTAATATTCATAGCCGCATGTTTAGTGCAGTGGCTCCGTCTGGTCTGTAAACCGCGTAAGGTCGCTGTGACCCCTGAATCCACACCTCGTCCACCTCTGTCTCCTACATCTCCTGGCCTTTATAAACCTGGCTCAGCTCCTCAGAGAGCCCCGGCCCCATCTGCACACGCTCGGCCCTTCGGTTCCTGAATAAAACCTTCTATGGAGCTTCCTGCCAAATACCAGCATCCTCCTGCTTAGTCTTGTGCTCGTGTGTTTGTGTGTTTGTGTGTTTGTGTGTGTGTGTGTGTGTGTGTGTGTGTGTGTGTGTGTGTGTGTGTGTGTGTGTGTGTGTGTGTGTGTGTGTGTGTATGTTTGTGTGCAAGCTGAGAGGTTGCAGGGCCCCTGGGGACCGTGAGTCTTGTGCTGAGGGCCCCAGCTGTGCGCCAATCTGTGAGCATGACTGATTTGAGCATATCGTTTCAAATGTGAATGCACAATGCTTGTTTAAGATTGCATTAAGAGGTAAATATTAAAGTAGTCTTGGGGTTTAAAAATATTATGTGGGATTATATAAGATGGTTTCTTGGTGTTATATAAGTATTACATAATATTTAGATTTTTTTTATAAAAGTACTAGATGCAGTTTTAGTAATATTTATTTGCAATATTGTCAAATATTTATGAATTTCTTTTATTTAGCTTTGTGTCTATGTTCAGCTTCAAAATCTAATCTAATTTAATATGATTTCTGTTTCTATTTTATATGGATTTTTTAGCATTTGTTTATTTTATAGTTTTTTCTGTGTGTGTGTGTTTGTGTGTTTGTGTGTGTGTGTGTGTGTGTGTGTGTGTGTGTGTGTGTGTGTGTGTGTGTGTGTGTGTGGTGTGTGTGTGTGTGTGTGTATGTAATTTTAGCTTTAATCCTGCATATTTGTTAATCTTCATTGCCAACATTTGTTTTTTTAATAGATATTTTAGTGCTTTATTTTCATTTATTAAAAAAATATTTTTAATTGCATTTTTTAAAATTATTTTTATTGCTTGTATATATACAGTTGAAGTCATAATTATTAGCCCCTGTAATTATTAGCCCCCCTGTTTATTTTTCCCCCAATTTTTGTTCCACAGAGAGAAGTTTTATTCAACATTTCTAAACATAATAGTTTTCAATAACTTATTTCTAATAACTGATTTATTTTATCTTCGTCATGATGACTGAGTCATATTTTACTAGATATCTATCAAGAAACTTTTATAAATGTTAAAGAGACATTTAAAGGCTTAACTAGGTTTATTAGGAAAACTAGGCAGGTTATAGGTAGTTGGGCAAGTTATTGTATAATGATGGTTTGTTCTTTAGACTATCGAAAATAAATATAGCTTAAAGGGGCTAATAATTGTGACCTTAAAATGGTTTTAAAAAATTAAAAAATGCATTTATTCTAGCCAAAATAAAACAAATAAGACTTTCTCCAATAGAAAAAAAATATTATCAGACATACTTCATTTGGGAGATATTAAAAAAAAGAACAAAATCAGAGGGGGCTAATACTTCTGACGTCAACTATATATATATATATATATATATATATATATATATATATATATATATATATATATATATATATATATATATATATATATATATATATATATATATATATATATATATATATACATACATACATACATACATACATACATACATACATACATACATATAGGGGCCAGTCACTTCACAGCAAAAAGGTTGCTGGTTTGAGTCCCGGCTGGGTCAGTTGGCATTTCTACCTAAAATGGCTGTTGTGAGTGTGTATGGATATTTCCCAGTACTGGGTTGCGGCTGAAAGGGCATCCCCTGTGTAAGGCATATGCTGGATAAGTTGGTGGTTCATTCCACTGTGGCAACCCCTGGTGAATAAAGGGACTAAGCCGAAGGAAATTGAATAAATGAATGAATATATATGAGCAAAGTCACCTCATAGCAGTGCGATATGGCTGTATATCGACACTAGTGGGAAGCATGCCTTAGTGTCCCACCAGTGACAATATACAGCCATATCGCACTGCTACGAGGTGATATTGTGTTTATATACAACAGTTTGACAGCATAATTGTGTATATAAAAAAGAAAATCAAACAAAGAGAGCTTAAAAATCCTTTTGTTTTAGGAACTACTTTCTTCTGCCGCTCATTCACATCTGCTGCTGACGTCAGAACAGCAGAAACTGCTGTTGCTACTTCATATACGTCACTTTAGAGCTAGTGCTTGAATGATTTTCTAGCATAATGTCTAAAGTGATGACAAAACAGGTGATTTTGCTGACATTTTAGGATTATAAGGCTGAACGGCATGAAATGCCATTAGTCTAGTGAGATTTCCCAGTATTTCTTTAATTGCTGCAATAGAGATATCACAATAATTAACCCTGGAAAAAAAGCCAAAGCAACGCAAACACTACCAGATTACTGTTGTGTTTGCGATAAGGAAAAAGCTAAACACATGCAGGCATTTCTTCTTTCATTATTTTTACTGAACTAGTCTGCAGCAACACAAACAGGAGACTCATTAGAAACAAACAGATGGCCAATTAAAAAGTAACTCAGGGTTATACAAAGAGTGGCCAAAACAAAATACATACATACCTGATATGTGACACGCTCAATACACTACAATAACTATGGTATAAATACAGCACTACAACATACAAAAAAAAGAGATAGAATATCACCAGATTCATAATGTTTTGATCAGCTGTAATTTAAAAAATAAACTGATATTTTTTCTCTACGGGGCTTATTATACAGTCTCTGTTGCCATCTTGTGACGGAGCGTCAACTGTCTTTGCTCTACTCAATGACAGGCTGATGGATGCAGACATGCTGCATCTCCAAAATTATAAATATTTAAAATAGGCACTATCCTTATAAATAAACTGCATTGTTGCAATCTAAACAACAACATTCCTGCCTAAAAAAAACTCAAAAGTACATTATATTGTCCAACAGCTGCAACATTTGTCAAACTGTAATGAGTTTATTGATCTGTATATTGTTCTGTATATTCGAATAGTAATCCCCAAATAATAATTATTTTGTTATTTTATAAGTTTTGTAAGTTTGTTTTTAATCTAATATTTTTAATCTAATACTTTTTTTATTTTTTGTTTACTTGATTTGTCTACGTGATTATACTTTAATGATATTGGTCTTAATTTACTTAAACCTTTTTATTTCAGTTATTTGCCAAAGAAAATTTTTTGTTTTTATTATTATTATTATTAAATCAGTATTCCTAATTTATTTGAGATTCATTTTAGTTACAAAAAACAATCTTTAACCTCAAGTTCACCCATTTTTTTGTTGCAGCTGCAAAGCGAGATAACAGCAGTTTGATTTGATAATTTGAAGGCTTTAGAAGAGTTTGATCGCTGACAGTGAGAGTGAATGAAAGAGTGTTTGCACGGTTATCAATCTGCTCAGCGAGTGGAAGGAAGACACAACTGCTCCCCGGAGAATGTGACGTCTTTGTCAACACATCACCGTTGTCAGATTTCAACAAAGACACCAAGGGAACAAAAGACTTGCATTTCCTTTTTACCCAAAGTTGGTGCGAGTGTTTACCAGAGAGTGTGCTATTATTCACCTAAAATGAAGTTATGATGTTGCCAAGGCAAGAGGCTAATGAGGGGTTTAAAGCTATTTATTTCAGTTAGTTGCTAAAGAATCTAGCCTAGTTTTTACAATTAATTTTTTTTTCAATCTATTCCAGCATTCCTATTTAATTCCAGATAATTATTCTTCTGTCTCAACACGTCACCGCTGTGCGTTTTTATTCCATTATTGCTCAATTTCCTATATATGGTTCATGCCTTTTCCAGAATGGGTTATATTGTTTGCTTTAAATTAGGGTATGATGTTGCCAATGTGTGAGAGCTTTAAGGTCCATGCTGATGTGCATCCTACTGAAACGGAATATTGATTAGGGGGCAGGGCTTTCTTGTTGCGCATCATTTCCTCATAGCCAACTAATGGTAAGATAGGTGTGGTTAAGAATATTGTTTATACAGACAAGGACTGACACTCAAAACACGAAAGGAAATGGTACATTTTTATTTCAGTGGATTTTTTGCACAGTTTATTTATTCACCAAAGGCATTACAATGTGCACCAGCAAAATAAACATTGTAAATTTTTGATTTCACACAGACTTTAAATCTAATTATGTCAGTCAGTTACTAAGCCAACCTAAATCCCTTCATTCAGTGTCTTTATGGTATATGGATTTCATTTATTTAAAATGACTGAAAGCAAGTTTGTAATAATTCTAGCTATTTTACACTTTAAATCTTCGTTTAGCTAGATTTTTGGAGCTTCCTGCTAGATTGATTTTTTTAACTACAAACCTTAAAGTTACAGCTTAAATCTGTTTATTTAAATTAATTGTTGTGAACTGATTTTTGTTATTTTAATAAGATTGTTTGTTTAAGTACATTTTTTTCTCTTTTATTGAACTTCAAGTGCATTTAAAATTAAAAATGTAACTTTTTTGTGAAGATAGTGGTTCAACATTTTCATATTTCTTTGACACTTTTGAAACATAAATATGTTATATAATATATATAATTGCTTTGTATCATTATAATTACTTATTTATTTGCCAAAGTAACTAACATTTAAATTTGTTTTCAACCCAAATCAAATCTCAATCCACTCTAAATTCCTAATACCAAAAGTTAGTGTGAGTGTTTACCAGAACGTTTGATATTGTTTGCAACACTTGTGTTAAAAATTCATTTTAACTTAAATCTGTTTATTTCAATTAATTGTCAAGAACTGATTATTTTAATATGTTTTTTTAATAAGTAAAAGATTTTTTTTTTTATTGAACTTTATCTACATAAAACTTTTTTTTTATATTTACATTTTTATTTTATTTTTATTTTGTGGTCAGCTTTATTTAAATTACTGAACGCTAATTTTTAATAACTCGAGCCATTTTATTACTTTAAATTTTTTATTTAACTAGGTTTTTGTTTTATCTAAATTGTTTGCATTTACACACAGCACTAAGTACTTTCAACTTTACCAGTTCGTTTTAATTAATTGTCAAGGACTGAATTTTATATTTATAATTTTTTATATTTTTATCCTCTGAATTTTTCATATTTAAGTCAAATAAACACAATAAGTCTCTTCTTTTAAATTACCTGGCGTTAAAATGGGATCCAAATCCCTCCCATTTTAAGGGCCCACCACAACATGATGTAGGAGTGCAGTTTCCCCGCCCTCTAAATTGATCGACAGACGCGTATTAACATGTCTCCATAAGGCGTATAATCATATCCACAATATAAGACTTGCGCAGAGTAACTTGGATTAAAATATCTGTTCAGCTCTCTGTGATCATCTGCACCTCAAGATTGAGTTTTAAGTCAATGCATGTTTGTAATGAGACAGTAAAATTGCTACGTAATTCAGTACAATGTCAGTACAATTATAAAAGAAGATGCTTCAATCCTGGTTTGTGGACTTAAATCAGGTTTATTTTGTACATTAACATAACGGATATCCACACAGCAGTGGATATTAAGTGTATCCTGTCACATTTGCCATGTAAAACTGTGCAAACTTTATAACGAAATTGTGTGGGACTCATCATTGCAAAAAGGCTTGAATTAACTTCACAACAAACATAACAAATAACTGTTGGGATAGTTCTTACTGTAGTAAAGAAGATCTGCTTCATTTTTGTCTGTCACTGTGCTGTTTATCTACGTGAATGCTACACACACGTGGAAACAGTGAACCAGCTCATTTGCATTAAAGGCACAGGCAACAAAAACAGCTACAATGTCCTAACAGCTCCAATTTCCCAGATTTAAAAGGCTATAATAAATAATCTGATTGGTATTTTGAGTTGAAACTTTACAGACACATTCTGGAGACAAAAATAATTATATTAAATCTTAAATAAGGGGTTAAATAGGTTTTAATATTACTATTTTACAATTAAATACTTCTACTTCTTCAATTATTTGTCAAAGCAACTAGCCTTGTTTGTGACATTTAATTTAGTTTTCAACCCAATCCAATCTCAATTCTCATTTCCCAATACCCAAAGTTGGTGCGAGCGTTTACTAGAAAGTGTGCTATTATTTGCTTAAAATGAAGTTATGATGTTGCCAAGGCGATAGGCTAATGAGAGCTTTATGTAGGCAGGGATCCATCTGGAAGGCTCAGAGGCTCTCAGTCTGTTCAGACTCACAGATGCCCATTAAAGAGCAAAGATGCTGCACTCGTCTCCCTCAGACATTTCCACACGTTAAAGCAAACTCCAGACCTGATGCAGAGTCGCAGATGGGGAACGAGAAGAGCTTATATTTATCTTTGTACCATCTCGCCTGTTTTGCATGCTTAAGGATTAGACCGCGGGGTCCGAAACTTGACTGAAGGGCCCTTGTACGCCATTAGTGGAGTGTTTCTGATCCCCCGTCATAAAAAAAGGTCATTAGCGTGAGGTTTGTGTCCCCCAGTCATGGCCTGTCCTCCTCCTTCCCCCTCCGTCAACAGAGATCATGAGCTTTTCAGAGCCTCCGCTTCTCTTTTTATCTCACCTCTTGAGGATGACTAGCATCTGCTCGCTGCTCTGCTTAAAGTACAGGTAGGGACGCGTTTATATAAATGCTTGACTGGGATTTAAATGAAAGATGAGGGATGGGAAAATGCGCTGTGTTTGTGCATTTAAGATGAAATGAAATGCCGTAAGAGTTGCATGTGTAAAGTTGAGGTTGATATTCATGCATTTTATATGAAGGCTAAAATGAGAGCCAGAGATGTTTTGTGGGTGTCTGTGCGGGTTTGTGGGTTTTGATTATGTAAATGTGGCAATGATAAAATAACTTGATTATGTAACTGTGTTTTAAGGATCTCGAGGGTTGTTCGGTTTCTGGTTTGTAAGTATAGATAGGGGGTTGGGGGATCTTGATGTAGATTTATCTGTTTTAACTTTTGCACATGGTTTTGGAGGTATGGTAAGTGTAGCTGGTATATTTTGATTTGTTCATCTGATTATCAGAGGTTTTTTTTTTATTTTCAGCATCAGCTGATAAATCACACGTCTGGAAAGTGAACATACATGTGTTTATCATGTTCAAGCTTATGGCTCGTTTTCTGTATTCATGTACTTACAAACTAAATTTGTAAAAGAATACATATTAAATCTACAGAAACAGCATGTTGTAAATGTGGCAATGATACAATTACTTGATTATGTAACTGTGGATCTCGAGGGTTGTTAGGTGTGTAATCATATTTAGGGGGTAGTGAGATGGAGAATTGGAGTTGATATCTGTTTTAATTTTTGCGCATGGTTTTGGGTATGGTAAGTGTAGCTGGTTTCATTTGATTTGTTCAACCTACAGTATATATAATTTTATATATTTAGATATTTGCAGATGCAGTCTCTTTTTTTATTTTTATTTGCTTGTTTATTTTAAATGGACAATACACTTGACATTATTATACAAAGATAACCGATGCTGCGTACATAGGGCATATAGCATAAAGCTAATTTGCAGCCCTCGTCCCTGGTTAGGCTTTACATTAATAAATAAAAACAATTAAGAATAAAACACAATACAGTAAACATGTACAATATTTACAGAGCCACAAACATAAAAAGCAAGACAATCTGCATAAAGAGAAATGTAAACGGGACCAACCTGAAAGAATAATGCTTAATGCTCACATTGCTGTAAAGATTTCAACCACTTTTCAACTTTCAGCTTCAGAAAAATGTCTTGCAGAATCATCACAATCTAAAAATATAGATTTTTTCCAAATAAACATATTCAGGTCATCTAGTGAAACTGTATTTATATCGCAATACATATCACAAAATAAGAAAAATAAATACTGCAATGTTAGATTTTTTTAATGTAGTGCACCCCTAATAAACTGTATATTATAATATATATATATATATATATATATATATATATATATATATATATATATATATATATATATATATATATATATAAATTAAGCTTATCCCGCTCACCTAGGCTGCATATATTTAATCAAAAATACAGTAAAAATTGTAAAATTCTGAAATGGTATTATTTAATGTAAAGTCGTTTATCACGTAATTGAATAATTTATTCCAGTCATTTTAAAGATGATTTTTCAGTTTCATTACTCCAGTCTTCAGTGTCACATGATCCTTCAGAAATAACTCTAAGAATAATTATTATTGTTGTTATTATTTATATTATTAATAATATTATTATTATTAATGGTAATAGTAATAAAATCAATAATGACTGGACTAATCATTTCATTTGAAAATGCATAACATAAGTAAAAAATAAATATTTAATAAATAAGTATTTAACAATTGAACAAATTGTTTTACATTTAATAAATGCCGCTTTGATGAACAGAATAATTTTTTATTTTTTTCAATAAACCTGACCCCAACCTTTTGACCGCTAGTGTATGAATATATTATATATTTTTTTCAGCATCAGCTGATAAAAATACCTATCTAAAAAATGAACATAAGTGTGTTTATCATGTTCAAGTTTATTACATATTTTCTGTATTCATGTACTTACAAACTAGATTTGTAAAAGAATACATATTAAATCAACAGAAACGGCATGTTGTGGGATGGACAATGCGAGTCGATTTTTCTGCTATAACTTTTGCACATAGTTTTAGGGTTTAATTTGATTTGTTTATCTGATTATTATACTTTTTCTTTATTTTCAGCATAAGAAAATGAAGAACAGAAGAGCAGTACTTTCAGAAAATGAACATAAGTGTGACTTGTGCAAGGCATTCTGGTAGTTGTAGTTTATGTGGTGGCATGTGTGTAGTCCTTCAGCAATCTACAAACACTCGAACAATGGTGATTGTGACAATATAACATAATATTAAAAAAAATATGTCTTTTGCATCAAAGATATTTACTTTAAAGTGTGATTCCTATTGTTTTTATTATCTTAATGATATGTTTTACCGAAATAGTTAAGAACAGTATATTCAGGCATTATGCACTGTATACTTTTTAGTAATGTACTAATATAAGAGTTGAGACTGAGATTGTATTTAACCAAAACATTGTGTATTACTTGATGTCCAAAGTGATAAATAAGACATGGATCTCTAAGTTAACACCTGACAATGATTCTCAGCAGACAGGAAATTTCTCCAGATGAAGAATCTGTCTAAAATCATCGTGATTACCTGCATTCCTCTAACCGGGACGTTTCTGTTCACAGGAGATTCTTCCAGACGGCACATTTCTATATTGAAGACAGAAACTCCCCCAGAGTGATCCGCAATGACAGCTTCCCCATCATCTCTACAGCCGGTGAGGCTCTAAACAAACACTCACAAACTTTCAACAGCTTTTATTGCCATCAATTTAGAGCAAAGATTTCCAACCTGGGAGGTCGAGACCCTCATTAGGGGTCACCGCAAGATTTATGAGCGGTCACTTTAGTTTGGGTCTCAATCAGGAGTGTCCAAACTTTTTCTTAAGTCCCGTTTACACTGATACGTTTTAGTTTTAAAATGCATACGTTTTGCTACGGTTACGCCTTCCGATCTCCGAAAACGGAGCGTTTTAAAAACGCTGAAGAGTCCATTTTAATTTTAAATGACTGCTGCTCCATGTTAGTGTGGATGGGGGAAAATGGAGACATAAAAGGAGGCAAAAGAGACATCTGATTGGGGCTTTTGCCTAAATATTAAGTAGCCTACACAAAGTTAAGTCTTGCGTTCTTTCCTTGTAAGTTCAGACTTCGCAAGTTTGAAATGGAAAACAAACTCCCGAGGACACGTCGTGTAAATCTTCAAAGGAAACAGTGTACTTTATAACCTCATTCACATCACCCTGGCTACGTTGTTTAACTTTCTTAACAATACAATGAAGTTTATACAAAATAGGAAATAAAGGCAAACAATCAGTCAAATGTGCTGAATCCGTGTGCATGGTTACATTGCAACCTATCTTTGCACTCAGCCAAAACACGTTATCTGAGAACAACTAATAGATTCAAAAGACCAAAGTCGAGGAATATTTCGTTTTATAAATATCACGTTTAACATATATAGTGAAATTAGATCCAGTGAGTAGATCCTTGATGAACAGTACGATGTGCACAGCTCTCAAATGGGTAGATGTTCTCAAAGCACCTGCTGACTGCCTTGATCTCAGACCCCTGCATATGCTATAGCGCATGACAGAGTGTGTGTGTGATCATGTGATGTGCGTTTTCAGCGATGCAGTGTGGACAGAGATCTGTTCAGAAATGCTAGGTGAAACGCCAGTGTGGACGTGGATCATATTCATTCTAAAACGTCGTTTTAAAACTAAACGAATTAGTGTAAACAGGGACTAAGTCTAGATCAAGGGTGCCCAAACTTTTTCTTACAAAGGGCCAAAGACCAAACTTGATTGAGGCTTGTGGGCTGAAGGTAAATATAGTTGTCATGGGGGATTTCCTAGTTTATTTAATAATATTTTAAAAAATCCATTGACTAATACAGTATAGTTGACATTTTATAATAAACTTATTACAGTAAAATTAAAAAAACTGTCTCATTTACAACAGAATTACACTAGTTTTTGCCTTGATTTGTCAAATCAGTTGTCTCTGCATAATTCTCCCTCCATCGAGTTATGGTATTTAAATTTTTACAAATCAGATTTATTTACAATATTTAATTAAAACATTTCATTTCAGTTAGATTTTTTTGTAGCTCAGCAATAAAACTAACTAACAAAAGAAAATTATGGTAAATTAGAAATGACGGTCTCTGTGTTAAAGGCCTTTGCCCTCATCATTCTCATTGTAACCTTTGATATTGGGAACCAAATCAAAGGTTACAATGAGCCAATTTTGGCCCGTCGGCCTTACTTTGAGCATCTCTGGTCTAGATCTACACTAATATGGATACATTTAAAAACAGCCTTTTCATTTAACACTATTGTTTTCAGTCATTTCCCAAAAGTTGATCATCTACATTGAACCAGCAGAAAACATGTTGTTCCTCTACTGCGCTTGGGTTAAGACGAAAGACGCTTTCACTTGCATCATTTCTGCCTGCGATTTAATAACTTTCTGGATTATTGAAATGTTGCAGCAATATGTTGAGGAAAAGCACCATTTTTTGCTAATTTAACTGATTAGTACAAGGTCATCCACCATTCACTCATAGAAATTTAAATACAGCCAATCAGAAGTACGGAATAGTGCACACTGCGCTCCAACGAAATAGTAAGGTTTATAATCTAATCAATATATATTAAACCTCTTTAACTTTATAAAATGTACATGCTGAATCACTGATATGTGTTGGCTTATACGAGTCATAGCAGGGCTCAACAATAAGGACTGCCCGGTGGCCCAGGGCCAGCATGAGAGACGCTTGGGACAGTAGACAGTATTATTACTGGCCCGATTGGGACAGTGCTGCCTTGTCACTAACATTTAATTTGTCTTCGACTATTTTTCAATTGCGTGCATTTTAAGTTTGTGCTTTTAAGTCTTTAAACACTACCTTCTCTGTGATGTCGTAAACACCATATTGCTTTCTGGTTCCTCTTCTCTGATTTGTTGTTTTGAGCATGCTATTTTTTTCAGTAACCTGGTAACTACCAGTACAGCGAAGAAACGGCAACATGGCAGCAACATCAAATTATAAGGCTAAAAGAAAATGTCTGTTTCTAACGTCTTGGAAGCAGACATTTACGTGTGAGTATCGCAACAACAAAAAAAAAATTAAAGGAAAAAGGAAGTGTTTTGCTAAATATTCACAATGCTCTCAGATGATAGCTTTGAGCCAGGACGGAGCCAAATAAAAATCTTATTACTTTCGATCCCCTTGAGAAAGAGTAAACAACGATGGAATTTGTTTATGAAATGAAGTTTATACAAAATAGGAAATAAAGGCAAACAATCAGTCAAATGTGCTAAATCCGTGTGCATGGTTACATTACAACCTAATGTAAATTAAAGGAAAAAGGAAGTGTTTTGCTAAATATTCACAATTCTCTCAGATGATAGCTTTGAGCCAGGACGGAGCCAAGAGTAAACAACGATGGAATTTTCATTTTGGCTGAACTTTTGCTTTTAATGATGCTGCAGATTTCTGGCTTGTTGAGTGGATGCATATTTAATGCTCTCAGTGTTTCTGCTTCTCAGTGGGCGAATGGACAATCTGATTGCTCAATTTGGGTCGTGCATGATTTTCCACAATCGCATGAACTGCTGTCAGCATCACCGCTCTTTTCTCTGTTTCTCGCTCCACCGCTCTTGACTGACAGGTCTATATAACCGTAAGCCAAAAGAAGTAAAACTAGCGATTAATGTTTATGAGAGCTCCATTTGAAGTGATTGTTTAATGGAGAACTCATCAACAGTCCTTGTTAAATTGGAGAAGAAGTCTGCGTATTCACGTCTCAGTGATTTAATAAGACTCAATCTTCTCTGTTAACACTAGAACTACTGGAATATTCTACTAGAATGGCCATAGTAGTCATTCTGAGCATTTGTACTAGACTGAAGACTGGCATTTTTGTCAGGCCATATTTACATTAGATGTTTTGGATTTGCTTGACTGCCGTTATATTTTATAATGTATTTTTTTTTAATAATATTTAATTTAATGCTGGTTAAAGTCTGGTTAAAATCAAAATGTAATGTTTATTTTGCTAGCTCACATTGTTATTCATAAAATGAGTAATTAATCCGTGCAATTTAATTCACTGAATAGTTGCTTTCGTACTCTTCAATGAAAGTCTGAGCATTTGCCTCCGCATTTGTCCTACTGTGACGTCAACCTGACGGCGTCCATAGCAACTGCATATTAATATCCTTTCCTAGTTTGCTATGAAGAAATAATGCACTAAAGAAAGCTCCGCCCCCTACTCAATATTCAGTTTGAGTTAGAAAATAAATGTCTCAGCAACTTATTGTTTACATAGACTTGAAGTATCCACGTGAGTAGATTGCACACAGTCAATGCAAATGCATGAATAAAGGTGAATTTTCATTGGGCGGGGTGTGAATGATGTGGAATGTGTTCTGCATTTGTGGCTTATATGAAAATAGCCTTAATCGTGTTGCATCAATGTGCATCGAAAAACATTCCACAAGTAAACTAGTTTTAAACTAAGTCGTGGTTTAGTAAACCAAGCTTTTTATTTCCATCTCTGCAATAATGTTGTTTTTGAAAGTGTAAATATGGATTAAAATTGAATATTTTGTGGATAAAACATAAAATTTTTTGGAAATAAATACGTGAATTAAGGTTTCAAATGTTGATTTTTGCACTTCGCAACGCTGTGGACTTGAATTAATGAATTCATTCATTCATTTTCTTGTCGGCTTAGTCCCTTTATTAATCTGGGGTCGCCACAGCGGAATAAACGGCCAACTTATCCATCAAGTTTTTTTTTACGCAGCAGATGCCCTTCCAGACGCAACCCATCTCAGGGAAACATACACACACACACACACACACACACACACACTCATACACTACGGACAATTTAGCCTACCCAATTCACCTGTACCGCATGTCTTTGGACTGTGGGGGAAACCGGAGCACCCGGAGGAAACCCACCCGAATGCAAGGAGAACATGCAAACTCCACACAGAAACGCCAACTGAGCCAATGATCGAACCAGCGACCTTCTTGCTGTGAGGCAAATGTGCTACCCACTGCACCACTGCGTCGCCCGAATTAATGAATTGAAGTACATAATTAATCAATTAATCATGATTAATGGATCTATTATGTTACGATACACAATAATAAACATCAGGACATGAAACATAAATTCTACACATCCAAATTAGAAGTAGATCAATATTCTGTTTATTTCTTTGTAAAACAAAAATCTGTGTGACTAACAAAAACATCACCAATATGCTTTATAATGCACAGTAAAAACTTTTATAGATAAAACATTCATAATGCATTCAGTTATAATACTAGAATATAATACTAGAATAAATTATACATGCATGAAAAAAGTCAAAGTTTTAGTTTTTTATTTGTTTGTTTGTTTGTTTTACTTGTTTTAGTTGTGATTCAATTTAAAGCAATATTAGTTTTTTTTTCCATTAACACTTATTATATTTAAAAATAGCCCAAAAAATGTTTCTAAAAGCTGCAAAATATTTCGTTTCAGCATCGATATCACATCGATATCGAAATCACAGGATCTGCAATGTCGAGTCTGGATTATAATGGATCATTTCGCAAGTGCTTTTAGAAGCCGGTGACTGTGTGACGATTTTAAAAGCATTCAAGTCTAAGAAATTGTACAGTTTGTAACTTAAATAACGATTAATTTTATCGAACTGTTTATACAACGAAGACAACACAGTCAAATTTTACATTTGATTATTCAATTACTCTATACCTCAATACTGTTCGAATTCACAGAAAACAATAAAACAGGGTTTATTTGTATCTTTTTCTGTATTAAATCTATTTAGAATTGTAGATTGTCAATTACATTTTTTACAGATGCAATCTTTAATAATTCTTTCTGATTCTGATTTTGTCTGTATGTATGTGTGTATGTAAATATATATGTATATTTGCAGTAAAATATGAAGGCATGCTAGAATTGTCAGGATACTACATACATATGGGTTTTATTTCAAGAATGTTATTATACTGCAAAATTTAAAAATAGCCCAAATGACTGCGTTGGTCTAGTGTTAATAGTGTAGTTAATTACAGAGTGGGGGTTAAAGTGATGTGTGTTTGATCATCTTTAGCAGTGGTAAAGCAGTAAACGCTCCAGGGGATTGTGCTCTGTTTTAAATACGGTCCCAGCTGTGAGCTTCACTGGCCTTTAATGAACCATACCTTTATATGTGACAATAGACCATCAGTCCAGGCCTTTTCTTTGACAGAGAACTGATGAGCTTTATATGACGCAGATGTGACCTACCGAATATCATCACTCAGACAAAAAGTAGGCCGTATAGATTTTGGTTGAGGGTCTTTTATCATTTGGTACAAGGATGTGTTTTATTTTTTCAGAAGGGTTTTGCGACGCTAGATATATTTCGCAATGACAAATATGCATTCAGTATGAATGAAGGAGTATATATGTTATTTAAAATGATGATGTAATAAAAAATATATATTTTATTTGATGATTCAATTTAATATTTTGCCTTGGTACTATAATAATAATAATAATAATAATTAATAACCAAAATAAAGTATGAAATGCAAAAACTGCATTAAGGCAATTATTAAGTGTTTCATTGGTTTGCTTGTGTTTGAGTATAATTTAAATACATTTTATATTATAATGCTAAGTTTATTTATGTAACCGAAGGGAGTGACACATACACCTGAGGTAAGATCCACAATGCAGGTTTATTCGTCGTCAGGCAAGCAATGGTCGATATAGGTATAAATGGGTATGTGAAGGCAGTCCAGAATCGTAATCAGTAACAGGCGAAAGGTCAAAAGGCAGGCGGCAGACAAAGACAAGGATGCTAACAAGGCTAAGGTCCGTACACAGGATAACAAGACTGGGAAACGCGTTGTAGTGTTACTTACAGTGAACAAGACTCTGCAAACTGAATGGATGAGTGTGTGGCTTAAATATTTTGAAAAAATCAAACATTGAGAAAATCACCTTTAAATTTGTGCAAATTAATGTTTAGCAATGTGTTTTGCTAATCAAATTGAGAGTTTTGATATAATTACTGTATAAAACGTAAAAATAATCCTTATGGAACATTATCTTTATATTATATTACTTTACATTACATTATATTTTACATTAAATATTAAATATATTCTAATGATTGTTGGCATAAAGGAAAAATCATCATTTTGACACAATGTATTTTGGCTATTGCCAAAGACTGCTTAAGACTGCTTGTTTGCTACATGGTCACACATTAAAGACATTAAAAATAATATATAGCTATTTCAATAAAATAAATTCATAAATTTCATTGTATGTGTGGGTATAATATAAGTTATTAATACAATTTGCTACATACTACGCTTACAACGGGCAAAATAAGTCACCCTTTTTCTCAGAAAACTTATTTCTAAAGGTGCTGTTGACTTGAATTTTTACTGGATGTTGGTAACAACCAAAGAAATCCAAATATGCTAAGAAAACAAATCAAATTAGGTTAAGTGTAATAAAATGAAATGACGCAGAGAAAAAGTATTAAACACACGAAGCAAGGGAGGTTTAGAAAGGCAGTGAAAGCCCAGACAGCCGCTGAAATCTCTCAGTAGTTCTTCAGCAACCCTCTGCCCTTCGTTTGTGTAAATTAATAGCTGATTCAGTCCAACATGGACATTATCAGGATGATTAAGATGAAACCAGGGTGGACATTTCAGCAAGACAATGAAATACAGCCAAGGAAACTCTGAAATGTTTTCAGAGAAAGATATGCAAGCTGTAGAATGGCCCAGCCAATCACCTGACTTGAATCCAATTGAAAATACAAATCAAAGATCAGATTTGATAGATGAGACCCTCAGAACCATCAAGATTTTTACTCTCTATTGAAGTCTGTAAAAAACTCACACTTGAGCAATGCATGCGACTTCATTTTCCATATAAAAGGCGTTTTTAAGCTGCCATCGTCAAAACAGCCTTAATGATAACAAAAGCATTAATAATTAATAACTTATTTCCAGGAAAAAAAACATGACTTATTCAATACCTTAAAAAATAAACCTCCATAATAATGTTTAGCCATCGCAATACATTTTCCATTAATTTGTCTGTATTTAAATGGGCAGATGGTGCTATATAAAGTGTGTGTGTGTGGTTTGTGTTTCAGATGACCTGGAGGCCATGCCAGTCCGGCAGTTCATCAAACACATCATGGAGCTTCACTCCAACAACCGGCATGGCTTTTCTCAGGAGTTCGATGTGAGTACGCTCTTTGTAGTTAAAGCATGTGAGAATATGTGTGTGTGTGTGTGTATGTTCGCTGTACGTGTACCGGTGCTCCCAGTAGCGCAGAGGCACAGATGGCTATGGGAAAAAGACTAATTAAAGAGGAGAGTCTCATTAAAATCACTCCTCTCGCTGGAGGAATCTATGCAGGAATGCAGAAGAAGAAGCTTGAGCCTGCTTCATGCCCACAGCAAACATTTGCAACCTCACAATCCAACATGGATACATTCAGACGCAAGATCTGGCTCTCTTCTAGTAGATTTAGCTAAAACGTTGACTGTTTTGTTCTTATTGCCGTCAATTTATTCGCTGTTCGTTGGTAACATAGGTGCTTTTTTTTTTACTGATATCAGGAACTGAATCTGCAATGGTTGATTAAGGCGTGCTTCATTACGGCTCACTGGGGAGCTGATTATTATGCCGCGGTTTAAAATTTTATTTCAAATTGCATTGATGTGACAATAATTAAATGACTCGGACAAATGGGGCAATTTATGTAGATTTGAATCAAAGTGAGGCTAATTACTGGCATGATTGGCTAATTATTTTATAAAAGAGCTTTAAATCGTTTAACAATAATGTGGTCAACAAAAATACAGGAATAGAGAATTCTGATAAGAGTGCCTTCATTGTTTAGTGTTTTTAGATTGTTATGCAGCCATTGTCACATGACACCTAATGATTGAAGCAGCTGGTTATCACATTGGTGATTTTATTAGGTTTTATTCAAGTTGAATAATTCCTTTGGTGTGGGTTAGGGTTATGGCCTGCAAAGTTACAGCAAAATATCAATCAATCGGGTAAAGAAAATAATCTTGTTTTTCTTTTTGCAGATTATTTAGCATTTTTAAGGAAAAACTCACTTAATTTTGGCATATTGTTTCTGAAAACAAGTCAGAAACAAGTAATATGTCTTGATTGTCTAGAAAACTCTTCTTGATTTAATAATTTTTGGGTATTTGAACTTTAAAAACAGGACAAAAAAATCTAAGTAAGAAAATCATTTTTTGTAATAGTAACTGTAATCAAATGACACAAATTGAAAATGTTGGTTGAGTTGTGTTGTGTTGAGTTTTAGGGCCTACTCACGCTATGTAATCCGAACCGTGCCCAGGTCCGTTTCCTGGATCATTTGAGAAGTGTGAGTGCGCTGAATCAGGCTCAGGCACGGTACACTTGGCCGACCTTGGCCTGGTTGTAAGAGGTGTGCCTGAGCGCGGTTCACTTGGGCTTTGGCGCGGTACGTGTGTAGTGTGATTGCAAAACACCCTTAAGCCCGAAACTGAAAGCAAGACTTGACTTTAAAGCAGGGGTCTCAAACTCAATTTACCTGGGGGCCGCAGGAGGCAAAGTCTGGGTGAGGCTGGGCCGCATACGGGATTTCACAAAAAAAAGTCCTCAAATGTCATTATTAACAGTTTTAATTATTTCTTCTGAACATGAAGTGTCCTGAACATTAATAAAACATTGAGTGAAGATTACGAACAGTTCTTCTAAACATGGCATCTTTTGCCTACTTCTTGCTGCCAGAGACTTGACAGCGCTTCTTCTCACAAATCTGAACCACATTTGGCTTTAGAGCGGAAGCAGTTGAGACCCTCAGTATGGCTTGAAGATGATCATCATTAAGTCTAGACCTGTACTTTGACTTATTGAAGTCCTAGGGAAAAAAGTGGGGGAACTCACTCAAAACTTCCATTCCCTCACCTAAAAAAAAGGCGTATATATGTATAAATAAAACACCCCCACCCCACTCCAGTCACATCAGTCTGTACCAGTCTGTATCTACCTATAATATCAATATATATAAGATGCAGGGCAGGCACGTGCACACATAGGGCTCAACCTGTGCAGAGCACATGCCCTTTTTAGTCTTGCATAGAAAGTGCCCTTCCAAAATGATCAAAAGTGCCCCCGCGACACGACACACCCTCGGTCCCGCCCTTCAGTAGGCGCGCGATAACATCGCTCTTGAGTACGTGCGCGACAACACAGCTGATCAGAACGCGCTCGACAACGCGCATTGAGTGACAAGCGTGCTGTGTACGGATAGAATCAGCGGAGCGGGGCGCGCTCTCTCTCCCCGCTCCGCTGATTCTGTCAGAGTACAGCGGTCGGCGCGGGCCACAAAATATTGCACTGAGGGCCGCAAATGGCCCGCGGGCCGCGAGTTTGAGACCCCTGCTTTAAAGGCACCGTTTCATATGGATTTATTAATCATTTTTACTGTTCAATGAATGCAAACTGTCATAGGTTATTAAAGACGCAAACCCCTTACTAGGCATGAAAGGTGCACCTTCAGCAAACATCCTAACTCCTGCAGCACGAGGATTTTATGATTGTTTATGAGCGTCAAAAGTGGCGGATCTGTTTGGCGAAATATTTGACTGCGTGTCACCGCATGTCAAACGATATAACTGAAGAAATCTCCACTGTGCTGAGCAAGAGCGCTTCTGAACAGCACATCATCGATGACGTTAGCGTGCCGAGGCTTGAAAGTAATGTAAGTGCAGGCCGTCGGGGGAGACAAGAGGGGGCACAAGCGTGCTTTGGCCCGGTTCAAGGCAAATGTACATAGTGTGAGTACGCCCTCACAGACCTGATATACTGGTACACATGTGATTTATTCCATAGCTGTTTACTTTCACACACCTAACCAACATTATTTAAACTGAATTTAAAGAGAAAGAGAAAAGCCTGATTTAAACTTGACGCGTCCACTTGTTTGATTGAGTGCGTGCTGTGAATGTAATGTCATCGTGGAGTTTGCGGATGTTCGCTTTCGTAGCGCGCAACATGATTTCAGCTGGCGGTGTGCATGGTTTTTTTTTTGAGACTTGAGCGAGTGTCGCGTTTGATTTGGGTTAAATATGAAACACTCTAAAAAGATTTTGTCTGAAACAGTACAGACATCTTTATGATCCGTGATCATAGATATAACCTAATGATCAATAATTCTTGGCTAGAAACTGAAACAGCCGGGCAAAGGAGAACGTTTTTGTTAAAAGGTTTGGAAAAACTTAAAGTATAGGTTTGTTAAAGCCAAAAGTGGTCATGGCAAAAGTGGAGACACAGGTACGCAATAACAGAATATGCTTTTCCACCATTCATAGGTTTAACACTGATTTATATATTGCAATTCAGAATTTAAAACAATTTAATAGTTACAAAACTATAATAAAGTCACAGATTTATTTCTTTGAAAACTGGGAAGGAATTATACCCTTAAGGAATTATATACTCGTATTTCGTATTTTCGTTTTTTCGTAAGTGTACTTTTTTTTGCTTTTATTTTTGCCATAATAAAAATATATTTCTAGAGCAACTCATGTTTTCATTAATATTTTAAAAAACTTTAATAAGAAAATATGTCCGACATATGAACAAAAGAAAGTGATGCATCCAAGTTTGATTTTAAAAAATCTTGAATGGTAATAATAAATCTTATAATCATTAAGATAATTTATAAAAACAATAAAAATAATTCATTTAAAAATATTGAATGATATTAATGAAATGACGTAGTCCCGGAAACTTTCTACTTCTCTGTTTATCCGTCTAACTTTACGGTCAGTTTTTTTTACCCCCTCCTGTCATTTAAAAGAATATCACAACAGCGAACGCGACGAGTATAAAAAGCTTTTCTGTTTCGCGAGGTGCGCATGCACTCAGCTGAGGTGCGCGATGCGATAAATGCAGCTAAAGTGTTTGAGAAAAAAAAAAGTGAAGGTATGCACAAGAAAACTGTGTTTTGTTTGTTTGTCTGTTTGTTTTCCAACTGTCCAAAATAAAAAAAAATTTGGTATGTGTATTTGAGCTGAAACTGTTATTTGAGCTGAAAACGCCTAAGACTTATTTTGCATTCTGTAAAAAAGGCATAACAGGTCTCCTTTAAAACCTTTTGACAGCCAAATCAAATGATGAGTCGGGGATTTATTTATTTATTTTTTAATAGTTGAGAATATTTTCATTTTATTTGTCACACTGGAAATGGGAAGTGAAATCCAAAATTGCATACTGCACTTGTTTCATGCAATACTAGTCAATTGTGCCTAACAGAAATATGTTTCTGTTAATTTCAGCAATATGTAAATTAGTATAGTGAATATTAATCACATTTTTTTATCATCTGAAACATGCAGTGACTTGTAGTCCAAAACAACTTATAGAGTGTTTTCATATTGTCCTTGATCCACCATATTGGTGGCACAGAACTTAAATAATGCCAATAAATCAAACAAAACTAGCATATTTTTCTGATTTTAGCTACTGAAAATGATCAAATAGTATCATGTTTTGGGCTGTGCTAATTAGTCGTACTGATAAAAAAGTTTTTGAGTACTATAGACCGATGTTCCCTAACCCTGTTCCTGAATGCACACTAACAGTACACATTTTCTACCTCTCCCTAATCAAACACACTTGAATCAACTCATCAGAACATTAGAAGAGACTCCAAAACCTGTAATGAATAGATTAGATAAAGAAGACATCCAAAATATGTACTGTTGGTGTGCCTCCGGGAACAGGGTTGGGAAACACTGCTATATATTCCTTTATTGACCTAGCTGTAGCAATATTTCCAGGTCAAGAATCTTGACAACATTCATGTTGTTTTTATCATTTCCAGTCATGTAATGAAATATTAGGCTAATATCTTAATTAGTACTGCTCGTGCATATTTTTACCACCTATTTATTCAGTTTCTCAAAATATTGCACCTTTTCCTGCTTACCAATTCATTCTCCATATGATTTAGCAGCTTCCACATGTTATTTTTTTTATTGTTTAAACAGCATAAATAAGCAGAACAATGTATTCTGTTGTATATTAACCAATCAATCCAGTCTGTTGTTTACATCTGATTAATGCCAGTATGGCTGCATTCACTGGTAACTGACCAAATCTTGACGTAAGTGCAAACGCTCTATATGATACAATCAACACCAAGCGGGCAAAACAAGTGTATTAACACGTCTATTAGTGCCAAAATAAGAAAGACTTGTGAATACTCACCTAAAAATAGATATTTTTATTGGCATCATTAGTTCTGTGAAGAACGTTTAATAACTATGGAGCCTTTCCATTCCACAGATGGTTCTTTATATGTTTATATGTTCTTAAAACTAAGGATTTTTTTAAAAGGGATAGTTCACTCCAAATGTTTTCATCATTTATTCAACCCTTTACTTGTTTCATACCTTCATGAGTTTCTTTCTTCTGTTGAACACAATAAATAGTTAAGAAGATATTTTGAAAAATGTTGGAAACCTGCAACCATTGACTTCCATAGTATATGTTTTTTTATTCTGTTGTGGAAGTCAATTGTTAG
Source organism: Danio rerio (assembly GCF_052040795.2). Classification (NCBI taxonomy): domain Eukaryota; kingdom Metazoa; phylum Chordata; class Actinopteri; order Cypriniformes; family Danionidae; genus Danio; species Danio rerio. The sequence continues at coordinate 48,066,008 of NC_141026.1, read as the reverse complement.
AGGTTTTCAGCTTTCTTCAAAATATTGTCATTTTGTGTTTGACAAAAGAAAGAAATTCATAAATGTTTAATTCCACTCAAGGGTAACTAAATAGTTGAGTAAATTAAGAATTTTGGGTGAACTATCTCATTAAGAACTGTTGAATGAACTGAATTGTGCTGCAATGTCACTGCAAGGAAAAAATGGTAGAGTATATATGTATAGCACATTTCACACACACTAGTTTCACTTTCAATGAATTAGTTTTCATTCATATTCTTTTTGGTTTGGTCCCGGTCCCTTTATTAATCTGGGGTCGCCACAGCGGAATGAACCGCCAACTTATCCAGCACATGTTTTACGCAGCAGATGCCTTTCCAGCTGCAACCCATCACTGGGAAACACACACTCTCATTCACACTCATACGCTACGGACTTCTTATTTGAAATGAGTTATATCAACACAAGTATTAAGGTTTTTATGTTTAATCCACTTAAATTTGTAAAAAATAATTAAGTTAACTTAAAGGTGCAGTAAGTTTGACACCCAGTGGTTACACTAGGTATTGCATTGCTGAATCAAAACACACGCAAGCACAGGTTGTCAGATTGACGACACCGGCAGCAGTGCACCTGACAAGCCTAAAGGCTGATTGAAGTCGTGTTCTAAATAAAAGCAACAGCACATGATAGAAGGAATATTTTCCATATTAAAAGAAGTATTTGTCCTAACAAACCCCTGAAATTTATATTTTAGAAACGACTTTATGCAGCTGAACAACAGAAAACTACCTCAGGTATACCTCATGTGCTTTATTCAGCAATAAATGCTATTAATGGGAGTTTGAATGCCATTTAATGCCATGAAAGCAGCAGCAGATTTGATATTGAACTTTAGAACTGTGAAATAATGCAAACCAAAACATATCAGAGATTCAGCATCTACATTTATTAATGTTAAAGAGGTTTATTATGTATTAATTACAGTATAAACCTTACCATTTCATTCGAGTGCAGTGAGTGCACTATTCTGTGTTTCTGAATGGCTCTATTTAAATTTCTGCTGTTTCGTCTGGTGCAAACAGCCAAATTGCTTATCACTGCAAATCTCATCATGTAGTGTGTAGTTAGGACACGGGGTTACAATGTAACTTGCTCACCTAATGTTCACGTTCATAATATTTAAATTATTTGCTAACTAATAACCTCATGTGGAACTCTGAATCTGCGTCTCATTTCAGAGTCTGCTACTGTCCACTGAAGGTCTCATTTTTATCATGGACGCACACTTTGAGAGCCTTCCTGACTGATTGAATAAAATACGCTGTTTTCCACGAGGGTAACACGGAGTGCTGAAATATTATTGGCTAACTGGCATTGGGCTAGTTTAATGACTAAAATAAATACAGGCATTCCGGCTTGTAACTCACATTTTCAAAGCAGAATATCTGACTTTAGCATAGATTTTCAGATAAACAACATCAAGCTCAAATATGTTATGTTTGTTATGCTTTAAAAGAGTCAAAAACTTACATACAGCACCTTTAATCAACTTAAGTTGGGACAACATGAAGGAATTGTGTGGAACCCAGCTTTTTTTTTAAAGTGGTCTAAGTTATTTTTTTCCTCAACAATACAATTTTGACAAGGTCTGGGGTCTGTTCTTCGTACGTGGATTACTCAGTTAGCTGGATTTGGATATTGACGATTTGACACGATCCAGGATCGTTTCGTTCTTCAAAGCTGATCCGAGAGTTGTTGTCATAGCAACAGTTCTGCTAGGTCAAACCTGATCGGGAGCAGGTTCAATTCATATAAACAGGATTAGAACCGGCTCAGTTCAAGCAAAGATAATAAAGTATGTTCCGAATTCTGATATTTACTTACAGTAGTAGTTATATACACTTGGGAAAATGGTAAATATTTGTAACTATATATATAAAGTTATAGTTATTAATAAAATAAATAAAGTTATACATATTAATAAAACTTATGCAGTCTGCACCCTCGAAATGAAAGTACAAAGACTGCCACCTGGTGGTGTAAAGAGAAAACTTATTGATATTAACTTTTTAGATCGCTTTAGTACAATGGAGTTTTTTTAAGCAATAATACATTTCAGCAGTCATAAACATGTTTTGACAGTTAATATGCCAGTGATTATGCTTCACAAAAGTTGCAGACCCCTTTACCAATATCAAAATGCTTTTGTAAACAACCAGTTATTCTTTACACCGATTAAAAAAAACGGCTACTATAATAAAGAAAATCTTTTCTAAATGTAAAACTAAATACATTGATTTACATTGAAATACATGAAGAATACTCTTGACACATGAAAGTGTAAAGCCTGCAGCTCACAACAAATGTGGAAGGTTATTGCGTGTCATATTTAACAAACAGTTTACTACTAATTTGATGTAATTTTGCTCACATGGATAATTGAATATTAATCAGATAATGTCATTACCTTGCTGTGCCGTCAGCCAATCGTTGCATTGCTGATCATGATTTCGAGGATCGATAGATCTGTCCTTCACAACACACGCAGCGATCTCAGATCAGTTTATCCAGACATTCTAATCTGATTCGCGAACATGTTTGAAGAACCAAATTAGCGAGAGATCAGTTATCGAGATTAAAAGATCCAGGATCGGCCAAATCATCTTAGATCATTTAAGCGAGGTACGAAGAACGGACCCCTGATGTATAGCCAAGTGCGACTTACCTGCCAGGAAATACATAGGAAGAGTAAAACGTGGTCACTTTTTATTTTGATGATCCGTTTGTTAATTTAAGTTATATTGCATCTACATGCCGAATAATTATCACTAGATTAAAAGTATACTGTCAAGTTGGGGTTAGTGTAAGTTGACATGTACTGGCAAAGTTTCATCTAGTTAGTTAAATGTCTGTTGAAGGAGCATATCAGCAGATATTAAGCAGACAGTCTACTAATACTCAAATGGACCATCGAAAATAAAGTGTTACCTAAAACGTTAATATTTTTTGCTGTGTACATGGTGTCATGTGTAAAATATATTTGGTTTTTAATGATTTAAATTCACACATTTCCTACAGGAGGTCCAACACTGCACATCAGAAATGAAGATTACAGCAGAACACTCCAATCACCCAGAAAACAAGCACAAAAACAGATACATCAACATCGTAGCCTGTGAGTACTCCATTATGCAACACACGCCAACATTTACCTTCTGAAACGTTCCGGGAGTTCATCTGCACTAGCATATGCGAGATGAAGATAAAGGATATTAATATCCATCTCTCAATCTCGCTAGCATTTCTAAATAGATTAGGCTTCTGGAACAGCGATTGGAGTGATACATCATTTATTGCTTTTTAATACTCAGATGATCACAGCAGAGTGAAGTTACAGCAACTGCCTGGGAAAGACTCCAAGCACAGTGACTACATCAATGCCAACTATGTGGACGTACGTGTTTTATTACCGAGCGCATATGCATGGCCGATGATGCTTTAATGTTTGTTTATAATGAGATATTCTGCCTCTCAGGGGTATAAAAGAGCCAGGGCTTACATCGCAGCTCAAGGCCCTCTCAAGTCCACGTTTGAGGATTTTTGGAGAATGATCTGGGAACAAAACACCACTGTGATTGTCATGATCACAAATTTAGTGGAGAAAGGCAGGGTGAGTATCCATAGCATAATATATAATATTTATTATATAATATATAACTATTATAAAACATCTGCATTTCGCAGTGTGTGTGTGTGTCTGAGGTCTTTTACTTACTCTGTAGGTGCAGAGAATATTGTACTGCACAGAGAGTACTGTAGAGCAGTGTTTCTCAACTGGTGGTTTTGGGTCGCGGGAACATTTTCAGTGGGTCGCAGAGTGTGTGGTCAAAAAAACAACAAATGTTTAATTTTTTACGTATTTTGACTTTTATTTTGAAATGCGTGCACAACAACCCTGCCGTTTGACATGTGAAATTTCAATAAATTATAGTAGTATGGATTTACATTGACTACAAAAAAGACTTAAGGCCTCAGGGTAACATATGTAGTGAGATGCTCTCACAAGAGAGCATGAAACCATCTAAATTAAAACCACATTTAGAAACCAGACAACATGTTGTTAACTGTTTAGTTCATGGTAACTAACCCTTTCCTTACCCTAACCACTGTTTACAGTATTTGTCATTTTTACTTTGTAATATTTGTTAATTAATATAATAGTTTATTTGTAAGTCTTGGTGATGTTCTGTCACTATTTGTGTAATTATAAATAATTATAATTCCTAAAATTGCATTATAATTCCTAAAAATTTGGGTCGAGGCTTAATGACCATGTAAAAATGTGGGTCCAATGGCCAAACCAGTTGAGAACCCCTGATAAAGAGAGTACTGCAATGAATACTGCAGAGAAATGTGGTGAAAATCCTACACAACGGTAATAGTTTGATTGCTGTGTTTACATGTCTGCACTTCAATAATGTGACTAAAATCAGTATATTCCACATGTTTTAATTCAATATCTGTTTTGTTCAAATATGACTTAATGTTCGATTAAGGTAATCAAAACTTGCTGCTTACATGGTAGACTCTTAATCAGAGTATTGTCCTAATCGTATCAAAATCTGATTATTGGTGTCCATGTAAAAGTACTCAAAGAATACATTTACGTGGACACCAATAATCAGATTTTAAATTAATATAACTAAAATATTAAACACCTTAATCAGATTATTGTCTTAATCAGATTAAGGCAAATAATTTGAATACTGATGTTCATGTAAATGTACTCAATGTTGACCTCCTGCTATATAGGTTATGTCCAAGTGCACGTTTACCGAAGTGTATTATTTATCATAACTTTAACTGTTTAAAAGCGAATTAGTTCTCTAAAGAATAGCAATGTGTGGAAGCAAAACAAACATTGTCAAATACGATTCCCCATGGACTGGTTAAACTGTTAAAGGGGTTGTTCAGGCAAGATTTAACAGTTTATCATCATTTACTCACTTATTCCAAACTTGTTGAGTTTTTTTCTTTTGTTAAACAAAAAAGAAGATAATTTGAAGAAGGTTTAAAAACCAATAGCCGTTGATTTGGTTTTGCCGTTGCTACTGGTTTTCAACATTCTTCAAAGTATCTTCTTTTGGTTTTGGTTTGGTAGTTGTTCAATTAAGTCATTTTTTAGTAAATGTTCACTTTTGTTTTGAGCCATCTCTTTAAAAAATCAAATCCAATTAAAGCAACATGATTATTTTTTTCTGTTCCTGGCATCCCTTGGCTAGCATTACTGTAATCAATTGTTCTGTCATGTTGAGTGGCTATAATTATTCTTTTAATCCCAGAAAACGAGAAAAAGAGAGAAAAAAATCTATTTAATGAGACATCAGTAGCAGTATTTGTAACATCAAGAGTATCTCTATTAAAAAGATGCCAGTGAATTAATATTAGAATATACCATTTTATATGTTGTATTGATTTAGTGTGCATTAACGTATTCAAATATTGATTCTACATCTCAAAAATGGAGCAAAGAGATTTTAAACATAGAAAGCATACTTAATGTCTTAAATAATGTTGACGGTAAAATGTTAAAACATTGTCTGATGAAGAGCCGGTGTCTAGCTCCTGAAGAAGAGCTCGAAATGTCACACGCGTTGTGAGAGCTTTTTTAAGTTAACAAATGTATATTTTTGGAGCTTTGGTGTTGCCACCTTTATGATTTTTTTTACTTTTTGTTATTTGGCTGAGCACCTATTTAGATTAGTGTTTGTGCTTTTGTACATGTTTTCGGTAAAATGTTAAACAATATGTGAAAAACTGTTCCATCATCATCATTCAGCATAACAGTTATATTTAAGTAAAAAAGTAATCAATGTTTTTATGCCAACCTGAATTCAAAATAATATGCTCATATTAAATTGTATTATAGTTTAAATAATTAAAAATATACCACTGACAAATGGGTAAAAATGAGTGGTTTGAAGGAAAGACAATTATAATAATAATTATTATTAGTAGTATTATTTTTCTTACATTGAGTCGTTTAATAGATTATCAAATGGTTCTTGTTGTAAATATGCATTACAATATTATTTTTTGTCTATCAACTGAATGACATTTTACTTGGTGTTTTTTTTAACGATTGATTATTTTATAAACAGATGTTTTCAGAATTATTAACCCTCATGAAATATTAGCCAATTTTTGTTGAATACTAATTTTTTTTCAACATTTCTAAATATAATAGATTTAATAACTAATTTCTAATAACTGATTTATTTTATCTTTGCCATGATGACAGTAAATAATATTTGACTAAATATTTTTCAAGATAGTAGTATTTAGCTTAAAGTGACATTTAAAGGGTTAACTGGGTTCATTAGACAAGTTAGAGTAATTAAGCAAATCATTGTATAACAGTGGTTTGTTTTGTAGAAAATTGAGAAAAAATATTGCTTGAAGGGGCTAATAATTTTGACCTTAAAACGTTTTTTTTTTTTTTATTTAAACTGCTTTCATTCTAGCCTAAAAAAAACAAATAAGACTTTTTTTCTAGAAGAAAACATAGGATCAAACATACTGTGAAAATTTCCTTGCTCATCAACATCATTTGGGAAATATTTGAAAAAAAAAGAAGAAACTCACAGGAGGGCTAATAATTTTGACTTTCAATGTACATAGTCTGAAATGCATTTAAGAACTGCTCTGTGTGGCTGTCATTTGTTGAGTTTTTGTGCTAATGTAGATTTTGATGTCTTTGTTGTGTTTCCAGAGGAAATGTGATCAGTACTGGCCGTCGGAGAACAGCGAGGTGTATGGTAACATAATGGTGACTCTGAAGAGCACTAAAGTTTATGCTTACTATACACTACGACATTTCATCATACGCAACAGCAAACTGAAAAAGGTGCGTTAAAGCATTCATAGTGTGTTTAAAGAGACGGCTTCATAATATTTCTATATTACTTCAATACTTCTATAATACATAAAAGAACAAAGAGCAAAGAAACAGATCCAGGATGTTTCTTAATTTTTATTTAATTCACAATATTTTAACTTTCAAAAACTCTGTTAATAAACAGAGCACTTCTGTTTGGTAGCTTGAACAATCAAGTAATAAATAACTTAAATTATTCACTTCTGGACTTTGTAAATATATTTTTAAAAATCTAATATAAAAACAAATAGCACCTCAACTTAAAATACGTGGCAGGCATTCCTAGATTTACATATCTCACAGTTTGCTATGGCAATGTTGTCGTCATCAACTTTATAATACCTCCAGGCCGCAGACATACTCACGCTTTCCGCTCCATGCTGCTTCTGTGTTCTACTTTGCCGGCATTTAACCAATAGTTTCTCAGCAACAAAAAGTGATGTCATGCCGCATGTGTTGCCGCATGCGTTGCTGTTTCTGTGTGAAGAAGAAAAAGGTCCAACTCTACTATCACAGATATTTTTTATTTTTGTCGATTCACAATAATATAAACATAAAATATTAATCAAATAAAGGCATAAAATAAATATATGTGCCTTTATTTGTTTAATATATTTTGTTTATATTATTATTATTCAACAAAAATAACCATACTCTTTTTTTATATTTATTTATTTACCTTCTAAATTAATCCATTAAACTTTTATAGTAGTTTATAGCACATATAAACATTAGCTTATTATAAAGTATGTACTTCACTCAGTACAACAGTATTAAAATCACAACATTAATGTAATATACGCCATACTGCAATATTCAATTCATTATAAGATATTATACAGTCCTACAGAGCGTTAAAGGGTTCGTTCAACTAAAAAATTTATTTACACACTATATCAGGGGTTCTCAATCTCGGTCCTGGAGGTCCGGTGTAGATTTTAGCCCCAACCCCAATCAGACACACCTGGGCTAGCTAATCAAGCTCTTACTAGGCTTTCTAGAAACATCCTTGCAAGTGTGTTGAGGCAAGTTGGAGCTAAAATTTACAGGACACCAGCCCTCAGGTCTGAGTGTGAGAACCCCTGCACTACATACTCTCTCGCAAGGGATTCCAAACCTGAGTTTCTTTGTTCTGTTGAAGACATAAGAAGATATTTTGAAGAATGCTGGAAACCTGTAACCATTGACTTCCATTGTAGGAAAAATAAATAGAAGTCAATGGTTACAGGTTTCAGCATTCTTTAAAATATCTTCTTTTGTGTTCAACAGAAGAAAGAAACTCATAAAGGTTTGAAACAAGCATGAGTAAATTATGACCGAAATGTTATGTATGGGTGAACTGTCCCTTTAAAAACCCAACAATTTGAAACTGTGCTTAGAAGTGCTAAAATATTACTAAATGTTGACTAATTTACCAAAATGTAACAGTAGTATTTTGTCCTGTTGTCATTGTAGTATCTGAGGCTGTATTTTTGTGGGTTTCAGGGTCAGAAGGGAAGGCAGAACGAGCGTCTGGTGCTTCAATATCATTACACACAGTGGCCAGACATGGGAGTTCCTGAATACACTTTACCAGTCCTCAAATTCATCAGTCGCTCTACAGTGACGCACGCATCCAGCACAGGTCCCGTTCTGGTGCACTGCAGGTACAGCCTAAGGATTGGGAAACACAAACCCAGGCCCACTGGCATGTCTGTTTTAAAGCCCTGATATTAGTTATTTGTACATGTAAGTGAAATATGTAATAAGAGGTTTGGATTATGTTTGTTGTTGAAAACTGAACATTACAGTATCACCAACTCTAATCTCTAATTTTAAGATTTTTTTAACAAACTGAGATTTAGGACCAACAAAAATTACAAAGACTCTATTTATGTTACTGGTTGGTTGGTTGATTGATTGATTGATTGATTTTGTTTTTTGGACAAAATATGACAACAAAACTGACAAAAAAAAAAAAAAACCATTGAATTAATAAAATGATGCAAATAAAAACAGGTCTCTTCATACAAGCATACTGATTTTCCTGTACCCTTTGAACGTTTTAAAATTATTTATTCAGTATGTAGTTATTTAAAAATGATGATTTATATTTAAATAGATTTATTTATTTAATCATTAGTATTACTGTCATTCAGAATGTATTTAATTATTTTAATAAAAAATAATTTGTTATTTATTTAATTGTATTTACATTTATTTTATTTGTTAATTTAGAAATATCATCATAATTGTATTTTTTAAAATTTTTATGTATTTATTTGTTCAAATGTATTTAATCTTTTTTTATCAGCAATGTAATTTTATGCATTCATTTTGTTAAATATTTAGAAAATATCTGCATAATATTATTATTTTATTAAGTATTTAGTTATTCTTTATTTAGATTTTTGTCCATAGAAATTTATTTATTTAAACTGATTTGATTTGATATATTTTTTTCAATGTATCAGCATTGTTTTATTTATTCAATATGTATTTAAAAATTTAATTATGGTTTCCAGTTGCTCCATCACTCTCAGTGAAATAAGCAGTTTGTTTGTTTGTGTGTGTGCGTGTGTGTGTGTGTGTGTGTGTGTGTGTGTGTGTGTGTGTGTGTGTGTGTGTGTGTGTGTGTGTGTGTGTGTGTGTGTGTGTGTGTGTGTGTGTGTGTGTGTGTGTGTGTGTGTGTGTGTGTGTGTTTACAGTGCTGGAGTGGGCAGAACAGGCACATATATAGTGATCGACAGCATGTTGAAGCAGATAAAGGACAGAGGCAGCGTCAATGTCCTGGGATTCCTGAAACACATCCGAGAGCAGAGAAACTACCTGGTCCAGACTGAGGTTAATTTCATTCCAAAACACACACACACACATTACATTTGATCAGGGGGGAATTATACTGCCCCGTTGATTCCATTCAGCAGATATTCTATAGAAACTCTATCTGGGTCTGTTTTAATTTGTGACATGTATTTTAGAAGAATTATGTTAAATAAGTCTAAAACCTATTCTTTTTCTATGATTAGTAACTATTGTGGTTTTGGTTAATAGTTTGAATTATTTTTTTATTATTATTATTATATATTCTGTTTTATCTCAATTTAAGTTGTCAATGTAGTTGTAAACAAAGACTGTAAAATACACAAGATGTGTCACTCGTATAGTTTTGAATGGGGAAAAGTGTAACGGTCAACATGGCGAATGAAGCCCCGCCTTGTAGGACAGGAGCCAATCAGCTATCTCTAGAATTCTACGGGGGAGGGGCTCGGACCAGCCGTATGTTTCTGCAGATTTTGTGTGATTAGAATGTTTAGAAATGAAACTAAAGACAAAGTTATTGTTTAATTTTATTGGTCATTTACAGTAGTGAAAAGAGTACTGAAAACACATACTAAAGTAAAAGTACCATTACTTGCCTAAAAATGTAGTGCAAGTAGAGTAAAATATCTGTTGTAAATATTACTCAAAGTATGAGTAAAAAGTAGCCCTTTCAAAAGTACTCAAGAGTAGTAAGTATTATGCTGTAAAAAGCTGATGTGTGTGTGTGTGTGTGTGTGTGTGTGTGTGTGTGTGTGTGTGTGTGTGTGTGTGTGTGTGTGTGTGTGTGTGTGTGTGTGTGTGTGTGTGTGTGTGTGTGTGTGTGTGTGTGTGTGTGTGTGTGTGTGTGTGTGTGTGTGTGTGTAAACGTAACATTCTGTAGTATGTGTGTGTGTAAACGTAACATTCTGTAGTGCATTTAGTTATTGCCCAGCAGGTAAATGTAATTACATAGTAGATTGCCCAGCAGATACACATTAGATTTAGGTTGTGATGTCAGGTGACCAAAATTCAATATCTAGCCAGCATTTAAGGACAACATTATTTTGATGTCCAATAATAAAAATTTTTGGTTGATTTTAGGTTGTTAGAAAGTGACTAAAATCCAAAGTTTAGTCAACATCTTAAACCAACGTCATATTGACATCAAATACTGATATTTATTCTTCAGGTACAGCAACTAAAATCCAACGTTTGATAGACGTCATAGTAGTAACGTCCACACAAGGTCAAGCTGTAACGTCATTAGACGTTGATATTTGGTTGATTTCAGGTTGGACATTGGACATTGACGTTGGCCTGACGTTGGTTTTTGATGTCAACCTGATTTTCATTTCCAAACAAAATGCATAGTCCCAACGACATTGGGTACAGCGTCAGTCTGGCGTCAAGTTGACGTCTTGTGCCTGCTGGGTGTTTAAGGCCATTTCGCTCATCATAAAGGAAACCTCCGTCATCTTCTCATTAGTGACATGTTACATCTTTAGGGACACTTTTAATGCTTCCAGACAGTTTGCAGCAATTATAAATCGCCCGTGTCTTGAGGTAGTTCATTCTGATGCGATTAACCTTCTATGTGCTATTTGATAGGACAGCAATCACAGGACTGATTTTTCTAACCCGCACAGACAATAAAAAATAAAGTAGTGACTGCATGTTGAAGGAAAGTAGTGGAGTAAAAGTACCGATACTGCACTAAAAATTTACTCAAGGGAAAGTAAAATTACACACTTTAAAAACTACTTAGTAAATTACAATTCAGTAATAAAATTCAATACAGTAGTTTGAGTATTTGTATTTTGTTACTTTACACCACTGGTTATTCTTAATATGAAATGTAATCGTAGGCTTGGCAAGCAGTTTTGGAGAATTTGATGTTTTCCTATTCAGACAGAATGCCCAAGCAAACAATCAATTAGCTTTAATGATATATTTAGCTTTTATGGCAAATTTATCATTTGTATATGAGCAATTACATGCAAATGTCAACCTTGCCATGAAAAAAAAAGAGTTTTCACCAAAATATCGAAACATTCTCAGCATTTTTGTGTGTAAGCAAGTATTTTACAGTGCTTTAAAAATACTCAAAAATGTCTCTGTTAATGTTTTCAAACTGTTATATTTGATTTACCAAAATCACACAAGTGCTAATTTCACATCCGTCACATCCATAACAGAGCTTTTTCCCTCATAAATGCAAAAAAAAAAAAAAGTCCAATAAAATAAAACCAATCGTTTTTGTTCTATAGTGAGCCGACTCTTATTCTTTTGATTAGCATTATTTCTTTTGGGTTGTGCAGTTTACTTCACAGAATTTCTACAAAGTATGTTGTATATTGTAAACTTGCATACTTTTTTGGTCACATCCATAATCCATGTTTATTTTCCTCATTTAAAATATAAAACATGTTAACAGATTGATATTTTTCTGATCCCTTAACTCTGTGGTCAGTTGTTTTGGAAAATATGAACAGATGTTTCAATATAATGTTATTATATACTTTCACTGGTGACGCGGTGGTGCAGTAGGTAGTACTGTCGCTTCAAATCAAGAAGGTCGCTGGTTCGAGCCTCGGCTGGGTCAGTTGGTGTTTCTGTGTGGAGTTTGCATGTGTCACATCCATAACTCTGGAATAGATCTCATATAGTATGTATTAGTATGTGTTAATAAGGTAATTTGTTTAATCTAAGTAATTAATATTAATAGAACTAATTGATGTCTTTTCATTTTCTGTATTAAATTGTTTGCAAGTTGCAGTTCTTTTTTGCCAAAAACAAGGTAAAATCAGCAGTGGCATACATTCTGCAGTGTATTACGAGATTAACACTGAACATTTTGACAAACTCCCATTCATGAGCTGCATATAGAAAACAAGCATCCTACAGTATCCACGTAATTTTCCTACACCACTCATAATCAGTTAATTATTCACAAGCACAATGTATGAAGCGTCACATCCCTGAAGCAGCGTGCTTTGTCTCAATGGCAGTGTGTGCTGTTCATGTGACCTACAGGAGCAGTTTATCTTCATCCATGACGCACTAATGGAAGCAGTGCTCAGTAAAGACACCGAGGTTTCAGCCTGGCAGCTCCACACGTACACGAACAGCCTCCTGACGCCGAGCCCCACAGGACACACACGCATGGACAAACACTTTAAGGTCTGACGACTGTTTTTTTTTTCTTCCCTTGCGTGTTGTTGCTGTATGGAGATGTTGAGTTTGTTTATTTGGCGTCTGACCTGCTCCCCCTTGTGGACACTCGTTTTATTGCTCCTCCAGTTGTTGACGCAGTGCAATGCTCATCTCGCCGAGTGTTTGAGTGGCCAGAAAGAGTGTAATAAAGAGAAGAACCGCACATCCGCCGTCTTGCCAAGTGAGTTGTGGAAATAAAACACATTTATCAAAATCAACAGTGCCATATGAGCTTGATGTGCTCTGTGTGTGTACAGTAGTAGACTACAGTAGTGGAGTAGCACCAATTTCTTTTGCTATAGTTTACAGTGTTATAAAAAAAATACAGTGGCGTAGTGGCATATAATTTATTATTAATAAATAATTTATACTATAATAAATAAATTATAGAAATTTTATATAATGATAATATTTTATTATAAATTAATAAATATATAGTTCATAATGTTATTATTATCATTATTTATTCATTTTCTTGTTAGCTTAGTCCCTTTATTTATGAACCACCAACTTATCCAGCAAGTTTTTACGCAGCGGATGCCCTTTCCAGCCGCAACCCATCTCTTGGAAACATCCACACACACACTCATACACTATGGACAATTTAGCGTACCCAATTCACCTGTACTGCATGTCTTTGGACTGTGGGGGAAACCGGAGCACCCAGAGGAAACCCACGCGTAGGCAGGGAGAACATGCAAACTCCACACAGAAACGCCAACTGAGCCAAGGTTCGAACCAGCGACCTTCTTGCTGTGAGGCGACAGCACTACCTACTGTGCCACTTATTATTATACAATTATGATTTCAAATCAACTTTTTTCCACTCTATAAATATAGTTTTTATTTAAAAATTAATATTCATTACTGAGAGTTCAAACACTGAAGATTAATTTTATTTTATTATTTTAGTTTAAGTTTAGCATTATTTTTAATAGTGCTAATTTTTACAAAAGCGGATCACAGTGCATAATCATTTATTTTACTTTGGAAATGAAAAAAAAAATCTGATGTGTTTTATAACTATAAAAAATGTAAATATATATATTTTTTAAATACTAATAAAATAAACCACACAACTAATACAGATGAAAGTTCCTGACTGTATTTATGTGTTTTCAGCATGGCGGACAACATAAATAGACGCTTTTTATTATTATTGTTTTTAAATATGCAAGTATTATCCCTTTTTTATAGAAGTGTTATGATATTTGTTAATGTTTTTAATTTTGAAGCTTTTTATTATTGTTTGTTTTTTTTTAATATGCAAGGATTGCTTTCTTATGGAATTTATTGATTTCCATTTGGAAGTGAAAAAGAAAATTAATCTACTTTTATAAATATTTAAAAATCAAATATAATTTAAAAATATGTATAATAATAATACATATTATACAACGCTAATACAAGTTGCTAACTGGATTTGTGATTTCAGCATGGCGGACATCATAAATAGAAGCTTTTTATTTTTTTGTTTTTAAATATGCAAGTATTATCACTCTCTTATAGAAGTGTTATGATATTTATTACAATTTTTAACTTTAAATCAACTTTTCACTTATATTGTAGTTTAAGTATTAACATTATTTTTAATAGTTCTAGTTTTTGCAAATACGGATCACAATGCGTACTCATTTATTTATATTTGAAAATGAAAATAAATATCAGATATTTTCTTTATAAATATCAATAATTTTTTTTTTTAATATTTTCAAATACTAATAAAATAAACCACACAACTAATACAAGTTGCCGACTCGATTTATGTTATTTTAACATGGCGGACATCATAAATAGAAGCTTTTTATTATTAATTGTATTATTTTTTTTAAATATGTAAATATCGCTTTCTTATGGAATTGTTATGTTTATCAATATTTTTCATTTAGAATACACTTTTTATATTTTAGTTTACTTTTTAGCATTATTTTAATAGTGCTAGTTTTTGCAAATACAGATGGCAATGTTGATTTTTATTTACATTTGGAAATAAAAATAAAAAAATCTGATGAGAAAAAATGTTAAAAAACAAATGTATTTTTAAATAACAATAAAATAAACCACACGACTAAGTTCCTTACTAGATTTATACAATTTAAACATGGCGGACATCATAAATAGAAACTTTTTATTATTATTATTATTAGTAGTAGTAGTAGTAGTAGTAGTAGTAGTAGTAGTATTTTAAATATGCAAGTATAATCACTTTCTTATTGAGTTGTTATGATATTTAATAATGTTTTTTATTAATTTGTCACATCAAACATGGCAGACATCATACATTGAAGCGTTTCATTATTATTTATAGTGTTATATTTAAAATATGCAAGTACTGCATTAAGGCTTTCTTATGCAATAGAACTAAAAGAATAGGCTGATTAAGAAAGTTTGACAGCAAAATGTTTTTATGAATGTTATAATGTGTTTATGTGTAAAAGTTTACTGTGTCTTGTCCCACAGCTGAACGGGCTCGTGTGGCGCTCTCTCCTCTTCCAGGCCTGAAGGGAACAGACTACATCAATGCCTCTTACATCATGGTAAAACAGCAGCGCTTCACTCGCTCCAAACTTTACACATTGATTTCGATCATCATATTCAATAATGCATGAGGCATGAATTATTAGTGCATCTTGTGTTTCAGCTCTTCATCTGCTTGTTCAACATTTGCTGTGATTTTTCTTTGAGAATCAAAAAAATCGATGTTTTATCGGCTCACAGGGTTATTACAGGAGCAACGAGTTCATCATCACCCAGCATCCTTTGCCTCACACCACCACCGACTTCTGGAGGATGATTTGGGATCATAATGCGCAGGTTATCGTGATGCTGCCGGATAACCTCGGCCTTGTGAGTACAGCGGGTTTTGAAGAGCTACTTCTGATTTAAAGTGGATTCACATGGTGTTATGGAAATGATGTTCTTTATATACATGTTCAGCAGGTCCTGGTAATGCTCTCGAAACATTTTAAACCAGCGGGTTTTCACAGCACTGAGGGCTGGTTTAATTATAACCTTCTGTCTAGAGTTAATCATTTAAAGCGCTGTATTTAAAGCACACACTTAGTATTGGTTGTTCAACAGCATATGAATAAGTGAAATGGAATAAGATACAGTTCAACATTAATGAGTTAGTTGGAAATGTTACCCTCAAATAGCTTTATGATATTCTATATGATTTATTGTGATAATGTGTTACACTATATTATTATTATTATTATTATTATTATTATTATTATCATCATATTATTATTATTATTATTATTATTATCATCATGTTATTATTATTATTGTTGTTGTTGTTATTATTTTTATTGTTATTATTATTATTATTGCTGTTATTATTATTATTATTGTCATCATCATCATCATCATATTATTATTATTATCATTATTATTTTCATTATTATTATTATTATTATTATTATTATTATCATATTATTATTATTATTGTTATTATTATTATTATTATCATATTATTATTGTTGTTGTTGTTATTATTATTGCTGTTATTATTATTATTATTATTATTATTATTATTGTTGTTGTTGTTGTTATTGTTATTATTATTGTTGTTATTATTATTATTATTATTATTATTGCTGTTATTATTATTATGTTATGATATACTGTATATGATGCTACAATTCCACACGATTCCTTTATCGTTTCAATGTAAATCGATTAAGTTAACTTAATGTTTTTTACAATTTTAAATTGATTTAATGTAAAATAATTATAGGTGGGCATAGATTAATCTTTTTAATCTAGATTAATCTCGAAATTAATCTAGATTAAAATGGCTCATTTGAATTTTGCGGAAGGCAATCGGAATATGTGTGCTACCCAAATAAAAAGTATTTGAGAACGGGTTTCTCAACCCTGGTGGCACATAAGACCATGCGCTCATCTCCTGTTTCTAAAATGCATCACAAACTGCTTGAGAAACTGCTCTACTATGATAATTGGTGATGAAAATAAATGATGTTCAAGAAGTTATACTTGTGTTTACTAACTGTTTATTCAGTTAAACATGATCTTTGAACTGTAGGCCTACATAGGACTGCGCGCACACACACACACACACACACACACATCGCGAAATGTAGGGGAAACCGGAGCACCCAGAAGAAACTCATATGAACGCAGTGAGAACATGCAAACTCCACATAGAAACGCCAACTGACCCAGCCGAGGCTCGAACCAGCGACTTTCTTGCTGTGAGGCAACAGCACTACCTACTGCGCCACTGTGTCGCCCGACATATGACATTACAATATGATGAATGATATGATTTGATTCAATACATTATGATGATACATGACAAAATTATACAATTCAGTGTGTTAGGAATAGGCCCAAACGAAATCTGCACATGCAGAAATCTACAGATTTCCGCAGATTTTTAGCCAATTATTGAGTCTATTTATGTACTTTTTTAAATGTGTGTAATATCATTGACTAAGAAAGTGTTCATTTCAGTCATTTACAATCAGAGGAGATTCTAGGATTGTCATTTAAGGAGGGCTCAGATTTAAAGTGAGGATGGGGGGTGGGTGGTGGGTTAAAAGCTTTTAGGGGGCTGAGTAGAAATATGGGGGGCTACAGACATACAGTTTGTAAAGTAATATTCTCCTTTTTTTTAGACTTGCTTTGTTTAACAAATAAGTGGATCTAATTGAATTTGCATTGTAAATATTAAATACAAGTTTAAAAAGGTATTAATTTTATTTAAAAAAAAATAATTTGCAATAAATAAATAAATAAATAATGCAATTTTTCACAAAATTCTGTGCAGAAATAGCAAAAAATGTCCTCAGATTCTGTTTGGCCCTATAAATATATATATATATATATATATATATATATATATATATATATATATATATATATATATATATATATATATATATATATATATGATGTCATATCATATGTTAATATCTAATATGATGTATGCAAGGGATAAAGTACATCCAGGCTGTTGTTATCGCAGAATAACTCCCTATATGCTTAGCAACTGCCTAACGCAACACGATATAATCCAATGTAATACCTTTCCATCGTATGAAGTGATGTGTTAAACAGTGTGCTGTTGTGTTTGCAGACTGAGGATGAGTTTGTGTACTGGCCCAGCAGAGAGGAGCCCATGAACTGCATAGCCTTCACTGTCACCCTCATTAACACCGACAGACTTTGCTTGTCCAATGAGGAACAGCTCATCATCCACGACTTCATCCTGGAAGCCACGCAGGTATTTCAGACAGCGTACAAACCGCACACTTAAAGTACAGATGAAATCAAAACAAACCATTTGATTTTGTTAGCTCACATTGCAAGTTTTGTGGTGAACAATTCATCTGTGCATGTCATTTAAAAAATGCTTGCTCTTATAACCTTTAATTAAAATCTAAAAAAATGCACCTGTTTGTTTTGAGTTCAATTCTCAGATTATATCTGTCTGAGGTATTGGGCGTGGCTAACATATTTAACCACGCCCCTCTAACTGTCAGTTTTGACAACAAACAGAAATGGAGAGGAGGAGGAATCTGTTCTCTCCAAACCCTTTTCCCCATCTTTCTGAATAAATTGCCTATTTAACTACATCCAATCAGCTTGCAGTAGAAAAAAAACAAGCCACACCCACTGTTTTCTCATTTAATAATCAGTTTTTCTAGGTTGGAACTGCATCACATTATGAAAAAATAATGGAATGGTCGCAGCTTCTGGTTTATGTGGACTTTAACATAGCATAGCATGACCTAATATATGCAGTGCCAAAACAAAAGTAAAAAGCTGTAGTGTTTCTTATTTAAACATTAGCAATATAACTAATACAATGCTTTCATTTAGCAAACATGCATCAATTTATCAAAGGTGGTAATAATGAAGACATTTTTAATGTCACAAATGGTTTCTATTACAAAAAAACGTTGTTATTTTGAACTTTATTTTATCAGAATCATGAAAAAATGTCAGTCTCTACAATACTGTTTCCATCATTGAAATGGTTCAATCAAAATCCTGCAGCTATTGAAACATCATTGTCACTGGGTCAGTTTTCAGGAAATGCATGAAATGATTAAGGCCCGATCCCAATTCTATTTTTGTACCCCTTCCCCTTAGCTCTTGAAACAGAGTGGGAAGGGCTTCAAAATTGACCTCTAAGAAATGGGACAGCACTACACGTCATTGTATGTCATTGTGATCTCTTACTTCATATGAGATTGACAATCGCGACTGGTGTAGTTGTTCCAGTTACCTTTTTTTTGGTATTTATCTTCAGGAAATCACTGAAGGCAACAATATAATGTAATCATAATGATATAACATTAA
This sequence comes from Danio rerio, assembly GCF_052040795.2. NCBI lineage: Eukaryota > Metazoa > Chordata > Actinopteri > Cypriniformes > Danionidae > Danio > Danio rerio. The sequence goes on along the minus strand of NC_141026.1, from coordinate 48,046,762 downwards.
CATTATAGCAGACACTTTACTAGACTTTTCTGACAGAGTATTCCAGTGTCATCAAATGTCAGAATGTTGTGGGACTACTATACAGGAGTTATTATGGATTATAGATTGTGAAATGTAAATGGTGATGTTAAATCACGAACACGGTTATGAATATATTAAACAAATGCTTTTTGGTTGTAAAAAATCGTAATATTGACAAAAAAAATACTAATTTGTGGATCTGCTTACCTCTGGGTGCAGCTATCCTGCCAGTGTGGCTGGTGTATTCTGGAAAATTTTATTACCTCTTCGTTTCAAGTGTGGTCCTGAAAAATCTCTGTTCAAAGGGGTATCTACCCCTTCCCCTTAGCCCTACGCCTTTAAGCTAAAGAGAACTGGAACACCCATACCCCTTCATGGTTATGCGCAAAATGAGGGGTAAGAGGAAGGGCTAAGGGATAGAATTGGGATTGGGCCTAAATACACCTTAAAATTAGACACTTTGATTGAAAAGCTTCTAAATGCATACATTTAAATGCAATATCAAACATATACTGAGCACCAAAGTAACATATTCAAATGACTTCTGGAAGCTCATGTGAAAAATTAATCTTTGCCTTACTTTTTAAAAATGTTAAAATAGAGAGTAATACTCAATAAATGAGTTTTAATAATCGCTCGCTCACTTTCCTTTGGCTTACAGCCTGATTTATCAGGGTCGCCACAGCTGAATGAACCACCAATTACTTTGGCATATGTTATATGATGTTTTGAGATGCCCTTCCTGCTGCAACCCAGTGCTGGGAAACACCAATACACTCTCCTATTTACACACACACTCATACACTATGGTCAGTTCAGTACAGAGCACCCGGAAGAAACCATCATGAACACAAGGAGAACAAGCAAAGTCCACACAGAGAATATGACTTATTTTTCTGTGCACTTTGGGATGTAGCGATTGACTCTGCTCACTATTCGATTCATGATTTTGATGATTTGATTTTAAATAGTAAATGAAAATGAAAAGATTTCCTTTTATTGGGCTATTTGCACGTTTCTTAGTGAAATTGAAATATAACAAAACTAAGTTTTAAAACCCTATATCAAATAAATGAATATATTCATATAAACAATCTAAAAAAAGTAAGGCTTTACCTTTTGCCTTTCCATTTAAAAGTAGAGGCAATCACTACATTTTAATAAATTAAAAGTAACTATTTTTACAGTTATTCCTGCTAAATTTCATAACTGCTTATCATTGCTGTACAGGACGATTATGTGCTAGAAGTCCGACATTTCCAGTGTCCGAACTGGCCAGATCCCGATGCCTCTATCAGCAGCACATTTGAGCTTATCAACATCATCAAAGAAGAGGCAATGACACGGGACGGTCCCACCATCGTGCACGATGAGTGAGTAATCTGTGTGTGCTTTAACCATGAGTAGAGTTGGCGCCTGCTATTAATCCCATCAAGTGGACGATACTGAATACAGGTGTTAATGGAGACTGAATTGATTTGATTTGATCACTTTCCATCACTTCCAGAGAAAGTCAGAAATATTTCGTTTATGTATATGCTTATGTGACCAAATATCTTTAAACAAACATGAAAGACCACCTTCTCTCTGACTGTCTCATTCCAGTCCTGATTCTGAAGGCAAAGTTATACTGAAGAAATGACTTGTTGCCTTGTTCAAACTACTTATTTAAAATAAAACAGCAAAATTCTTGTTTTTTTTAGGAGGGACACTTGTCTGTGTCACTAATCTGTTTTATGTTCCATCCACTTCAATTTGTAAAAACAATTAAGTTAACTTAATCAATTTGTGTAGGGACAAATTAAAGGAATTGTGTGGAACCCAGCATTTTTACAGTGTAGGGCTGTGCAAAATGGGATTGAGATTTTTCTGACTGATACTGTGACTTTGATTTATGTTTTAATTTAATAACTAGCTCAGTATTCTCTACAGTGTGCAGCACAAACTTCAAATAGAACAAATACAACATGCTTTAACTTTATATATAGATATGGTTTACAATAAGATTGCATTGGTTAATGTTAGTTAAGGTGTTTTGAGTTTACATCAGAAAAGCCTGCAATTCTGTTCTTGTAGAGAAGTGTAATATTCCCCAGTCTGATTTGTTTAGTTTTTTTCAAGTATGTAAATTTGTCCATTTCCATTGTCTTTTATTTCCTAACCTGTTAGATCCTTCTTTATATGAGAGGTGCTAAATTCAGAATCACAGCTCTATATCTAGTTTATACAATCTGATTCTTCCATATACTTTGACCTCTCTTTCTCAGTTTTAAGGATCAATGGGAGAAAAAAACTTGGACTTGGTTTGGATCAGGAATGGTGGGAAATGGCTGCTGAGAGGGTTAATTCCTCTTCTTCATGTGCCAGACTGAGTCTGATTTAATTTATGGTTCTCCATAGAATTCCTCTAACGAATGTCAAATTAAATAAGTTATTTCCAGGCATGGATGTTTGTTGTGATAGGTGATAGTCTCCTGCTGATCATACCCACATGTTTTTTTCTTGTCCAAAGTTGGAAAAGTTCTTTATTTGATACTTTTTCTACACTTTTCAGCATTTCTCTTGATCCATTCCCTTTGATTGCAATTTTTTGTGTAACGGCTTTATTGGATAACCTTCAAATAAGAATGCTAATGTTCTAGGCTTTGTGTCACTGATAGCCCGGGACCGATTTTATTACACTGGAAGTCTTCTAAACCTCTTCTCACTGTCTCATGGTTAGAAGATTTTATGTATTTTCTATATATTGAAAAAAATAAGTTTACATTAGGAGATTCCAAAATTGTTTTTATAAAAACTGGAATGCTCTAATTAATTTTGTCTAGAATACAACACATTTCTTCCCTGATTTATCTTTTTTTTTTTCAAGAAAGATCTCTGTCCTTTTTATTAATCTGTGCATGTGTTATTTATATTTTATCTATATTTATTTAGTTGCTTTGACAATTCATGTAGGTGCTAATATTGTTGTGTGTGTTTTTTGGGAGGTTTTTTATTCTCTTCGGGGGTGGGATGGGAGACTCAGGGTTTTTGAATGTTCTTATTTACCCTTAGTTATTGTAAAAGAAAAAAAAAAGGCTAAATTATTGTGTTTTTTTTTTTTGTAGACTACACAAAAATAACAAAAACAATGCGTGCAATTGTATTGGAACTAATTTAAACCAAAGACTATAGAATACACAAGACATGTCACTCCTATAGTTTTAAATGGGGAAAAGTGTAACAGTCAATATGGCGAATGAAGTCTCGCTTACTAGTACAGGTACTAGATCATCAATCGCTGTAGACTGACGTTTCTCCGGGGTAAAATCTCGGACCAAACGTGGACTCTTATGACATATTGGTGGTCAACAAACGCACAGGAATATCAGCAAATATTTGCTTCACAGACATAAGAAATGTATCCAAATAAAGCTTGAAATTTATAAAAATGATGATTTTGTTTGATTCAGACATTTAGAAACTAAATTTAAGAGAGGGTTGATGTTTAATTTTATCGGTGATTCAAAATATGTAATGTAATCGGAAGCTTGGCAAACGGTTTTGGAGAATTTGACGTTTGCCCATTCAGACAGAATGCCCGAGCATACTGTCTGAGAGGGCCCTAGTAGCAAAGAATTCTGGCCCAGATTTGGCATAAAGCTGGGACATCAGGCATTCATCTGGCACTGGCATACAGCATGTGGGCCAACCATGGCCTGGGTTTGGCAGAGGTGGCACCGTCTATAATGCGGCACACAAGATTTGGGCCAGATGTAAAACGTAGTATTTGGCCCAGATTTTAAAAATTGATTGTGGGCCACGTGAGTTTGGCCAGTCTTGACCCACATTTAAAATACATAAAAATAATTTTTGATTAAAAAAATCAATTCTACCAATCAGGTCACTGAGAAAAAACAAGGCCCATAGTGTGCCTAAAGCGCAACGCTTCATAGGTTTATTAATTTTATTGCAATCGTGACACACCAACCTTACTGGCCCAGTTCTGGCCCAGTTATGAGTTATTAACTTGGCTGAGACTTGGCCCAGATATGGTCTGTGTTTGGCCCTTGTCTGGAAGCCAGATTTGGTCCAGTCATGTACCGTAATTCACTGCGGCATGTGGGCCAAGCAAAACCTGATTGTGTGGGCCAGAGCTGGGCCAGAGAAATTTTGCTATATGGGGGGTTTCAAAGACGGCCGCAAAGTGAAATGACTTGCCTTAAAGGGAATTTGTTTGAACTCGTACTCTGTCAGAGAAGAAAGAGGTGGGAACCAGTTGGAACCAACAAACTTTAATCATTAAATAAACACAGTATCCATCTAGATCAGGGGTGCCCAAATTCGGTCGTGCATGACCGGTGTCCTGCAGATTTTAGCTTCAACTTGCCTAAACACACCTGCAAGGATGTTTTTAGAAAGCCTAGTAAGAGCTTGATTAGCTAGCTCAGGTGTATCTGATTGGGGTTGGAACTAAACTTTGCAGGACACCGGACCTCCAGGAGTGAGTTTGGGCACCCCTGATCTAGAGCTTTTCCAGGGTACTTCCTAAACCCTCCTGCCACCGGCCACCCTCTGCTCCCTCAACTCTCGGCCATGGCTACACTCATCACAGCTAAACCAAGCTGGCCAATCAGATCTTGCTCTCAATGTCATGTAAAATTTTTATTGAAAGGTGCACATCGGGGTATGGTGAAGGATATGTGTACCGATGCAGATCTGCGTTCACTTGATGCAGAAGTATAAAACTTCAGAAGTTACTCAAACCCACAGTGTTTGGCATAGTTTTGTGGCTATCAGAGCAGAAAGTCAGCTCCCTATATCATTTTAGTTTTCCTTGGTTTTCATATGTAAATTATGAGAATTTATGTTCCATTTTTAGGTAAAAAAAAAAAATCTGAAAAAAGCTCACACCTATAGAGCCGCCACTTAAATAACTGATTGATGCGTTTCCCCATCTACTTGTGATCAACCAAAATGCATTGTAATACCAGATGTTTACAAAGAGTTCTAAGAGAGTCTAATGGGTCGTGTGTTCTAGGTTTGGCGCAGTCTCTGCCGGGACGTTTTGTGCTCTGACAACACTTTCCCAACAGCTGGAGAACGAGAGCGCTGTGGATGTCTATCAAGTGGCCAAAATGATCAATCTAATGAGGCCTGGTGTCTTCACTGAAATCGTAAGTTAACAGAACTTGACGTCATCACAAACATTAATGAGTGATCGATTGGGTTTTGGGAGCAGTGTTAATTTGGTCAATGCAAATAAGAATGAGAAATTGTCATTGCTCATGAAATCTGTAACCGTTGACTTCCAAAGTTTTTGTTTTTCCTACTAAAGAAGTCAATAAATACATGTTTTCAGCTTTCTTCAAAAGATTTTCTTTTGCATTAAACAGAAAAAGGTTTGGAACCAATAGTGGGTAAATTTTCATTTTCATGCCTTTAACTGTCTAGTTTGTTTCAAGCCATTTTTGTTGGTGAAGAGGTTAAAGGGCTCATGAACTAAAGCTGCATCCCAAATGGCACACTATGCACTTATGCACTATGCACTTACATACTCAACAGCATAGTATATGCATGTAGTGTCATCCCAATTGGAACAATAATGTTTTTTTCACTAAGCGGAAATTTAAACCGTTTCCCTGATGAAGTTTGACAGTTGCCAAATTAGTGAAATAAATGACCGAACTACTAAATAATAGTTGCCATGAGTATAACCGCATTCACCAGCGGGAGGCGCTATAATTACTTTTGTGGGAGAATTTTGCTTTTACAATCCAAAATATATAAAGTTATCCAACGTCAGTGTCCGAAAGCTTCGCCGCTTCAGCCACGTGCGCAAAGCAGCGGTCGTTGAGTGCGTGAAGTGTCCAACATTCCACACTTCATTTTAAAAGTTGAATAAGTGAATCATCCGGGTATTTAAATTGCACTTAATGCATTACTTACACTATATATATTACAAAATGGTGTTAAATAGTGCATGAGTATGCAATTTGGGATGCACCTAAAGAAATTTTTTCTAATTATCTTTTTACATAAAAGAGGTCACTGTACTATAAAAAACGTATCTTTAAAGTTTTAGAACATTCTTGCTTGTCTAAAAAACGATTATATTGAAGCCAATATGCTAAAACGACAGATTTATGATGTAATAGTGTGGCTAAACTCCGCCTCCAGATAAAAGGATAACCGGCCACTTCTCATAAAAAGATTAGCTCCTGCAACGTGACGTAGGATTGCGGTTTCCCCGCCCACCAAATTGATCGAATGAAGTGTATTAACATGTCTCTATAGTAACGCGTATAAGCATACCCACAAGATAGAACTTGCAAAGAAACTGGAATTAAAGGATCTGTTCATCTCTCTTTGATCGTCTGCACATCAAGAATGAGTTTTATAAGTTAAAATGTTTTAAAAACAGTGCATGTTTGTAGTGAAGACAGTAAAATTGCTACGTAATTCATCACCATATAGTGTCATTAATTATAAAGAACATGCTTCAATCCCGGTTTGTGAATGTAAATCAGGTTTGTTTTGTATATTAACATTCATTAATGTTAATGTTACTGATGTCCATATAGCAGTGTATATTAACATGTATCCTGTCACATCTGCCAATGCACAATGCAAAGCTAAACGCATGTGTATGCGCGTGAACTTATTTATCAATAAACCGTTGGGAAAGTTCTTACTGTAGTAAGGGAGATCTGCTTTATTCTTGTCTGTCACTGTACTACGTGAAGGCTACACGCAACAGAGCAATACAGAGAGATCTCTATGACTCTGACATGCACGTGGAAAAGGTGGGCAGGCAGAACTAGCTCATTTGCATTAAAGGTACAGGCAACAAAAACAGCTACAATGTCCTAACAGCTCAGATTTTCCACATATTGAAAGGTATAATATATAATATGATGGGTATTTTGAGTTGAAACTTTACAGACACATTCTGAAGACAAAATATTTATCTTAAATCTTGAAAAAGGGGTAAAAGAGATGCCCATTAATTTGCACTTTAAGCTGAATACAAGCATAATTAATAAAATATTTAGTAAAGCATTATGTACTGTCATCATGAGATAAAAACCCTTTTGTATTAGGAACTACTTTCTTCCGCCATTTATTTACATCTGCAGCTGACGTCAAAACATAATTAGTAAACCGTTACTAATTCACCAATGTCCCTTTAGGTTATGACAAAACAAGCTTATAAGATTATAAGGCCGAACGTGACATGAAATGCCATCCGTCTACAGAGATTTCTAACCAGACTGCTGTTGTGTTTGCGATAAGGAGGGACAAGTCTGAATCCAGCTTCTTATTCACAGCTTCTTATTGACTCTATCCGGTCCATCTTAAAAACCACGATGCTTCCGTTTTTCAGCTTTTTTTTCGCACTCAAGAGAACACACTGAGCAAGGGCTTATTATCCGGTTCTGGCGCCATCTTGTGGATAGACAACAACAACCCTGCTGAAAAATCCAGCTTAAACCAGCCTAGGCTGGTTGGCTGGTTTTAGCTGGTCAACCAGGCTGGTTTTAGAGGGGTTTTGGCCATTTCCAGGCTGGTTTCCAGCCATTTCCAGCCTGGTCTTAGCTGGTCAGGCTGGGAGATGACCAGCTAAAACCAGCTTGACCAGCCTAGCCAGGCTGGGAGCCCAGCCAAAACCAGCTATGTCCAGCTTAAACCAGGCTGGTCAAGCTGGTTTTAGCTGGATTTAGCTGGTCATTTTCCAGCCTGACCAGCTAAGACCAGGCTGGAAATGGCTGGAAACCAGCCTGGAAATGGCCAAAACCCCTCTAAAACCAGCCTGGTTGACCAGCTAAAACCAGCCAACCAGCCTAGGCTGGTTTAAGCTGGATTTTTCAGCAGGGAACCGTCTGTGGCCACCGACGAGCTCTCAGAAATTGTAAATATTTTAAAATAGGCACTATTATTGCAAATAAACTGCATGTTTGCAATTTAAACAACCACATTCTTGACTAAAAAAAGCCTCAAAAGTATCTTCTGTTGTCTAACCGCAGTAATATTTGTCAAACTATAGTGTCTGCTTGTTGCTGGCTGTATGTGGGCGGAGTAATACACAAAGGGTAAAGAGGCTGTTCGGATGCTGATATTACTTAAATATTACAGCTATCAGCCAATCAGATTCACGATCCAGACAGAACTGTTGTATAAATATATATATACAATTTTAAAACTTTCAAAAATGCTTATATACGCAAAGCTGTACACCAATTATTCCAGCAGATGTTTACTTCTAAGTCTATTATACTCCAAGCCTATTCAAACAGTGTGTTCAGCTGAGTGGCTCCGAACAGGACAGAAAATAGCCTATGACTACTAAATGACGTTTTTAATGTAGAAATCTTAATAACATCATAAGCAGAACAATACAACATTTAAAAAGGGAGTTCATGAACCCTTTTAAATGCTCTTTTCCTGTATCATTTATTTCTTTTTTACTGTTTCGCTTCCAGGAGCACTACCACTACCTTTACCAGGCAATGCTCAGCCTTGTCAGCAGTAAAGACTTCAGATTTGGCTTCAACTACATGGACAAATTCGCTGGAAAAGCGGATGAATCCAACCAGGCTGAGAGCATGGAGTCTTTGGTGTGAAGTTTCCGGAAAATGAAACGGAACAAAGTGGTTCCTTGAACTTTCCATGAGGCCTTTTTTCCCCAGACTCTTGGTGAAATGAAAAAAAAAGAACAACAAAAAAGAGCTTTTATAAACTGATAAAAATAAATTCTTTTGATATTTATTTTTGCTGCTTTTTGTTATCCTGCTGAGCGCCACAATCTGCTCTCCAAAAAACACATGCACACGCACACACTGATAAACACACATACACACACACCATCTTCTTTGCACTACACTGTCAGTGTTACTACTTGATGCCTAGCTGATTATTGATAATTGTGTTGATAATGTTTTCTTTGAGTATCACTTTATTGCTGCCGATAAAGTCTACAGACATGTGAGGGTGATCAGCGACAGCACATTAACACACACATCAGCCTCATAACCATACAAAACTGTACACAAAACAGCTCTTAATGCTCATCATGATGCGACCTTTAACCGTCAAGCATTGTGACTTGTTAGATTAATATGTTCCCTCTTTTTTTTATTTATTATTAAGATATGCCATTTTATGTCTAACTTATATACATTATTTCAGTGTGGTATCATAACAGCAACTGTGAACATATATTGTTATCAGTAGCATTTCTATTGTTTTGTAATATATAAAGATATTGATCAAAAATGTGTCTCGTTTCCTTCATTTCAGCTCTTTTCATCAGTATTTTATCATCAGGAATATCTATTTTTCATATTCTCTAAAAAATTGATAGTGACTGCTCTGATATGCAATCAAATTTATTTATTTAAAAAAAATGTATGCACCTTTTTATATAAATAAAATGGAAAAAAAAAAGTTTGAATAGCCTTTGGCAAAAAAATTAGGCCTGTTTATTTATTAAGCTACATTAGGATTATTCATCATATGCAGAGCACTTTCCTGTCCTTATGTCTGTTTTATTATACTGATGAACTTTGAAGTATATCATATTTTTAATCACAATATCAAGTAAATAAAGTTGAATTTGAAATTACTCCTTTGCTATGAACAAATTATGCCATTATTATATCAAGGTGTTGGCATAAATCTTCAGAAAACTTCTGAAATGTGTTAAAATTTGAGAGCTGACTATAGATTGCGTAGCCATGCATGGAGATCGTATAAAAAAATATATATTTGAAGAAAACAGGCTGTGATGACTGCATTACCATTGCAGCTGGCTTTTTTGTGGAGCATTTTATATGAAAAAAACGAAACAATAATAACATTACAAAAGAAGACTATTGTTAAGAACATTCAAATTGTAATATTAATAAAAAAAGAGAAGCATGTACAGTTTATATGTGACCCTGGTTGACAAAATATTTGTCTTGTATTGATACATTGATACATGTAAATCGTTAATTTGTTTTGCCAATAGCCAAAAAAGTGTGTGTGTGTGTGTGTGTGTGTGTGTGTGTGTGTGTGTGTGTGTGTGTGTGTGTGTGTGTGTGTGTGTGTGTGTGTGTGTGTGTGTGTGTGTGTGTGTGTGTGTGTGTGTGTGTGTGTGTGTGTGTGTGTGTATTATTAGCACCCCTGAATTATTAGCCCCCCTGTTTATTTTTTTTCCCAATTTCTGTTTAACAGAGAAAAAAAAATTCAACACATTTCTTACCATAATAGTTTTAAAAACTAATTTCTAATAACTGATTTATTTTATCTTTGCCATGATGACAGTAAATAATATTTGACTTATTTTTCAAGACACTTCTATACAGCTTAAGTGACATATAAAGGCTTAACTAGGTTAATGAGGTTAACTAGGCAGGTTAGGGTAATTAGGCAAGTTATTGTAAAATGATGGTTTGTTCTGTAAACTATCGAGGAAAAATATAGCTTAAAGGGGCTAATAATTTTGTCCATAAAATGGTGCTTAAAAAATTAAAACTGCTTTTATTCTAGCCGAAATTAAAAAAAGTTTAAAATCATTAGAATATTAAGTAAATGTCTACATGTATACATTACTAAGCTCTTCCTTTCATTTAAATAACATTAAAGATGATTTTTTTAAAATCAATATTACACTACCTGACAAAAGTCTTGTCTCCTATCCACGTATTAGGAACAATAATAACTTGACTTCTAGTTGATCATTTGGTATCAGGAGTTGCTTATATGAAAGGCAAAGGCCTCTAGATTACATTTATTTTACCAAAATAAAATATGATCATGCCTTGATTTTTAATGATTTAATTATGACAGTAAGGTCTGACTTTGACAAAAACAAAAGTCTTGTCACTTAACAGAAATAGTCTACAGTGTAGAATATAAAGTCATGGTGCAATAGAAACAGAATTAATATTGTGTATGACTCCCTTGACCTTGGACGACTGCATCCATACTTCCATCTCTGCAATGACTCAAATAACTTAATAAAGTCATTTGGAATGGCAAAGAAAGCGTTCTTGCAGGACTCCCAGAGATCATCAAGATTCTTTGAATTCAACTTCAAAGCCTCCTCCTTCATCTTACACCAGACATGCTCAATAATGTTCGTTTCTGGTGACTGGGCTGGCCATTCCTGGAGCACATTGACCTTCTTTGCTTTCAGGAACTTTGTAGAGGCTTCTTCAAGTTATTATTTGTTGCACCTACAACTGGGATCAATGACAAGACTTTTGTCTATATATAATATTTTGTTAATTATGATATGTATTGTCTTATCTCAGCATACAATATATCAAAGGAAATCTTCTTTATTCTCCTATCAATTATGTATACATCTCAATTACCAAAAATGTATGACTTGGGACTGGTTATGAGGTCCAGGGTCCCATATAGACCATTTTGAAGGATGCAAACAAAAACAATGTTCCCAATGTATTTCCCAATGTGTTTTAATTTCTATAGCTTCCAAAAACCCAAAAAGAGATATTGATAGATAATGTTATGATAGCTGTTTTAACATTAAGTTATCATTGAATTGCCTTATATTACAGTTATGAAATATTTTGATAACAATCAGGAAATGTTTATGGGCCAGTGACATGACCACATTAAAATGGTTTGTAGTGGGTTATTAAATATTTCATAATGTAATCGCCATGTGTTTATGTTAATGTTTAAAATAAACAAAGGGGTAAATTATGCAGTTATTTGAAGAGAGTTCTTTGCTTATATTTACCAACAATTATGACAAAGACTAAATATAGACAAAAACATTTTCTAACTGTAACTTCACTTGAATCCGTGACTGTATATCTGAAGAGGTAAATAACAAGGATGTTATATTCATATCCACCACGAGGGGCACTATTTATGTATCTTCATTAAGAATAGTCCACTTGTTTACAGGGACCGCCGCTTTTGATTTTATGAAAAAGGTGATTCTGTTACAATAATCACACAGCCCATTTTGCTCTAGTTGCGTACATATAAATATTATTTCCTAGTATTACATTTTATGCATATAGCACAACACACAGTGTTGCAGTCATAACCATTCATTGTTTTCGATTCTCCCCACCCCCGTACATGTAAGAATGAGTTCGCCCACGCGTGACGTATTTCCTTCATGACTTAGGTGATGCCATCTTGATTCGAAAATAGTGTCGCATGAGTTGTGTGATACGGAGGATTATTGTGTTTATATTTTATACAGAGATAGCTTTTTGCGTTATTGTAATTTGAACAGAAAGGGACGCTTTTGAGGGTCGTTCTTGGTCAGAGTTTTGTTGAGTGATTCATTCATTCACATTTCTTTTCTGGACGAGGAGCTGCTGGCGGTGCTAACAAAGGAATAACTGGACCCGAGCAGTTGTTTATTGGTAATGTTATTCACATGTTTTCACTACAACGCGTACATTACGATGTATTTACTCCATATGTCGATCTATTGGTGCTTATTTCAGTCTGCATTTTACTGCTGCTCATGAATAATTGCTCACCAGTTGTTCGCACGCGTTTTCCTGCACGGCCGCGAGCTCACATTACAACCATTAGTGAATCGAATCTTTTGAATTGATTCGGCAGAAAGATTTGTTCAGTGGGATTTTGCTGTTTACATCGCGGTGAAGCGTGACTGTATAATTCATGTTTGCAAATGTTGTTAGAAATGTAACGTGTTGTAGTTTTGTCGTTCGTGTCTTCGAATGAGAGACTTAAAGCGTCTGTAAGTGTCATAAGCACTGTATTAAAGAACAACGCAGATGTGTAACGTCAAAATTATTTAAAACCACGAATCGCTTAATTTCTGGTTCCGTTTTGTCCTGCTCGTAGTCAAAATACAAACTCGTTCCGTTTATGAGACCTTAGTATTTCAACATGTGCAACCAATGTTTTTGTTCATTCAAAGCCTGCACTATGTTCATTTTGATTCGCGGTAACGTTAGATCAAGTTACCGGAAACTCATCATGTTGAAATTTGTAACAGCTGTGATCTCCAGGGTTTTTTAATCGTTTGTCTTTTGTTGAAGCCATCAGTTCACATCAATTCGATTTAGTTATGAAACAATCACGTATAAGGCTATTAAACGGTGAAAACTACAGTACGTTACCCATGTTGCTGTTCGGCGAATTTCACACAGCAGTCACAGCAAACCAAATATAAACTGAAAAAATACTTTTAATGTTCTTAAAATTAGTATATGGTTGAGTACAGAGTGTGTATGTATACGTATACAAAAACAAAATCGAATATTAAAGTACCTTAATAGCAGAAATGTTGGTAACTTTCTGTAGAGCATCATCATTATTAGATTTTATGTGTATTGTAGTTTTCTGTACGAATAAAAAGAAAGTTGAAACTGTTGCAAACAGAAGGATTTCTCAAAAGCATTTATTTTCTGTTTACTAATTCGGATCTCACGACCAATCTAAGTTTTTTTTTTTAAATGAGTGCTGTAAATTTAAACATTTTGCTTTTAGGTTTTTTTTGCATGTTTTGTTATGGTCATTTTTTATGAGATATTACTGTCTTTTTTGTTTTTTTCTTTTTTGGCTAATGGAAACAATAATTTTACTATTCATTCACCGACAGCTCGACTGAGGAAAGATGGCCGAGATGTACATTCGAGTTGCGGAGGAGGAGAATGAGGAGCCGATGGAGATCCCGTCAGAGGATGATGGCACGGTTTTGCTTTCCACAGTGTCCGCTCAGTTTCCAGGGGCTTGTGGTCTGCGCTTCCGGAGCCCAGTGTCTCAGTGCATGAGGGGGGTTCGTCTGGTGGACGGCATTCTGCATGCACCTGAGAACGGCTGGGGAAACCTAGTCTATGTGGTTAATTACCCAAAAGGTATGTGGTACAATTAATATACTAAGCCCAATTTAAAAAATGTTTTTAGAAAGCATCCTGAAAACATGCACAATTGCACACTTTAAAAAATAAAATATCATTTATAATCTACCTTTTTCTCCTCTAATGCATGGTCACAGTTTTCAGTTCATCTTTATTTCTGTTGTGCTTTTTAAAATGTAGGTTGTGTTAAAACAGCTTGGCATAGGTGGCAAAAAATAGAATAAAACCTCTGATTAATTTAAATTTGAACATTACAGCAAGTCAGACAAGCAAGAGAGCAGTGGTAGGAAATAGGGCTGGGCAATTTGGCCTAAAATCAAGATCTCAATTAATTAAAAATTACAATTAAATTTTTTTTTTTTTTTTGCCCTCACAGTTCACTGACAGGTTTTGTACAGTAAATATGCTCACATATTACAAGTAAGAGATTTTTGAATGAAGGGTGCATTACTTTATTTTTAAATAATTAAAAGAAACACCATCTACTATCTATGATTATCTTTTGACAATAATTATTGTTTACTATTTGATTATTTATCAATGTTGAACAGCTGAAATTTAAACACACCCTAGGTGTAGGAAGGGTAGCAGTAGTTCTACTAAAAGTAATTCTTGTATATTCTGTAATTAATATTATCTACAGTGCATTCCATGCATCTTCTGTAAATGAATATTTTAATGTAAATATTTATTTTAATGTAATGGAAAATATGCTGTCTCAAACCATCTGTCGCAGCTTCCTATCATTATCAATATGGTGCAAAGTAAGGCTGAAGAACAGTGTCTATGTCTTATTTAACCAGAGATCAGATGTGGCTTCAAAGTGGCTACAGAAGTATGAATCAGCCACAGCCTTTAACAGCAGGGATCGCGTGACTCTACACATTGTAGGGAAATTAAATGAAATAATTGCCTGGGAAAAAGTAGATCGATTATAGGTTCTGAATGTCGATTTCGATTAATCGCCCAGGCCTAGTAGAAAATCAACAAATAGATAGATTAAAAATGGAGTTAATTATGTAATTGTCATGGTGATTGGTCTGATACCAAGCACCAATTCTGATGCTTCAAGCTTTATAATGCATAAAGCATGTTCTCCCTCTAAGTATTATACTAAAGTGGAGATCTTGCTTTACCTAAGAGGATAAATAATGTTGCATATAATACCTTAAACATGTCTCATAACCATTTAGTGACGACATGTCATTGTAAGAAGCAGCTTTACATAACTAAATGGATAAAACAGGTAAAAAAAAAAGTAAGAAAAATTAATGACAAAAGGGCTGGGCGATATTGCAAAAACATTTATCATGATATCATGTTTCATATCATTCGATATCAGTAATTATGGAATATTTTGAATAATCCTTTTATGAATATAAGGATTTTTTTTTATTTATCCACTTTATTTGAATGTTCCAACATTACTAAGGCAAATAGTTTTAATAGCAAAAAATAAACATAAGTAAACATATAAAATAAACATAAGTGTTAAAGAGACTCTTAAACCTGATGAATAAAATGTTTACAAAGTGTGTGCAACTAAGGTAGATCAACATCTGTATGGTGTAAATAATAATGAGGCGGCGTGGCACAACAATAAGGACTGCCTGATGGCCCAGGGCCAGTGTGCGGGATGCTCGGGACAGTAGACAGGATGGTTAGTGGCCCGATCGGATATGTGCTGCCTTGTCACTAAAGTTTCATTTGGCCGCGACTGTCAATTGCGTGCAAACAGGGTGCTTTCACACCTAAACATTTGTTTTGAAACCTGTCTTGCTTGCCCAGTTAGTATGGTTCATTTGACATGTGAATCCCGCAATCGCGCTTATATCCGCACCAAAACAATCAGTTCAAATTGATTGTTTATATATTACTGTAATATATACTGATAGCTGTTATCTGTTAGGAAAGCTGACAGAAATTACTATCTGATAATTTTTTCCATATTTTAATCTTATACTGTTTTGCATAAGGCCTATTATTTTGTTCATTTCTGCACTGACACCTGGAAAGAAAGATCTATATTGAGTATTAAATATCAATCAGTTCATCTGTTATTTCTCTCTAATTTAAGCCTATAATATATATATTTCCAAATGTATTAACATCACAGTTAGATTTTTTTTAAATTGTCAGTTTTATTTAAAGAAAAGTAATGCTGAAGTTATGTTTGGCTTTTGACATATTATTTAAAATGTGTGGCTAAGAAATGGTTATTAACTACTTTTTTGGTGGGGCCAGTGAAAATTTTGGCAGGGCAAGTAAAAGTCGAACCACTGGCCCGATTAGGGGCCAGTAGAAAAAATCCTTAGCGTTGAACCCTAATACTGTAAACCCCTAACTCTGTCAACAAAACAAATTGTGATGATCAAATCTGAGCTTTCAAATAAAGGAACTAGCCATCATTATTCAAACACATATTGAACAATAAAAATTGTGAAGTTGAATGAATATTACCCTCATGCTAAAAAAATCTTTCAGATGGGGAGCTAGTGGCTGGATGCACAAAAAAAGAAACCAAAAAGCCATTCTGGCAACATCCTTGCATCCTTTTTTTATTTACAAAATTCCCACTGCTTCTAGCCACGGCACTCACATGTGGTTTTATTCTAACCTGACGTAGCACGGGCGAGCGCATGGTTTGCTTTAGCATTTACAATGGGCTTTACGCTTTGCACCCTAAGCTTATTGCCATTGTTTCCAAGGAGCACGCTCAGCAGCCACATTTTAATAAAACTATAACGCTTCATACTTAATTTTTTTTTTTTATCGATGTTGACAATGGTGTTTGCTCAGTAAACATCGATTCCGATTTTATTGCCCAGCCTTAATTGACAGTGCAGTTTAGAAAGATTGTGAATGATGGAACCATTTAACATGTCTTGCTGAAAAAAAGGTTTGGAGCGCATTATATGCATAAGTTAAAATGCACACCTATAAATATATTGCTTCTTTACTAAAAGAAAATGGGCCTATAAACTACTGTTTATAGCAATAAGTATATTACAAAAAGTATATTATTAAGCATTCCAGTAAAAAAAAAAAAATTATATTTCCAGCCAGGTTTTAGTGAAATTGCAACATTGACACAGTTGGATGAGACACTAGATGGGGGCAATCTCTCCGCTCGCGTCACAACAGCTCAAAACACTGCATATACAATGGTTGCAATAAAGAGCCCATGACTCGCACAAGTTGCGCCAATAAACTGTATAAACGGAGGTGTATATATCCGTTACATCCGTATATATTTAGTTGCTGTGTTGAGAGCTCAGTAATCGTTCACACCGCGCGCATCATTTTTCTCCTTGCTTGTTAAAGCAATGCCAGTTGTGCATGTGCGTCTTCCTCTCCGTGTAAACCCGTAAACAAACACTTGAGATCAGCCAAATTGGCGATCGAGTCGTAAAATGTGATTATCGTCCAATACCAATCTTCGACCGATAGATCGGAGCATCCCAAGTAAATTTATTTTTGATTGAACAATGTTTAGTTAGTTTATTTATAAAGCACATTTTTTACAACACAATGTTGCCCAAAGTGCTAAACACAATCAATACTAAAAACAAAATCTACATAACAATTAAAACACAAGGCAAACCCCTCAACATTAAAAAGGCTCAAATACTAAGGAACAAAGATGGAGTTTCACTAATAATGATGAGTTTCACTAATAAGGTCACCATAGTTAAAAAGTTTGTCCTTCTGAATTCTTTTAGCTGTCCACAAAAATCTTGTGCATCTTGATTAAATAAGTTTTTTTTTCCCAGGATGTGTGATTGTGTGTGTGTATATATAGCAATTGAGTTTTTCTTTTCTAGAAACTGTTCTGCCAGATAATAAGAGGAAGATGGATGAGATCGATGCTTCATCTGCGACCAAGATCAAGAGAGGAGATCAGAAGACTTCAGATCTGATTGTGCTGGGTCTGCCATGGAAGACTTCAGAGCAAGACTTAAAAGACTACTTCGGTACATTTGGGGAAGTCATCATGGTGCAGGTAAAACATACTGATATAAATATAACCCATACACCCGTGGTGTTTGTCTTTGTACTGTCATATTGTGATGAAAGCTGTTCATGATTTCTGTCTTTGTATCTGATGTTTGTATGTGGCTATAAAAATAGAACTGGCTTTGACTGTCAGTCTTGAAGGCAGATTAAAGCAGTCCTTGACTTGATTTTGTTACACTAGGTCAAGCGGGATGTGAAGACAGGAAATTCAAAAGGGTTTGGCTTTGTGAGGTTTGGAGACTGGGAGACTCAGAGTAAGGTGATGACACAGCGGCACATGATTGATGGCCGGTGGTGCGACTGCAAACTGCCCAACTCAAAGGTCAGTGCGTCTTTTTTTTTTTTTATTGCTTGTTTGTTTGTTTGTTTTTACAGTGGCATTTAAAAGTTTAAGGTTAAAAAAAAGATTGTTCACCGGTTATTTGATAGAAATTGCATTTTACAATTGCACTTTACTATTTACAATTTTCCAACATAATGCTTTTATAAATTAAAATGTAACATACTAGTGATGGCAAAGGTGCATTTTCATGATTGTAATATTGTAGGGCTTAAAACATCTCTTTTATTATAATTATTATTATTATTATTATTAATTAAGTGTTAATAAGAATACAAATCAAAGCTAAAGAAAAAGTTTTGGTGTGGCATAAAGTTCACTCGCATACATATACAGTTCCTGAATGTCATCTGTCTTTACAGCTTATTGCTACTAAAGATGCAACAGCACATGCAAATGTTTTAATGCAGATTAAAAATACAAACCACTGTGAAATTCTTCAGTTACGCTAAACCATTTTGTTTTTAAAACTTTAACAGCAAGGTATAGATGAACCAATGAGGAGCCGTAAAGTGTTTGTGGGCCGCTGCACAGAGGACATGACTGCCGATGAGCTCCGTCAGTTCTTCATGCAGTACGGAGAGGTCACAGACGTCTTTATTCCCAAACCGTTCAGAGCGTTTGCTTTTGTCACCTTTGCAGATGACCAGGCAAGTCATGTTTTACATGATAAAATCACAGATAAAGAGCTGAGGCATTCTTAATGAATGTACTTTTCAAAAATGACCTGTTTATGACAACATTCCAGACCATATTGAAGAAATTTCCAACTTCTTTCCAGGTTGCCGCCGCTTTGTGTGGAGAAGATCTGATCATCAAGGGCGTCAGTGTGCATATCTCAAACGCTGAGCCCAAACACAATAACACTAGGCAGATGATGGAGCGGGCAGGGCGCTTTGGGAATGGGTTCGGAGGTCAGGGTTTTGCAGGCAGCCGAAGCAACATGGGTGGTGGTGGTGGGGGTAGCTCCAGCAGCTTGGGAAATTTTGGCAATTTCAATCTAAACCCGGCCATGATGGCTGCCGCCCAGGCTGCCTTGCAGAGTAGTTGGGGTATGATGGGAATGCTAGCTCAGCAGAATCAGTCGGGTACTTCAGGCACAAGCACAAGTGGCACCAGTTCCTCTCGAGACCAAGCCCAAACATATAGCTCGGCTAACAGCAATTACGGCAGCAGCTCAGCTGCTCTCGGCTGGGGCACCGGCTCTAACTCGGGCGCTGCCAGTGCTGGCTTTAACTCCAGTTTTGGCTCTAGTATGGAGTCCAAGTCATCGGGGTGGGGTATGTAAGTGCTTTGTGTTTGAAGTGTCGGTATTCCTAGCGTGTTTTGGTAAGTATTTTATTTCGAGAGACTTATCTCATCACGTGTGTTTGGGAGTGGGGATGGGTGAAAAGAGGGAGTCTGGGGACGAAACAAAGAAAAAAAGAATGTTTTGTACACTGAATGGGATTTGAGTTAGTGTTTGAAGTGAGATGTTAACAAGGGTGCTATGTTAATGTACCATCTTTGATGTTTAGTTTTTTTCTCCCCAATGTTGTATTGTCTTGACTGATGCAAACAAAAGCATTTCAACTGGATTCTTATAATGCATGTTCAATCTGTGAAAATGCATGAGTTGCATCATTTATCAATTAATAGTACAAATCAAGAAAAGAAACCTGCATTGGAAAGAATCTGGTTGAAACCTGAACATGTATATTATTGTAAGTTCAGCTTTATTTCAGTCCAGTTGTTTGGAAATCCTTTAAAACAAGCCTTCATCAACATCTCTTCTGCAGTTGACATCTGTGGGGTTTGCCTGGGAAGAGCGCCCTCTATGGCAGCACAGTGTGGCTGAGGTCATTATGTCACCTTCCTCCCCATGTCTAAATGCTCTCATCGCACGGCTCGATGACACGGTGGGTGTCTTCTTTTTTAATCCACTTTTTAAAACAAGAAGTGCGCAAGAAAGTGACCTTTTTTAAAAAAAAAAACAACCCTTGAGTGCGATTGGTGATGGCGAAGAGTGAGAAGGCTGCGAGTGAGCGAAGAAAGTGTGGAGCGCACGAACGAAAAGACTTGCGAGTGCAATGAACGAGCCCAAATGTGACTGCAGTGGTGAGCGTGTGAATGAGAGCTGCTGATTCTTCCCAGCTTCCCCCTTAATTGAGCCCAAATTGATGGACATTTAGTTCATGTGTACTTAAAGAGATATATTTAATTTGTTTTTTGGTCACCCTAGATCCCCATTTTGCTTTTTCTCCTTTAGTATACTGACAATGTGCTTATATAGTTAGTGGAATGTTGTGATGATGATGATGCATACTTTGTCTTGCTTCTATAATCCCATCTGAATGCTGTATGGTGTGTGTGCTTTATTTCCTTGTAACTTGACCTGTAAGTGTGAACTTTGATGTGGATGACATCTTCAGTGGACACTGAGGGGGAAAACATGAGTGATGGTGTAAGTGCGAACTGTATGTTGAGTGCTGTGGATGTCTGTGGAGTTTCCCTCTAGATTACGTCGCTCAGTGTTTTCAGAGGCATTTTATATGACTTGTCAAATGAAGGGAGTGCTTCAATAAAACTAATTTGAATAGATTGCTCTTTGCTCATACTTGTTTGTCTGTCACTTGATGTTTGAGAGCAATTGCAACGCAACTAATTGAATTCACACGTTTAGGGGCCTGGAAAATGGCTGGCTGCAACTGAACCCCAGGCGGGAAGTCCGTTTGGGGATGGAGGAAGATGGAGGATGCTGTGGTTCTGCACCTCTGGTAACAGCCACCGACACGGTAGACCGTAGCCGAATCTGATGGGTGATTCACTATATGCAGTTTTCTCTGATCGGTTTAAGCCTGATGCATTTCAATCTGAAATGTTGAAATGGTTTCAGGCTTGAATTGGTTTTGAGAAAACGGCTCATATTCAAATACAGGCAAAGGTTAAAGTTTTTACCATGGTTTACTGGGTTTCTGGAGGATTTGAAAGCCATTTTAAGCTGTTTTATACAAGTAACATTTAAAAATTAAAAAGTTTTAAGACCGCTTTCTACCAATTTTAAACTATTTAAAATGATTATTTTACACGTAATGATTACATTTTGAATATACCCACTCTCAAAATTGAAATACTGAATTTTTTATTATAATTTTAAATGTTAATCACATTGCAAACAAAAAAATCACCCAGTTTTTCCTACTTTGTTACATTGCCAATGTCTAAAGAATCTTACATCAAGAATGATTTACTTGTGAAGAATCTTACACTAACTACAAAATCAGAAAGAAGCAAGAATGAAATTATCAAAGTGAAGCCATTGTGATTTAAACCAACATCTACCAGTTGGCTTAAGTCAATTCAAATGGAAATACATTTCCCCCACAGATACCCTGCTAACAATTCCCCTCTCATTTTGTATCTCAAGTAAATGCATCTTGATTTGAGAATGTTTAGATGAATTGCTTTCAGTGCATCTGTAATTTAGTGCTGACTTCATTAAATTGAAACTTTCTGCTGATTTAAGACTCTTTTAAAGCTTTAAATGTTGAATTGGGCATATTTACACCTGGTACCCACAGAAACCCTGCTTTTTAAATGTGTAAAATATAAACATTTGAGAGAATCTGTATTGTTTCATAGACATTCACTCAAGTCATGTTTACAGGATTTATTTTAATTGCAATAAAACACAAATGAACTCATGCTTGAGTAAGACAAGATTATTGGTGTAAAGTGTTTAATGTGATTGTTGGTTTACATATCTACACAGTTGTTTTTTATTCAAGGCAAAATACTTTATACAACTAAAGGAAAAATAATTTTGGACATGTATCTTGATCAGTCTTCAACATCATTCTCCTCTGCTTCCATG
This sequence comes from Danio rerio, assembly GCF_052040795.2. Lineage (NCBI taxonomy): Eukaryota > Metazoa > Chordata > Actinopteri > Cypriniformes > Danionidae > Danio > Danio rerio. The sequence goes on along the minus strand of NC_141026.1, from coordinate 48,024,684 downwards.
TCTTTACTCTTCCTCTTAGCAGCATTTTTCTTCCTCTTCTCCTTCAATTCCTGGTTGTTTAGAGCCAGTTCCTCACTTTTTTGTTGAATATAGTTGTACTGTAAAGTAACAAAGATGCTATTTTTTTCCACTTGTTTACTAGAACCATAATATGCAAATTAATTGAAACTTTTATAATTCTTTCAAGTTTAGCAGTAAATATTGAACATGGGAACCCAGTTATTTAAAGATATACTTGGAAATCACACCTATGCAGTGTGTGAATTATATTTTGCAGTAATGCATGCTTTAGTCATTTATGTATTTATTTAAATTACATCTAATTAATTAATAAAACAAGTTTTCAGTGTTTTTTTTTTTTTTTAGATAATTTGTGTATTTTGACGTACAGTATCCTCTGATTAGCTATTTCAGATGTCAAACTATACATCTAATTTGATTTTCAGGCTATTTGTACATATTTTATGAGAAAATTGTCTTGTTTACACTTAATATGTGCCAGTTTCAGATAGCTGAATGATTTTTTTACTGGCACAGACTGAGTGGTGTGGTTATGCATTTGCAACGGTATGAACTGTTAGAGGGGAGGTCAAATGTATATATTATTATTTTAATTATTAACATTATTATTTAAAATACAGTGAACTATTTCTCAGTATTAAAGAGCTAAGCCCTTTAACGTCTTGCTTTGACTTCCTTCAGGGGATCAAGCATGAATTAGGAGCCCTTCTCCCCCTGTAATTCGCACCCTGCTTCTATGTAAATATATATTTGAATTTGCTTTTAGATAAATAGTCCAGTTACACCACTTTATGTACTTAAACATTCTGTATTGTTTTTAAACATTTAACAGAGACCAATCCTTTATCAGGCATGCAACCCTATTTGAGCAATTCATTGCTATTGACTTCAAATAAAATATATATGAAATATATATGTTCAAAGTTTTGTAGTAACACTCCAGGACTTTTACAATAAGCATTTCACCGAGTGCCCTATAAATTAATATAGTAACTAAACATCATTTGTCAAATAAAATAATTTGCTTATCCAAGGCCTTTAAATACAATTATTTTCATATAATGTCATTTTTGTTGGGTGGGGTTTTGAACATGGATTGAAAAAATAAGTCATCTTACCAGTGCAGTGGTTCTCCTTGCTGTAAGTTTCACGTCATCCACTGTAACTGTGTTTCTTTTAGCATGTCTGCAAACATTCAACACATGCTTGAGTACAAATAAAACAGACTAATATCTCAGGAAAAATACACCAGTTTAATAACTTTCAGCTGTTTCCCATATTGACTTGAGGTTTACCTAGCAAATGCTTCCAAGTCCTTGGCAAAAATGTCTAAATGTAAGAAATAAGACGAGTGTTAATATATATATAACAAAAAACATTGAAGTCGAAATATCACAAAGCTAAGGGACAAAATCTGAGTAATTTTACCGCACTGTCTGAACGCAGTCTCCGCTATAGCCGCTATTGTCTGTTTAGTGATTTGTTTCTCGCAGTCCTCAGCGATGTGTTGGCAGACAGAGCCGACAGTGTAATGCACAGCAGCTTTAAGTCTCTAAAAATACATAAATGCTGTTAAAACGATAGTAATACCCTGGACATTTCCTGTAATGTGTACATGAATATGACCGCAAATCATGTACTGGTGTATAACTGACGTTGTGTGTTAGCTAGTCGGGAGATTTTAATGTAGTAACCTGATTTTGTGCCTGGTCCTCGTCCATTTTCAGAAGATAAATAAACTGCAGCTCAACTTTCTGGCTTGAAAATTCCGCGAATCATGGGTTCTTCACGTTACACCACAGTCTTCAGTATTTATTATGTCCTCGTCAGCGCCATCTAGTGATGTGGAGGTGCCATAAAAAAAACAGTTTTACACTGCAAAAAATGCTTTTCTTAGGTTTTTTTTCTCTTGTTTTTTGTCCAAATTTCTAAGAATTATTATTTCAAGAAGCATTTTAGACAACAAAATATATAGTCTTGTTTTAAGAAATGATGTGTCAAAATGAAGTGAGTTTTTCGGCAGCACAGTGGGTAGGTAGCACAATTGCCTCACAGCAACAGGTCGCTGGTTCGAGCCTTGTCTGGGTCAGTTGTGATTTCTGTGTGGAGTTTGCATGTTCGTTTTTTGTTCACGTGGGTTTCCACCGGGTGCTTCAATTACCCCCACAAGCCAAAAAATGTGGTACAAGTCAAATGGGTAAGCTAAATTGTGTGTGTGTGAGTGAATGGGTGTTTCCCAGTGATGGGTTGCAGCCGGAAGGGCATCCGCTGTGTAAAACATATGCTGAAAAAGTTGGTGGTTCATTCCACTGTGGCGACCCCGGATTAATAAAGGGGCTAAGCCGAAAAGAAAATGAATGAAGTGAGTTTTTCCTTAAGACAAGCAAAATAAAATGGGGTAAGAAACAAAATCTCACTTCAAAAGGAAAAACAAGATTATTTTGCCTGTTTTAAGGAAAATTCACTTAAGTGAAGACTTTTTGTTTTGCTTTTTTGAAAATCTTGATATAAGAATTTTTAGATATTTGGACTAGAAACAAGCCAAAACAAATGCAGTGTAAAATGAGTGTTTGAAGGATAGTTTTTTAATATTTGAATTCTGAATTTGTTGCTTTATCTTATATATATATATATATATATATATATATATATATATATATATATATATATATATATATATATATATATTTGGGTTTCCTCTGCTTCTGCTTATATTAGCTGTTTCCTCTGTGAAAGTTTGAATTATATGGTCAAGTGTTGTGTGGTATAAGATTTATATGACTATAGGCCTAAATGTTTAGTATTTGACACATTTTCTGATAGAAATTCAAAGTTGTATTATGTATTAAGATGTATTAACTGGCAATAATAACCCCCAAAATAACCATGCTACTTGCAGAAAGTAGCAACATATCTAACAAAATTTTAATAACAGTTTAGATTTAAAGCTAAATGTTTTAATTTTGTTCAAGGCATGGCTTTATGGACTTTATTTAAGGCAGGATGACACTATTGCAATTATTTATTCATGAATTAGCAAAATATAGCTTAATTTGTGCCGATGCAGTCTTTCTTTTTATTAGTTTTTTCTATTAACCTATTCATTTTATTCTGAACTTTAAAAATTAGGACATGCATTACAAGACAGCAAGCACACACTCAGGTTTTTGATCTTGAAAAATCAATTTATTGCAGCAGCACTTTTAATACATTGATTAGATGGTATTTTTTATTACTTTTGAATTGAAATAGGAAAAGTTACAGATGTTTTATTAGTCAATAAATGTTTAAAGACACTCCTGCTTTCCTCTTCATGTAGATTTTTTATTTTGTAAGTTTAATCCATTCAATGAATTAAGAACTGTTTAATGCAGATATACACTCTTAAACATGAAAGCAGGTTTATTTCGCCACAATGGTTCAGGCAGATCTTTTGTAGGTTTGTTTGCAGATCTGGTCTTCGCATGTAAGTTCCTTTAAAGCAAAAGAAAAAATATATGTGCACTTTAATCTAAAATTGACTTGAATATTCAGTCTTATAATATTTGACTTACCAGGTAAAGAGCATCTCCCTCCATCCAGTGTGTCCATCCTCTGTTCTTCTTTTCTCCTTTTTGAATGCACACGAGTCTGTCATTGTCCCAGTTGACTGTAGTCTATCAAACAGAAATGTTATTTCTCAATTCGGCAGCAGAATACTTGAAACTGTTACCACACACCCTTTTATTGCCAAATCACTTATTGTGCAACTAATGTGTGTTTTCCACCTGGCATTTTCTATTGTCCAATCCTTTGGTGATTTCCTCAAACTCTTCTCCGATTTTAAACGAACTGGAGTAATTTCTGAAAGTTGTTAAAGTTTTAATGGTGAAAGAGTCTCCGTCTTGCTCAAAAATCTTCTGTGGCTTTAGCATCCCCGCTATCTTTCGTGTGGCAAAGTCAATACCTGAATTCAACATTTTAGTAAATACACTGACATTTTCATTTAAAATATTACAAAAATATACTTCATTAATAAATAAAACTTGATATTGAATATTATAGGGTTAAATTATATGTTGAATGCATTATAATTTAATAAGTATCAATGTGAAAGTAACTCATTGTATGGATTTTCAGGTACAAAAATAAATGTTTTAATAAACTCACCAAGAGCCACCATGTAACCTTCAAAGTTGTGGTTGTCCACTATGTCCCAAGTTCCACTATAGTTTACAGGCATGTTTGATGCTGATCCTGAAGTGTTTCTGTGAGCTGTAGCTCCTGTTAGATGCTGGAATTTAACTGTACATATGTGGAAATGAGAGAAGCAGATGTGTTGTGTCGTATTTCAGCAGGTCTGTGTGTAGTAATATGGGGCAGGGGTGATTCCTAGAGCACAAAGCCTATTTTAGAGGCCTAGTCAGTGGGGTTGTTCTGAGGCGGAACGTAACTTTTACACACTTCTGGTCTCGTGGGAACTCAAACAGAACAATGTAAGTCAAAAGACAGATGTTGCTTTAACAGTAGACTGATCAGGGAGTTAGCACAGTTTGGCCAGAGATTTGCAAAATCATTACAATGCAAATAGGACTTTAAATAATTACTGGGGTATATTAACATTGATTTATGTATTTTTTTAATCATTATTATTTACTAAAAGTCATGCATACTCCTAAATAAATGTTTTTAACTGAAATTGATGATGGATAAACCTTCAACATTAATTCCACACAATGTGTCTAGACTTGAAAGGTTCTTTTGGCTATTTAGACAGTTAGAAAATATAGTAAAGGGATAGTTCACACAAAAATGAAAATCCTTTCACCATTTACTTGATCCAAACTTTCTTCGGTTGAAAACAAAAGAATGCGCACTGTAAAAAAAACATCTGCTTATTGACAGTTTCTGTATTTTGTAATTCACAAGTGTTTTCCATTTAGTTATTTTTGTGAATTGGATTATAGGACCTTGATCTCTGCTCTGTCGACTTTTGATGTTGAAAATTCAACTCTAGAGTTTAGCAAAGTGACTTTTATTGACATTTTAGAAGTTTGAAATAATATAATGTATAAGAAATAATATAGAGAAATTAGTCTGTAAGATAACAGAAAATGTATACTGGCAGTTTATTACACGGTTCTCATACCTAACCAACCCAGATATATCGCTTTAAACTATTACAAATGTTAATAAAAGTCACTTTTAGAAAAAAAGAAAAAGAAAATAAAAGCTAATTTACAGATACTTTTTACAGTGTAGATTTTTATTTTGTGGTGAATGGTCCCTTTAAATTATAACATTAAGGTTATTTGGGAATAAAAAAATAAATAAAAAAATCTTATTTGAAAACTCCATTTCAAAACCTTCAGGTTGAAGAATGTAGATGATTCTGGAAATGCATGGTCCTGTAACCCTGCATGTGCTTTTGAAATGATCTATTCTTAAAGTTCAATTAACAATTCATTCATAATTTACTCAATGTAAGCTGTGAAGTTTCATGATTAAACAATTAAACGTTTAACATTTTTTGTGATTAACAGACCAAAATGCAAATCATTTTTTTAAAAAGATGAATTTCCACATCAATTCAAAAAGCCACTGTAATTTTTCTGTATGTTTTAAAAAAAATGTATATTTTTATTATTATTATTATTATTGTGTGTGTGTTTTTTTTTTACAATACAATCATATTAATAACTGACATTAGATGACATCAAGAACAATAGTAAAACAGGGAAACAATGAAAATTAAGTAACAAAAATAAATAATATATAAGTCGTGTCTTTGCTCAGATTTGAGTAAAGACACTGACTAATATTTTTAAAAAGTCCTTATAAAGTTTTAACAGTTTTTAAACTTTACTTTTTACTTTAAACATAGATGTAAAAGAAAAGTTTCATCAAGTTATGTTTATCACAGTTTGTCGTCACGTCTGCAACACTATTGATTGGATCGTTGGATGGTCCTGATGTGCTTTTGGTTGATCTCACGAGAGTGGCATATTGTCCTGCCTTCATCCTAGAAAATACATGAGAAAAAAGAAGTTATTGGAAAGGACAGGCAACTTATTTTGATTAAAGGTTGAGGACGTGAATAAAAACATGAATAATTGTTTTTTTTTTTTTTTTTTATAAATAATGCACTTTGTTGTACATTGTAAAACCCCAAAAGTAACTCAAACAGTTTCAGGAAACCAATTGCAACAAACCATTTTCGTTATTGTAAAACTAATCTTAATGAGTACTGTTTATCCATTTGGGTAAATGAAGCAGTTTGAGCTTAGTAAAACCCGATAAATGAAGAGAACTCAAGCCAACTGAGTGCTGTACATAAAACCCAATAAGTTAAGGCAACTCAAACCATTTGAGGAAACCGATTACAAACTATTTGAGTTAAAAAAAAACTATAGGAGTACTGTGCACTTACTTTAAGTTGAAGGAATGAGGTATTTAACTACCTTATTACATTCAACACTGAGTTCAAAACCCTTTAAAATGAGAATTAACCTTAAGTAAATTTTGAGTTAACTATTTCATTTGATAAAGTTGACTGTTGGGTTTTACAGTGTAAAACCATATTTAATTGTATACACTAAACATGCAGATCACTACCTTAAACCAATCAACACCTCCTCTGATAAATAAACAGAATAAATAATAAATAAAACGATTCTTGAATTTAAAATCTCCACAAGTATGGCTGGATCATCACTAGAGGGCGCCATCTGATATTATCCAACAAGAAGATCTTCTCCGCCGGAGCTTCTGCTGACTTTCATCTGAACTATCTTGCAAGTCCTGTAACTGGTAAGTCCTTCTCTGATATTCTTTAATTAACAAATTTGGCATCTGCAACCTATGTATATAAATGCCATAAACGGTTTTCTCTCATTTTAGAGCTACGTTTTGTTTAAGAAGAATCGTCTGAGGTGATATAAAAGTGCAAAATGCTGCACCATTTCTTAGTCCATGCAGCTTTTCAGACTAGCAGGTGGCTTCCAAAAGATCAACGCTTAAAATTGTAAATTATCTATCTATCTATCTATCTATCTATCTATCTATCTATCTATCTATCTATCTATCTATTGTCTTTGTCTATTGTGAATTTCATTTTGTGTGGCATAAGGAACGTAAATAATTATCAAACAGTCAAAATGGTTTTTCTCTGGCAGTCAGGTTGTTCTTTTCGTCTTCGTGGTGCTTTTCTTGACACCACAGTTTTATGTTTTGTCAAGGTAAGTGTCATATGTGAAGTATATATTTTTGACTAAACAACATAGCACAGTCATATGTCCTTAAATGTTTAATAACGCGTCTAATATTACACCAACGTTCCCACAGGCCAAAGTCGTCTCGCTATTGTGAAAAGCCACTGCTGAATAATCTCATAGTATTCATCGTGTTCTCGTTTATAGCAACAGGTAATATGATTTTTAAATATTTAAGTAGTTTATTTTGTATATTATGTTTCATTTAAAACACTTATTTTCAGCCCTTTTCCTGCACACTGAAGGTTTGTCTATAGCGATTACACTCACAGACCCAGTTCCCAAAACCATCCGGGCAGCGTTTCACACATTTGGTCTGTTTTCATTCATTGAGGGACTCTGTACAGTCATTTTAACCTTGACTGCACCTCAGTGTGTAAGTATGAATTGTGATAGTATCACGTTATGAGCCAAAATCACTCCACATATGTAATCTTATTTTATTTTTTTCAGGCAAACACCACCACAGAATTGTACATATTTTCGTTGGTAGCCTCTTGGGCCTGCATATTCTCAACAGGTAAGAGTATTAGTCCTTTTCAGTCTAAGTGTAGAAGAATATATAAAAGTAAGAAAAGCAGTGTTGTTCTTGTGTCTCCATGCAGCTTACTTTGTAGTCAGAGGAGGTCTCTGCCTAGTCCATAAACTATTTCCTCATTGGTTAAGAGATGCGTGCCTCTGGGACTGAAAAATGAGCTTCTACTACCTTCACTGACACTCAATACAGGTGCATTTATTATTAACATGCTTTCAGACAGTTGTGAGACTCTATTCATCGATATCTCTTTTCACCAATATTAGCATACAATGGAGGCGAGAAAATAGACAGACTGCATTTATTTAAAGAAAACTTAAGCATTGTGTTTAGAGTCTGATTATTTGGGATGTGTACTTTGCTCAAATGCATTGTAACAAAAGGAAAAGAAATAAAAACACTGATGCTTTCAAAAATATATTTTATTGCTATGTAGTAAAACCACTGCAAAATATGAAATGGTGTTTTTAATGCTGTGTAATACAGTTGTGTGTAATGGCATGTAATACAAGTGAATACCGTAACAACAGTTCCTGGAAACATATAATGGAAAAGCAATACACCATAGATATATACACTAGATATCACACATGGACCCTGAGTATGCATCAATAGCGCTGCCACATTTGTACAATGCTTCCACCACAGATGTCGTTCAAGCTCACTAAACAAGACTAAAGCTAATGTCAAGTTGCTTGACTTTAGCGCTGTGTACGGGTGTATTAGCGTGCAAACACAATAAAACAAAGCATAAATGCAGAACATTTCATAGGTAAGATTTTGTTTTTGTATGTTATGAACTATTGTGCCTAACAATTAATGTTATCGATGGTGATGTCACTTACTGCATTGATCATGAGGCAAAGTAGCATCAACTTGCTCAAAATTCTAGGCTTATGCTTTTGTTAAATTAAATAAGCAAATAAGATGCTGCGGTGCCAGAAAATGTTATTATTGTGGTCTAAGTGAATGAGTCTTTCATAACAGAGATTCATTCATAAACAAATCGCTCCCTTCCTTAAAATAAGAGGTGAAAGTGGAAAAGGGGGTGTGTTTCAGGACACAGATCAGATCAAATTTAACAGGGAGGGAGGATAATACATTTTCATGCACACAAACATACGCTCTTTGTCAGCAATGCCCGTATGGTCACTTATTCATCAATGAAGAGAAGTGATGTCAAATTATAATTTTCTTAATTTAAAAAAAAAATTGCATATATAGATCAATGGGAAAACTTCCCATTATAGATGCATGTATATTTGTCTGTATATCTTTAGCTCTGGGGGGCCAGTCCTCCACTGCACCTTGGTCCCAAATTTATTTAAAAGGAGTGGTACCCTGTACTAAAATGGCGGCTCTATTGACACATTCCTTCCAATAGACAACAACAAGGTGCTCCCTTGGCGACATCTAATGTAAATATCTATGGCAATACACTTCATTGAGAAGTGTCGGTTCATGTTTTAAACCTCTCTGCAAGGCACTTACTTTCTTGGAATACACACAGTAGGATTTGTACAATGTTACACATTATTTATAGGCACTTTACGAAAACCACGAATCAATTTAAACAGAATTTAGAGTGTGATTTTAAAACCCAGTGCATTTATTCGAAAGTTTTATTAATATTTTCACAAATAAGATGATCCGATTCATGTGGAATGTAATGTTCTGATTCACTACACAATGTTTGGCAAACCACTGGCTATGACACTGGTCTCAAACTGAATTCCTGAAGATCCGCAGATCTGCAGAGTTTAGCTCCAACCACCTCCAAATCACACCTGCTTAATAGTCTCTTGCAGTCTTTAACACCTTGATTAATTGGATCAGCTGTGTTTGATTAGGGTTGGAGCAAAACGGCGGCCCTTCAGGAATTAAGTTTGAGACCCATAGGCTTTGATAATACTACCCAGCTGTCCATAAAAGTCTTGCAGTGTCTCAAAAATCATGAAAAATGCTTCTTCAATTTAAACAGTATCTGTAGAAAGGCATTCATGTTAAGATATGAAACCAATGTAAGGCGTTGTGCCATCTGAATTGCTTGACACACAATAAACCATTGTTTATGGAGGAATGACAAACATTTTTGACAGTAATACACTCTGTCAACAGTGTAGGTATGGAATGGTTTCATCAAGTAAGGTTAACTGAAACTCAGTTCAGTCTAAAAAAATGTTGCATTTACATTTGTTTAGTCCTAAAAGCATAAGAAATGCCATCTTAGGCATGTTTTGTGATCTTGTTTTATGAGTATTAAACCTGAGTTCTGAAATTATATATGATTTCACCTTTAATTTAAATCCTTGAATAACAAGGAAGGAAAAGAAACCAAATATAATAAAAAAGAAGCTAATTTAACCTGGCAGTGTGTAAATTAACAGGAGTAAGTATAGTTACACTGGGGGGAAAAAAAGTCAAATTACAGAGCACTCCAATATATGTTCTCTTATCACCTTTTGGTCTCAAATGCGCAAAAGTGCTTTATGTGGAATGACATTTTTCATACATGTCCTAATAACTGCCATCTAAACTGAATTGTCTTGTGACGAATGTTAGCAAAAGTGAAAATTATCACACAAAATGACTAATTACACGAACCTAACAGAGTTCCTGAGATTTGAAATAGTAACCTTTTTGTATATTCTATCATTTAAATGCATTCATTCCTTAATCCATCAATCAAATTACAAAGTTCCTTTCACAGCATTAAAATAACTCTGACAAATCCCACCTCATTTGGTGCATAAATGGAACTTCAAATGATACTGCAATCATTCACTATACAGCATTTAATTTCAGCTAGACGCCCTGATGGGTGGCTTCACTGACCAATCTATGCTGGAATTTTATCCTAGTAATGCATCATAATCAATGTACCATATAAGACTACCATTATTTGGCTGTACTTTGGTAATGGGGTACCTTGATGATTCCCCCTTAATTCGACTAAGCTGAGTAACAAGTTCATGCTTGCTCTTCCCCATTACTAAAACACCGACCCTTCGAGCCTTATTAATGGCTGTGAATGTCAGACTCATCCTTTGATGAGGTTTAATGGGGCTCTCTGTCAGGGTTACCAACCGTTCTCCATCGCTTTCCAATTTGGTGTCCTGGAATAAAGAGGCAGTATGGCCATCCTGGCCTACACCTAGCAGAATGTAATGGAAGCTAGAGGCATTGACATGCTTTTGGATTTCCTTCTCATATAATGTAGCACCACCATCCTCTTCCACACATAACCGCTGCGTGAGATGCACTGGCATAGGATGGATGTTGAAGTAGGGTATGCGGATATGCTGAAGCAGGAGATCATGAATTGACCGGAAGTTAGAGCCTGACTCTGTATGTGGCACACATCTCTCATCTACTTGCCATATGTGAGTGTTTCGCCATGGAAAAGTGTAAAGGTTGAGGGCTAGTGCACGGAGCAGTGCAACCGGGCTGGAGCCACCAGACAATGCCAGATGAAACTGACCTTCTCTGCGAATGGCCTCCTCGGCAGCCAGCAGAAGATCAGAAGCCAAGCGTTCCACCAGTTCCTGCGCCCAGGCAGAAATCATTTCAGAACTACGGTACTTCCCTTGCATCACCTGGAAGTTCTCTTCAGCTCCACGGTTGATAACATTGACCACAGCTTCATGGCTGAAAGCAATCTGATGACCCCGTAGCTGAAAATTTAGCAGGTTCCCATTGCTCACACCACCAGGATAAATCCGTGGATAGACGTGAGACAGGCTTTCAAGGAGGGGTGTCCAAAACGCCCAGGAAGCAAGAAGTCCTTCGGCACTGATAAAGCTATCCTTGCGTCCAAAGAAGACGTGCGAGATCAGCTCGCCATAAGCCTCTCTGGGTGCAACTGGTGACTGGATGTAATAATCACTAAGTGGTAAACCCAGCAGGTTCACTTCTTTGTATTCAGTGACTTCCTTCCAGTCACCGCTGCTCACTATCTCAGGTTTGAGCAGGTTCTTGCTCACGAGAATGGAAGGGTATTGGAGGTTGCCGTGTCCCAGATAAAATATAATCTGTTTGGATTTGCACTGAACATTGTTGGGATCCTGGACGCAAAACACATCGCTTTTGAAAAGGACACGTGCATAACTGACCCGTTCATCGAGAGCCTTGCCTGAGGTCATAAATATGGGGATGCCCTCGTATTGTGCATTGTCAACATGAATAACCACACCTGAAAAGAGTCAAGAAAAGCATGATTTTACAGACGAACACTGCTTTAAATCTGTGACTGTTTACATGCACATGAACCATCACATTTAGGGTCAGAAAGATCAAACTCAATTCCTGGAGGGCCACAGCCCTGCAGTTAAGTTCTAACCCTGCTTCAACTCTCTAACCTGTAGGTTTTTAAAAAAGCCTAAAGGACTCAATTAGTTGGATCAGGTTTAATTAGGGCTGTACTAAACTGCAGAACTGCGGCCCTCCAGGAACTGAGTTTGACACTTGTGTTTTAGGTGATTTATGCCATACTCACACTAGGTACAGTTGCCTCGAACCGGGCCAAAGCACGCTTGTCCCCCCTCCCGTCTCCCCCGACGGCCCGCACTCACACCACAAATGGGCCTCGGCACGCTTCGTCATCGCTGCTGTGCTGTTCAGTGAGAAGCGCTCTCTCACCCAGCAGCACAGTGGAGATTTCTCCAGTTATATTGTTTCAGTCGTTTGATATGCAGTCAAATATTTTGCCAAACAGTCCGTAGGGATGCGGTGACACGCAGTCAGATATTTCGCCAAACAGATCCACCACTTTTGGCGCTCATAAACAATCATAAAGCTCTCGTGCTGCAGGAATGAGGAGTTCTGCTGAAGGTGTGCAGCTGTCGTGCTGTGAGAAGTTCTCGTCTTTAATAAACTACGGCAGTTTGCGTTCACTGATCAGTAAGAATGATTAATAAATCCATATGAAACAGCCCCTTAAAACTCTCTCTCGCTTTCAATTTCGGGCTTTGGCGCGTTTTGCACTCACACACAAGCGTACCGTGCCAAAGCCCAAGTGAACCGCGCTCAGGCACACCTCTTCCAACCGGGCCAGAGCCGGCCAAGTGAACCGTGCTTGAGCCCGATTCAGCACACTCACACTTCTCAAACGATCCGGGAAACGGGCCTGGGCACAGTACGGATGGCATAGTGTGAGTAGGCCCTAAGAGACTAATGTGGCCAAGAAAAGTGCCACGCTGCTATCCCTCAATACATAATATCAGCTATAGTAAATGCACAACGTGACCTGACGTAGTGCATTTGTATGATTTTGGCTTCCTTTCTGGACTTTGAACATCTTTATTCCATTACTGTTTATGGAGGATGAGAGAGCTCACAAATTTCATCTATAAAATCTCAATTTGGGTTCTGAAGATAAATTACTCAGGGGATTGGATCTCATGTGCATTTTATCATACCAAATAAGGCAACTAAAAAGTCCTTCCACTCACCAGCAAATGTTGGGGTTAAGCTGAAGTAGTCCTTCGTTTTGTTGAGCTCTGCCTGAACCTCTCCGTTGTAAGCTTGGTACTGACCTACAACTGCATTACTGTTGTCTATGTGCTGAAGGGAGGCCAAGAAATGAAGCTTGTTTAACAATATCTCTTTGCTGTTGGAAAGATTTGCAGGAAGGTTCATTAACATAAGGGTCATGACCTCCGTGAGGTGGTTTTGAAGCACATCTCTAATGACACCATATTGGTCATAAAACTGAATCCGCCCTGTAAATAAATAACAGATCTACAATCAATGCTTAGATTAGATAAATGGAAAGGAGCTTTTGATTATGTGAATTTGTAACTAAGAACAATCTAAAAATCCAGTACCTTTGGCATCCAGGGTTTCCTTCAACACAATTTCGATTCTTTCAATATGGTGCTTGTTCCAGATAGGATCCAGAAGCTTCTTGTTTTCCTTTCTAAATGGTAAGATTTTAGAGACAACCTTTGGTGCAGAAAAAAAGCATTGTTATGTTTAGCATTGTTTTTTAAAGCTCACGTAAATCCAGTTAGTCAGGTGAAAGTGCACAACAATTCAAAAGATGGAGATCAGTTCATTAAAAAAATGGTATTTTGAAGAATGTTGTTCCTCTGGACTCTTTATTCCTTAGGGAGATGTTTCAACAGCTTCACTGTACCTGCTTTCCTAGATAATGGTCAATCCTGTACATCTCCTCTTCTTTCAGCTGGCCTGACAGTTTTTTGTCAAGCAACTGGGCACTAGCAAAGTCATGACCAAATGGTTTCTCCAGTACCACCCTCAGCCATGCATCAGATGGGGGGCGGCAGGTGTTGTTGATCCTCTCTGCAATTTCTGCATATGCAAACGCGGGAACAGACAAGTAGAAGAGCCTCCCTGCTTCTGTCATACTCTCCTGTCCTACCTGCTGTTTGATCTGCTGGCAGAGCTTTTCATAGTCCTCAGCCGTCTTCAGCTGGTGATAGCGGGACAGATGAAGGAACTGCTCTTTGACCAAAGCACAGCGCTCTGCAGTGAGCTCTGGAGGGCAAGCCAGCTCCTTCAAGATGCCAAACAGCACTGGTGTCCCCTTCTCGGCTGGCGAAAGACCTCCACCGTAAAATGAGAAGCTGTGTCCTTTGCCCACCTGGTCAGCATAGAGCTGGAAAAAGCCTTGCCATAGGTACTTCCTTGCCAAGTCACCCGTTCCACCCACAACAACCACAGTCACGTGCCCAAGACTCTGCTTAGCCTCATGATTATCTGCGCTTCCTCTCTGCCAGCATATGATGGCCATTAGCAGTAGCTCCCATCTTATCCTGAGCATTGTAAGATCAAGCTCCCACCTTTAAAATGCAGAATTTTGGATAGATTAATTCAAATTCCAAAAAATGGAAAAGTCTGCATGTAGGTACAAAAAAACAATAATATCAAACCATGAAACTGCTTTTGGTTAATCATGAAAAGCACTTATGAAAGAAGACACTCAACGTTTTTGTCACTTAGAATTAACAGTTGAGCTTTATCATTTTTTTATTCCATTCAGTCGATCTACAGGTATGGTGAGAGCAAATTAAAATTTTCCATTGGTCTTAGTACATTATGTAATTACAGAAGTGTTAACCTTTACATAGGAAAATGATCAAAATTGCTAATCTAATCCAATTCAAGGATTTATGCTATGGTAAATTCTTCCGCCAGACCCAGAGATCAGCTAAATAGATAGGTATAAAATACAATAACAACAAACCATGAAACTGCTTTTGGTAAATCATGAATGGCACCTCAACATTTTTTTATTTTTAGAAATAACATCATTTTACAAGTCACATAGAATTAATAGTTGCGTTTTACCATTTTTAATTCCATTCAGCCGATCTCCAGGTCTGGCAAGAGCAACTTTTAATTTTCCATTGTAACTGCAAAAATGTCAACCTTTAAATAGTAAAATGATCAAAACTGATAATCTGTCTGACCGTCTAATCTAATTCAATGATTTATGCTAAGCTAAGTTCTCCTGCCAGACACGGAGATCAGCTAAAAATGCTAAAACTCAACTGCTTAACTCACGTTGACTTGTAAAATCCCCCCAAAAAGGTGGAGTGTTCCTTTAAGGCCCAATTACAAAGCAACATTCTTGTTTTATTATTTGCTTAGGGGTAAAAACTATTTGAAATACCAGAGCAACCACATACTGTCAGCAAACATCCCAACACCACCCACAGTGCTCAGAGCAATATTTAGATGAACGTAAAAATAAGCTTTGTGTTTACTCCCAACCAAATAAACAACAACTAAAATTACAGAGCTGAAAAAACAGCAGTTAAGAAAGCATCTGATAATAGCGAAGTGGATGTTTGCACAAGCCCTGTAATTTAGCACTACATTTAATTCATTTCTCTATTGAGCATGTTATACAGTAGATAGATGATGTCATAAGTTTGTTCTTTGTTTTCACCTGAAGTATATCAGGGCCTTTAATGGTGCGAGAAGGCTTTGACTTGACTAATGCATTTAGAAGCTGGATTATGTCAAGTTTGCTACATTTGCCTGTTGAATAATGAGAGAAATTCCCATTTATAATTTAAAATGAAGTGAACACCTTATGCAAACAATTGGCTGATGATTATAAATTAGCCTCAATGATCACATAAAACATTTGGAGGTGCCAGCACTGCAACTAATATAAATTTAATCCCTAAATAGGCTTGACTGAAATATTCAGAAATGAAGTTAATTGAAGTGGGGACAAAATATTTCTTTATAATTCAATAATTAACCATTTTTTAGACCAAATATTGTACAGCTATTGACAATGAAGGCTGAATATAACTTAATGGTTGAGTCTGGCCGAATGTATTAAGCATTGCACTCCATTATCACTTGATGATGTGTCAGCACACATGAATCGTTAGGATCTGTGATATAGTCATGCCTGCAAGTCATAGTTCCTCTTAATGCACCATAGTCAGTGCACACTTATTTTTATGTACTGATCTTGCATATATTAAAGTCATTCATCCCTAAAACTTGTTAATAAATGTTAATGGAAGTTCTTTTGTAATAGATTTATTGTAAGCTGTTTACAATATGAGGGCCAATGGTAAATGATTAGCTTAGGGGGAGGGCGAGGGTTCTACTGATTGGAAATAATGAATGAGAAACACTATAATGCAAATGTAATCTCTCAGTGGTTATTCACTCCTAAAATCAAGGTTAAACCAACAGCCCCTAAAACAAACAGATTACATTTACGGAAAAAGACCTGACTGAAATGAAAGGTCACACTAACAGAAACCGATGTATAAGCTGACTATAATTAATGTTAAAGTTGAGAACAATATTGCTGAAGTCATTTTTGTTAAATCTAACAAAAAACAATTGGTCAAAGTGAGTTTTTGTGATAACACATGATGAGCTTATGTAAAGGAAAAAGTTGACTGAGACACGCAACATTAATGCTCAGACAGAGCAAGCACTGTTTGCACATTTGGGTGTTGCAAATTGTCAAACAGACTGGCACTATATAAACTTAAAATAAATAAGAAACTCATCGAAGCTATCTAGACTATTAAATGAGCGTAACAGGATGCAGAAGAGTTAAATAAACAGCTGGTACACTGATGTTATCCAGCACATTTAGGTCATAATTATTTGAATACTTTCAGAAATCTACATTGTTGTGTCATAATGTGCTTTGGGTAATTCATGCACCTACATTATTACATTTTAGTAATTATTAAAAAAACTATTATTAATGCGCTAAATAAAATTAATTATCCTTGTTTGTTTTTCAAAAAAAAACAAAAAAAATATTAGAGCATAAAGTTACTGAAAAACTGGCTATTGTTTAAGAGGTATTACTAAAAACTGTATGAATATGCCACTAGTAAACATTAATATCCAGAAGAATAAATGATGTGGACATCAGAACCATTTAAACAGTTGAAAGGTTAAATGTAATATAAATAACACTGAATTATTGGATTGGTATATGGTAAAAAGTATGCTTAATATAATTTTAATATGTGACACTAAACGATAGTGTTCTTCAAAAGGTGAACGTGATTATACTGTCGTCCTACACTACATAAACAGGTCCTGAAAGCACCTGTTCTAGCTAACTGCCACAGGCTTTAAGACGGATAAACGAAAGATAAGATCTTATATTTCAATACATATATAATATCTGTAACTACAGTGACATAAACATACGGTGAGAAATGTTTTTGACAGGGAGAGACGTACCTGATTCACCTCTTGACAGTATGGTGACAGCTCGGGCAGCGTGGACTGGCGGATAGAGACGTACTACAAACAAACGTTTCCAGTAGATGGTCACGTGATCGCGCAGCTGCTTGATCTTGTGGTTGGTGAATGTAACTTTTGCAGTTTTCAAAACACTATGAATAATTATATGTAGACTTGTAAATATTAAAGCGCTTTATGAGCTAATGATAAGACGTGTTTATGAATGTTGATTTCGAAACGGGTCTAAACTGAAAAGGCGAAGTGAATTAAAGCGAGCGATGGCTGTGAAACAAACAAATAAATCAACAGTGTTCTTTGATACTAGATTAAAGTCCGTGTTGAGGAGTCAGGTAGGTTAAGTTTGCACTTTAGAAAGGCTTTCGTGTTGATACTGGGCACGTTTTATCACCTTGTTATTTTATCTACGATTAATTACTCAAAAATTAGCAACTGCAAATGTAAATTCACTGGTGTTTGTTAGACGCAGGTCGGCGTGTTCCCCAAAGGAGGGCGATATTTACCAGTATGCTGAATTAATGGAGTAAAGGAATAGTTCACCCCAAATATACAATCAGACAAAACAATCAGTTTTATATACACAATGAGACGACCAAAAGATGTGTACATGACTTTTTGTTATTGTCAGTTGAACAAAAAGAAGATTTTAAGCTGATTCATGAAATGCAAGTAAAATGACTACCTGTCTTTTGTGAGTTAAAATAATAGGCCATACAGGCAAAGCAAAATTAATACCATTGGCTGAGGCTGTGGATTTAAAGCAGCAGTGTTCACATAATTTTAAGATTGAGGTTATTTACAACAGTACAAAGGTCATTAGTGTATTGTCATACAGGTATTATTGTTTTTCCTTCGAAGTCTGAACATGCCAGTAGCCATTGACTTGAATTTAAGGACTGTAGTTTCAGCAAAAAAAAAAAAAAAAAAAAAACTGTTTTGACGCTATACAGAAAATGTACATTTTTGAAGTGAGGCCACACAAATTATAACCCAAATTCTAATTTTAATACAATGTTTTAGATTGCAAATAGAATTCTTCAGATCAATAAAAAGATCAGATTATGTCAAAAGTTTTTCAAATGACATGCAGATTAAATAGGATGCTGCTAACACTTGATTTCACAATATTGAGCAACAAATTTTGATCAGTGTGATCTTTAAGAAAATATTCTTATCTATGTGTACATGTGTGGTTATTCATCTATTGCACATTCTCTTAGAGAAAGCATCACATAAACATAAGCAAACAAAAAGCATTCGCCTTAAGAAAAAAAAAGTGCACTCATCGTGATTCAGCCGATTGTGACACTTTCTAACCCTGTTTTAAATGCTTCTGGTAAGCTCTGTATTTTACCTTAATAACACTACAAAAAAGAACCAGTGAACTGTCTATTATATGAATACACACAATTTATACACTGTTTGCAAAAACTTTTTTGTGTGTTAGAACTAGTTTTTGTGGATTCCTGTCAAAGGAGAAGGATGGTTTTTGGAGGCAGATGGTGTAGATGACATTTACTACCGGGGGCTAATGAGGCTCTGTTAACCAGTCAAACCTTGACCCCTTGATCCCTACCAGCCCGACATAGCACATGCTAAATGCTGTGAGTTTGGGGATGGGGATTCAACCAATGGCAGATGGGGGAGTTTTAGGAAAACAGTCTATTGTTGGGAATGAATACTTGCTTAGTAAGTACTGCGTAGTGTGCTCAATGCTTGCTTTTTTTTTCTTCCTTTAAAAATGTAATAAGGCATTATATAAAGTGATTTGGTATAATAGTTCTATAATTGTGGTATTATTCTGTAGTATTTCTATTAACTGTAAAATAAAATGATAATTTACTATATAATATATATAGGTAAATGTTGTAAAAATGTAATGCTTGAACGTTTAAAGTGTAACGTTTTAAGTGCTAAGTTCTAAAAGCTTTAAATATGTATCCTGTAGTAAATTTAATGTCAATTTTCTCACAATTTGTTAAACATAAGTTATCCTGAATAATGCAACTTAATGAATTTTATTAAGTAAAATATAATAATAATCATAATAGTGGTATGCTGAATTTAGTCACATTTAAGTAAATGTATATTTGAATGGAATATTAGGTTGTAAATGACCATGTTAAAACAGTGAGTCAGACAAAAAAAGACGCAGTAAATGTTGCTTCCTGTTTGTTTTTGTGTCATACAGGAAGGTCAAGCCATTTGCTGTGCATTGTGGGATATAGTAGACATGCATAGTATGCATACTATATATAGAAGAAAGAGTGGTATCATGCTATTGCAAACATTAGAGATGCTTTATAGAGACTCAAAAATGGTATAAAATTAGATTATGCACACAGCAATAAAAGCAAAAGCGGTGCTTTAATGTTAGCTGTCACTTGTGGGATCTCTTTCATCATATGATGTCATCTCCTACGGCTATTTTATCATATGAATGTTTGTTTAATTGTGGTTTGCTCAGCAGTGTCTGAATCCAAAACACTGCGTGCAGCTACATGATTAATGTTTCTATAAGTGTAGCTCAGAGAGTTGAAAAGTAAATTAATCATAACAAGTGAATCACAACTATTTTCATTGTTTTTTAGACCACAGCAGAAGCTGTTGCTAACTTAAACCTAAAAGAGCAGAAATAAAAACAACATTTAAAATATATTTAGTTTTTTATTTATCTATATATATCATTTATTTCTTCAAATACACATATATCTCCTTTCTCACACATGTTTTTGCAATGTATTTATGCATTTTATATAATAATAGAATGCATTTATTTTATTTGTTTTATTGTTACTCCATAATGAACAGTGCGTTGGTTTTATCAGTGTTGCCAGATGCGTGACAGATTTTCTACCCAGATGCGCTCATTTCCTCCAGCTGGGACCACACCAGCAGCGTCGGCCTCCCAGCTAGCTCTCCATTGAGGTCAAAGTGAGATGTAAACTGTAAACTAGGTGACAGAAGTTCCTGTTTGTGTGACAAGTGTTTCTGGTGGAGCCAGTTTGTGAGTGTGTGTGTGTGTGAGCATGTGTGTCATGCAGACAGAAATCAGGGAGCTCAGCTGTCACTGCTTTAACGCGAGACACCACAGACAAAACACTGCTTTTTCATGCACCTGTCAATTTTGAGATTTGGGGCTTTTTGGCATTTCATAAAGTGCTTTTTTTGTCCTTTGTCCCTTTGACATAAGATTATTTTGTTTACCCAGGGTGTCAGTGGGGTCTTAAAATGACCTAAATTTCACAAATTTAATTTTGTGCCTTAAAAAGTCTTAAATTCACTGAAATGTTGACTTGTAGGTCTTAAATAATTATAAACAGTTCTTAATTTTCCTATGTCTGTGTAAAGCTACCCAATCAAACCTATACACATCCAATTACCATATTGGTAAATAGAGTTATAAATAGAGTTTTGATAAATGATTGAGATGGATTGTTGGTTTAATTATCGTCCTTACAATAGTATTTGTTAAATTTTTTTTCTGTGTATTTATAGACCATATGGTGAGAACACTGACCTGGACAGTTTGTTTTTTTATGTTTATGCATACAACTAGGGTTTGCTTGCTTTGACAATGTATTTAAAATGTGTGGTTAAGAAATAACTAATTATAATATTAAAACAAAAAAAGTTGGCGGCATGGTGGCTCAGTGGTTATGGTCCCGGTGGTCAGTTGGCATTTCTGTGTGGAGTTGGCATGTTCTCCCCGTGTTTGCGTGGCTTTCCTCCGGGTGCTCCGGTTTCCCCCAGTGCAAAGACGTGGTATAGGTGAATTAAATAAACTAAATTGGCCATAGTGTATGAGTGTGTGTGTGTGTGTAAGAGAGTGTATGGGTGTTTTCCTGTTCTGGGTTGCAGCTGGAAGGGCATCCACTGTGTAGAACATATGCTGAATAAGGTTTATTCCGCTGTGGCGACCCCTGATGAATTCAGGGACTAAGCCGAAGGAAAAATAATGAATTAATAGTAAATGGTTTTGTGTAAGTCTGAAATTTTACGTTTTCTGTGAACTTTTTCCTTAAAAATGTCTTTAAAATGTCTTTTAAAGCAAATTAGTTTGCTTGTTGTAAGGAAATACTAAATTTTATTTCTGAAAACAGGACCATATTTTTTGCTTGTCTTGAAAATGCTTCTTGTTCTAGATAATCTGACTAGAAACCGATATTCTGGATTGCCTTTTCCCTATTAAGTGCACTATGTGCCATTCACCATATAGAAAACTAACTTTGCATAACAGACTTTATCTTGAATCTGCTGGTTTATTGTATTTAAGCTAGTGTACATAAAATGGCACAAAGTTTTTCCTCTGTGCTTGCCATAGAGGTGAGTGTAAATGTGCATAGCATTTCCAGCCTGATCTTACGAGAAAACGTAACTATTTTACGTTTTGTCAGTTTAGCGGCTAATTCATAAGGGTTCAGTTGTTCAAAAATTTACAATTTTAAAAAGGAGGCGTGGCACCCAACCCAACCCCACCCCTTAACCCAACCGTCATTGGGTGATAAGCAAAAAGTACTAAATTGTATGAATTTGAATACGAATTTGCCACTAAAAAAGAAAAGTTACGAATTGCCATTAGAGCAACCAGCAATTAGGATCACTCCCTGCACTGTTATAATTCAAAAACGTGGAGTTCAGAGAAACTGTGTTGCTACTTTTCTTATGTTTGCACATGTTTTGGCTAGTTACAGAATAAATAAATGATCATGGACGTGCAGCAGACAAATCTGCAGCTATACTGCATGATGCTATCATGTCAATATGGACCAAAATCTCTGAGGAATATTTCCAGTACCTTGTTTTATCTCTGCCACAAAGGATTAAGGCAGTTTTGAAGGCAAAAGGGGGTCCAACCCGGTACTAGTATGATGTACCTAATAAAGTGGCCAGTAAGTGTTCATGATTCAGATTAAATTTTATTTTATTTGACAGTATAGTCAACATGTGTGCCAATAGACATGCCAACATATATGGCTAAAGAATAATAAGTGCACAATAAACAAAACAAAGGTGATATTTAGGTCATAATAATAATAAAATTGCATCACTACTGACACCACCAAAAATACATTTTGATTTTAATGAATTTTTTGGACTTTGTGTGTGGCTGTGTGTGTGTGTGTGTCTGTGTCCATTTGTGTGTCCATGTGTGTGTGTGCACGTGTTAAAGGAACCTGTAGGTAAGAATGGCTCTGGCACCGGGGGGCTCATTGTGCGTCAGATCTCCCACACTTCTTACTACCGTCCATCTTCTTCCCATCACCCCTTCTCTCTGCCACTTGCCTTCCTTCCTTTGGATTCAAGTGCTTTGTTCCTCCTCAAGTCTTTTGTTCTTCCTCCGGCACAACATTCCTGTCAAGCTGAGCACACAAACACATGCATATGAATGTGTGCCATCCTCTTTATTGGCCCTCTTCACTGACACACATTACATTTATCAGCCCTCTGACTAATTTAAAGCCCTGCCTGCTACTTAAGAGCTCAATACTACTAGATTAAGGAGGTGAATGAACGCTGTTAGTTTGCTGGTAGATCAAAGAAACACCATGGATTAAGTAGAAAAGTTTCCGGACGAGAGGGTGATTGTGTGATAATTGTGTGGTTGGCTACATAAACATCTTCTGCATGTATTTTTATTGTTGCAATTAATAGTTTGGGTGGTTAATTTCCATGTATGGTTCATTTAGACAACTAGGGAGCCTCCAAAATAATAAGCGCATAAACAATAACAACTGTAATAAAATTTTTCGCCCATCAATTATAATGTGCCCTCTTCAAAGTGTACTTTACTGTCACTTTTAACACTTTATAAGTCATAAAAGTTCAAAAGACTTGTAATAAACGCCAATAACATTCCAGTGTTTTCCATTGAGTATTTCTGTTGGTTTCCATCAGCCTGTGCTAATGCACAATTTAATGTATCGCAGGAGAAAGGAGTGATGGGGTAAAAATCTGTTTATTCACACAAACACAAAAAATGTTTTGACAATCTTCCAAAATATAACATACATTTACAATAATAGGTGACAACTTTAAAACCTTGCCAACAACATAAAACACTATTAACTAAGAAAAGACGTTTTGTTTCTCAATAAATAAAATCAAATATTGCTGTTGTAAAGGCAGTGGCGCAGTAAGTAGTGCTGTTGCCTCACAGCAAGAAGGTCACTGGGTCGCTGGTTCGAACCTCGGTTCAGTTGGCTTTTCTGTGTGGAGTTTGTATGTTCTCCCTGCCTTCTCGTGAGTTTCCTCCGGGTGCTCCGGTTTCACCCACAGTCCAAAGACATGCGGTACAGGTGAATTGGGTAGGCTAAATCGTCCGTAGTGTATGAGTGTGTGTGTGGATGTTTCCCAGAGATGGGTTGCGGCTCGAAGGGCATCCTCTGTCTAAAAACTTGCTGGATAAGTTGGCGGTTCATTCTGCTGTGGTGACCCTGGATTAATAAAGGAACTAAACCCACAAGAAAATGAATGAATGAATGTATTTTCCCCCTATATTGTAAAATAGGTTTCTGAAATAAAACTGCACCACTTTGTCAAAATATATGTTTGTCTCCATTAGGACAGCCATAATGAAAAAAAAAAAAAAATCTAAAAAAAAAAAAAAAAAAACACATTTGTCATACTAACAGAAATAGTCAACTCTTGGCCTGCGGCTCTCATAAACAGGAAAACAAGATTTAAAAAATATATATATTTGTTCCTCAGGTCAAACCTGATAAGAAGTGCAAAAATATGACATTTTGATGAAATGAAACACTATCAACTCAGAATATGCCTTTCTGCTTAAATACCACTGCAAAAAAAATATTTAATGGGTTTCAATGGGGACATTTTTGGAAAATAGGAAAATTTACCTTTACCTTTTAAATTTTTAAATTTACCTTTTTTTTTCATAAATATATATATATATATATATATATATATATATATATATATATATATATATATATATATTTTTTTTTATATACATTTCTAAACATAATAAGTTTTTATATCTAATTTTTAATAACTGATTTATTTTATCTTTGCCATGATAACAGTAAATATTATATGACTAGATATTTTATAAAACACTTCTATACAGCTTAGAGTGGCATTTAAAGGCTTAACTAGGTTAATTAGGTTAATTAAGCAGGTTAGGGTAATTTTTCAACTTATTGTATAATTATGGTTTGTTCTGTAGACTTTAAAAAAAAAACAATATAATTTAAGGGGGCTAATAATTGTGACCTTAATGTTGTTTAAAAATTTTAAAACTGCTTTTATTTTAGCTGAAATAAAACAAATAAGAAAAAAAAACTTTCTCTAAAAGAAAAAAAATATTTGCAGACATGCTGCGGAAAATGTCCTTGCTCTGTCAAACATCATTTAGGTAATATTTAAAAAAGAAAAAAATTAAAAGGGGGGCTAATAATTCTGACTTCAACTGTCTGTGTGTGTTTCCAGTAGAACAGCCATAATGGAAATAAAAAAAGACAAAAAAAAAAAAAAAAACTAAATCAGTATGCAAAAGGGTGACTTTTTGCTCTAAAATAAATCTTGACATACTAACAGAAGTAGTTTAGTTCACATTTGGCCTGCAGCTCTCAAAAACAGAAAACAAGATTTTTTTTAAAAAAAATTTAATTTGCTTCACAGGTCAAACCTGGACAACAAATTTGCAAAAATAAGACATATTATACATTACAGAAATTACATTACATACAGAAAATGTTTGAAGCTTTGCCAACAAAATAAAACACTATCCACACAGAATATGCCTTCTGCTAAAATACCACTGCAATGAAATATTGCTGTATTAATGGGTGTCAACAGGAACATTTTGCCCTGATTTATCCCCCCTTTATTATAAAATAGATTATATATATATATATATATATATATATATTTGTTTCTATTAGGATTACCATAACAAAAATGAAAAGACAAAATTCTAAGTTAGGATGGGTGACTTTTCGCACTAAAATAAACATTTGACATACTAACAGAAATAGTCAACTTTTGGCCTGCAGCTCTCAAAAAACAGGAAAACAAGATTTAAAATATTTTTTATTTGCTCCACAGGTCAAACATCGGGAAAAATGTGACGTATTTTACATTTACAAAGATTCCATTAACACAGAATATGCCTTTCTGCTAAAATACCACTGCAATGAAGCATATTTTTTTGTCTCTAAATAGATTCTAGAAAATAAAATGCACCTTTTTGCCAAAATATATATTTATCATCTTTAAAACAGCCATAATGAAAATGCAAAAGTTAAAAGTCTCTATAAAGATGAAGGGTTAAGTGACTCTTGATGACCACTTCATATCTAAAATCCATTTAAGGCCCACAAACAGAAATAATTTTGTTAACTCCGCATTAACAATGTGTTAACATCTCGCCATATGCTGCAGGCACACATCTCTACTCTCTCCACCCCGGTAAAGGGATCACCATCAGTGTCGGATCGGGAGCGTTAACAAAGCCTTTGAGGACCCGACAGACTCGACGCGTCCCACAATGGATGGCCGCCTCTGTATTTGCGTT
Organism: Danio rerio; assembly: GCF_052040795.2. Lineage (NCBI taxonomy): Eukaryota > Metazoa > Chordata > Actinopteri > Cypriniformes > Danionidae > Danio > Danio rerio. Next base: position 47,998,613 of record NC_141026.1, on the reverse strand, counting down.
TTCTGGCGTGAGCTGGTGACGAGGGTGGATGAGCTGAATGACCCTGCAGCAGATCCGTGACCCCCGGAGGAACGGGACAGCCTCCTGGCATCAAGTGCTTTGTCTCGACGGCTGCATGCATGAGGGTGGAGAGGCCAATCATTCAGGCCTCCTGCGACACACATGGCTCCTGAATGAAAAGGGACCTCCGCTTTGTTGAGAGCATCTCAATGGCTCCGCTTTCTCATTTGTTGAAGACAAATGTCTCTCTGGGCGTAAGTGTCTTGTGCTTAAACACCCAGTCATTAATCATCCAGTTTGTGTGGCCGAGAACTTGTTCTAAAAAATTAAGAAGCGTACTTTATTCATTGAAGCTGCATGGCACGATGGACAAAAAGACGCTTGTTAAAAGTCGCACGCATATAAAAATACTCACAAAAGAATATTGTTTATAAGCCGGTCACATTCAGCTTTGGTGGTTGCCATTTTTAATTGGTCTTTGCACTTGTTGATACACTAAAAAAATGCTGGGTTCCACACTATTCATTCATGCTGCCCCGTTCATTTATTCATTTTCTTTTCAGCTTAGTCCTTTTATTAATCAGGGGTCGTCATAGTGGAATGAACCACCAACTCGTCCAGCATTTGTTTTACGCAGCGGATGGCCTTCCAGCTGCAGCCCATCACTGGGGAACACCCATACACACTCATTCACACATACACTACAGCCAATTTAGCTTGCCCAATTCACCTGTACTGCATGTCTTTGGACTTGAGGAAACCAGAGCATGCGAACACGAGGAGAACATGCAAACTCCACACAGAAATGCCAACTGACCTAGCCAAGGCTCGAACCAGCGACCTTCTTGCTGTGAGGCAATCGTGCTACCCACTGCACCGTGACGGTGCCCCATTAAGTTAACGGAACTAATTTAAGTAAATTGAACATAAAACAAGTAAGTTTCCTCAGAAACTTCATCAGAATTGTGTTGTAGTTTAAGTAGAGTAGCTTAAACAAGCAACAAGTCTACACTCTGAAAAATGCTGGGTTCCACAGAATTCCTTCCAACACAAATTGATTAAGTTAAATCAATCATTTTACAAAGTTAAGTGGGTTGAACATAAAGCAGTTAAGCTGTCAAAACTTAAGTGTTGTATTGTTTTAACTCATTTTAAATAAGTAGTTTAAATAAGCAGAAAACAATGACGTGGCTTTTTGAGTATCTGTGATCAAAAGTGGACGAGACCTCATTGTTGCAGCATAGGCTCATTCTGAAAACATAGCTCTAAATACATTTCTGGAGATCACAATTATGTACACTGTAAAAAAATGCAGGGTTCAGTTCATTTCATTCAGTTCATTCAGTTCACAGTTCAAATCAATTAATAACCTAACATATTTGACAAACTTATGTAGATTGAACATAAAAAATAAAGTTGTCGCAATGAAATCTCAAGAATTGTGTTGTTTCAGCTCATTTTAATTAAGTAGTTTGAACAAGTAAAACAATTATTTTTAATGTGTAGCCAGAAGTTTGCATTTTGTCTTTAAAGTGAAATGACATGACAGTATGACAACATTCCTTTTCCTGCTTACCAGCTGACCGCTTACCTCCATATGGACTGCTTTCCTGCTGTTACCAGTTTGTCCAGTAGCTTACTGCGTATACTAAAAAATATATTTAAAAAGATGATTCCTTGGATTTACTTTAGTGGTTGTAAACAATTTATTTGGGCTGAATTTAAACAAACAAATTAAGTTGAATAATACTAAATTTCATTTCTTAGTTTAAATTCAACACATATGAGTTGTTTGAAACTATTTTGCAGACATATTTTTTTTCAGTGCACGTTGGCGGACTTGAGTTACAGAGAGGAGTTGACCACGACGATGGGGTTTGAGTCCGGTGAATAACAGTTCCTGAAAGCGGATAAGACAAAAACAGAACCCAAATAATAAAACAAACTAGTAAATAACAGATTGAGAATGTGGTAAAATCTGAAAACGTGGTAATAATCATGCAGGGCTTTTCTTTTTTCTGGATTGCGTTTTAAAACTGTCGGTTAGGTTTAGGGAAGAAGGAGGTGGGTCGGTCGATCGGTCAGTCAGTCAGTCAACAGCGGCCTCTGGTGGATTTACGCAAAAACAGCAGGTGCGAATTGCACTCAAGAGAGAAATTTGACATCTTTAAAAGCATACACGATGGCCTCTGGTGCATTCGCATAAACAAAAACTGCAACAAAATGTGGCTCGTGGGATGTATTTGGTGCTCTCCAGAAATGTATATAGCGGTATGTTTTTACAATGAGGGTGGGTTGCATTTATAGCTGTATTTGAATCAGACTGACAAAAATCTTAAAGGGATAGTTCAGCTAAAATAAAGATCCACTTACCAATTATGGATCCTCAGGGGGTTTCAAAATTTTATGAATATCTTTTTTTCTGTTAAACGCAAAAGAAGATATTTTAAAGATTGTTGAAATTTGAAGCCTTTGACATCTATATAGTAAAAATAATGTGGAAGTCAATAGTTACAGGTTTCCATTATTCTTCAAACAAGAAAATGTTTTTATATTGGCGTCAGTGGAACCACAAGGAACATTTCCTATCCATAGAACCTCCTTATTCTACTAATAATTATGTTTATGGTATAAATAATTCTTTAATTTAACAAGTGAAAAACAATAAATGAAACCCAAAATAAATCCCTCAGGTTGTTTTTTTCCATACATATAGTGGCTTATCTCAACATTTATGGCATTGTTTGCTTTAATTCTTGTTTTTTATTTTAAAAAAAACATTGGATTTGTAAAGTACTTCTTCTATAGGCAAATAAACAAGACAAAGGAACTTATTTTAAATTTAAAAGAATATATTTTTTTTTATCACAGTGGCAGATTGTTATTGTTCTAAGGACAAACTCGCTTAATTTAGATGGATTTTTTATAAAACAAGATTTCATATGTTATAAAACTGGCTTCTCAAGTCAATGCATCTTAATGTGAGAATTTCGAGATCTTGTAGAGACAAAAATTCCAATCTAGAAAAATTATTTTGCCATTTCTCTTCAATTAATTGTGAAATTTGTTTGTCATCCCTGATCATTTTTGTTTCTCTAAACCACTTTCGTAAGTGTATAGTTATTTTTAAAAATATTATAGGTTTTGTTTTGCACATTGTTATATTGGACAACTCTTTACAATTTAAAAACAAATAAAACAATAAAAAAACAAAATATTTTATTAATGTTTTTTTTTAATGTTAAGCATTTATTAATGTTAGTAAACACAAACGTTCACAATAATGTTAACAATGCATTATTTAATGATCATTTTATTGTGAGCTGAGATTAAGTATTGTTCATCATTAGTTTACTTTATGCCAACAAATATAATCTAATTATAAACTTTTAACAAAATAATGCTCTGATACCTCAAACTCTTGACATTTAAGCCAGTAAAAAGTCTTGATTTGGTTCAGGGCCCTGCCACATAAGTTTGTCTAGAATTAAAGCCGAGGTCTTTCATTCATTGTGCGTCTAATGAATATTCATAGAGGCTCACACAATGCATGCAGCCTCCAAAGCTCTTGAGAAGAAGTCAGCTTGTGTTTGACTCGCAGGTCAAGGAACTCTGACAGACTGCCAAACAAAAGAGACTTGACTCAAGCATTCCTCTGCGTTGCCCGGCGAGGCTTTTGTTCACAGTGTTTTTTCACAGTGTATTTCTCTGTCTACATATTCATACTCCTGCAACTCATTAGTGGTTATTCATTCATTGATGCAAGCCCACTTGACCCCTTCTCTCACTTGTCATGGGAATGAAATAGTGATGGTTGATTTGTTAAATATTTTGAGTGTGTCATAGTGCAGGGGTTTTTAATCTTGATGAACGTTGACACAGACCCCCAGATATGACCTTATAAAGGGACCCCCATTAAAAGTGTGTGTTTTAAATACCAAATTGCATATACACGCTACTGTTAAAAATCTAAAATATTTGTATTATTTATTATAATCTAATTTAGTATTTATTGATTTCAATCAATTTCGCATAATTGATGTATTCTAATCATTTTATATTTATTTTAGTTTTATATGTAATATTTTTATGCAAATATTTGCATAAGTATTATATTATTTACTTATGAATTTGTCTAGATAGTTTGTTTATTTAAATCTTATTTAATGATATTTTTGTATTATTTTAAATTGATATTTTTAAATCCCTTATATCCAATTTATTATTAGTTTGTTTGTTTATACCAATGTGTGTCTATTTATCTTAATCAAATGTTTAAATATAAATATTTGTTTAATTGTTATATCTAATTATTATATTTAGTTCATTTTAATCAATTGTTTGTTTGTTTGTACATAGCAATTTTTTATTTATCTTAATTTTAATAAAGTATTTATTTTTGTCTTTTTCATGTCAATAATTAATGTTATTTAAATAATACATATTTTAATAATTATTTTACCAACTTAAAGTGTTTACATTAATAATATTTACTTATTTTATTATTAAATTGTTTAGTCTTGATTTTTCTTTTTTTTTAGTATTCTGTTTTTATACTTTATTTTATTCATTGTAAACTTAAAATGTTTATTTTTGTCTTTTTCATGTCAATTAAATTACTTATATAATACTTATTTTTAAATAATTATTTATCAACCTAAAAACATTTACTTTGATAATATTTACTTATTTTATTATTAAATTGTTTACTATTGATTTTTATATACTTGTTTGTATACTTTATTGTATTCATCTTAATCCTAAAATATTTATTTTTTTGTTTGATGTATTTAAATTATATTTAATATAGTTTGGTCTTGGTTATCTTTAACCAGGTTTTACAAATTGTTAAGACGTGTTTTTTTATTATTTATTTTTATTTTTTTTATCACCATAACATGTGAATTACATTTTTACTTCTTCTCTACCCTAAAGATTTAAGGCTAGAAAAAAAACATATAGAGCTCCCTAATGTTTACAACTGCACATGAAAAAGTGTATTTTCGTATGTATTTCCAAATTAATATTTTATCTCATGTGACTTTTTCCAGTTGTAATAAATTTGATGCATTGAACATCTGCTTTCGAATCACAGTTAACAACCATTACTAACCTTTTCATCCTGAAACCCATTAAAATCCCTGGCCAACTGCATAAAAACCTGAAACCTCCTTTCAGTCTACAAAAATACCTGGATATTAGGCTTCAAAGCAGACTAGGACTGAAAGCGCTCTCTTTGAACTGATACCGTACCCAATCGTCTAAAATTACTATTGTGCAAATGAACATGGGCAAACATCCGAAACTCATTGAACAGGTGTGGGGGCCGTCAATCAAAGCGCCCACGCGTCTCGGTGCACGCCCACCTGTACCATATACGGAGCGCATTCCAGGGGGCGGAGTCTTCTCGCTTCCCATATCCATGAATGAAACCTCACCAGCATTTTTAGTTAGTAAGTTCCTTCATGTCGGAGTCGGGGGAGTTTCGCATGGACCAACAAGTTTAATTAGACAAACAAGATGGATTACCGACTCACTCGCGTTTCTTTCTTATTTTTATATTTATTTGCTAATGTATTTACTGGGATCCAGTCGAAAGAACGTAAGTACACACCGTGATTTACTTTAAAAAACGTGAATTAACACTTTACAATACGGTTTTGTTAGTTAATTTCGATGTATTCACTAATTTAACAAACAATGATAAATACATTTATTACAGTAACCTGTATATTCATTTTTGTAAACGTAAGTAATAGAAATATTTTGTTAGTTTACATAAACTCATAGTGTATTAACTAACGTTAACACGCATAATTTTCGGGTTTAACTCTGCATTAGTAGGCCTAAATGTTAAATTATGATTAATAAATGCTGTACAAGTGTTATATCATGCTAATATTTAATAACATTGTAACGTGTTACTGTAAGATATAGGCTTAATATGTGGACAAAAACCTAATGGTTAAATTCACGTTGCTAATGTAATGTAAGTACGATTGAGGTAAGATTATTTGGCTTGATTATTATGTAATAATAAATTATTATACGATTCTCAGATGTACTGCTTGACATGAAGGCTGCCGGGAGCGAATTAGGTTGGTTAACCTGGCCAAAAGAAGAGGGGGTGAGTTTATCTTCCTTTAATTAATTTATTTGTTCCTTGTACACACCGCCTACATATTCATACATCCCTGAATAGTGTCCTTTCAGTTCAGTGTCGTTGAGTATACTTAAAGAGGTTACATGAGTCACTGTCATTTCGTGCTGTAAAACACCAATCATAAATGAGTCATATCCTCAAAGCCATTAAAAAGCTTTTCCAGCCATTAAAGTTTATACCTGAGCAACCACCGTCGTTTTTTCTTCCTGGCAACAGGCTAGAAAAACATCCGAGGCCATCTTATTGTGTATTGTTTCTATAGGAGGTTTGTGTTTTATGTTATTTAATGAGGAAGATTAAAAACAGCAGCGCAACCTCTCTTTAAATCACATAAACATCACTGTATTAGAAATCAATGCAAATTAGGGGAATTGGTTAAGAAGATGGCACACAACTTTTAGCAAAATAATGACTAAACATAATGACATTTTGCTTATAAAGAGATTTTTCAGAGTTAATGCTTGTTTACAGATCTTGGCATTTGATTTTGGTGTCTAACCCAATGCAATTTATAATTTTATGTTGCATAGGTTTTGGTGTGCATCTTGTGATACATACTTTTTTTGTGTATATACTTTCTGTTCCTTTCAATCCATCAGAAGAAATATATGTAAATATAGTGTTGAAATATTTCATTTCTGAAAGACTGAGCAGAAATGTGTTTCACTGAAAGACCGAGAGAGCACACAAAAAACCCTAGTTTCGTCTTTGAAACTTTGCTCTATAGGAATTTGCTGTGAATTCCTCTTCAGCCACACAAAAGCCTCTCCTGAGATACCGAGAGGGTCCCACCACTTCCTTTGACCATGCATATACTCACACGCTAAAGTGTTTAATTAGTCTTTTAGAGGCCAGTCCTGTCATCTTCATTCCCTGATTTTGCGAAGGCTTCCATCAGCTTTACTCAGCTGCCAAATCCTCCCCCAAAAATCCTCTGAGGCCATGCTTATTTTATCAGCTATTTCAGAACTTTTTTGAAGAGTTCAGTAAAAAAGGGAAAAAGATAAAGGCAGAACATGTTGGAAAAGAGCAGAGCGGAGGCCTACTTTCGGTATCCCACACCCTTATAATGAGATACTTTTACACAGGTGTGCATGTGATATCCACATTTAGTATGTATTTTATTAATCTAATATTTAGAAGCAGGATATTGGGCCTTTAGCTTAGGGCAAAACAAACTTAAGCACACTTTATGATTGATTAACTCATGAATTGCCAACAAATGTTCTAAAATGTTAATTAAATATGCAAATAATGCAAAATCTAGTTAAATATGCACTAAACTGTGCTTGTGTAACAATCTTTAGGATTATGTTGTGGATTTAACTTTATATTTGTATAAATTTACATTTATATTTAGGATTAAAATTGTAAAGATTGATCTTGAAGTGGACATTTTTTGGTTGTTTTTATTGTGTTTTTGTTTTTCTAAAACAACAATTTATGAAAACTGAAAAGACCAGTGCATTGCTATTAGATTAGATTAAATTCAACTGTATTGTCATTACACATGTACAAGTACAAGGCAACAAAATGCAGCTTAAGTGCAATCAGTAATGCAATAACAGCAAGTGCAGGATACAGGCATAAGTTATAAAGTGCAATTACAGAAAAACTATGGTGATAGTTACAGATTGATGTACTATGAACATTTTATACAGGTTGTATTACCTATGAAAATAGATTTACAATAGATGAATATATGTACAGGTTGCCATTAATAATCAGAGGTATGCAGATAGATATGAACATAATAAAAAATGTATATGTACAGTGGGTATGTACAATTCAAGATGAATTAGTGCAACATAGTGCAATGAATAATATGTGCAATTTTAGTTGCGCAAATGTTACATGATAAATAATGCAGTGTTTCTGGGGCGTGTAAGTTATGAGGAGAGCATGGGGGTGTATGAGGGGGGCAAAAGAGTGGGTAGCAGAGTAGTATTATATCTGTACGTGACGTGCATTATCTATTTGCCTATATTGCCTTTATTTTGATGGTCCATTTGAGTAATAGACTGTCTGCTTAATGTGTTGATATGCTCCTTCAACAGACATTTAACTGAGACTTTGCAAGTACATGTCAGCTTACACTAACCCTAACCCCAACCTAACAGTCTACTTATAATCTAATGATAATCAGTTGGCATGTAGATGCAATGCAACTTAAATTCAACAAACACACTATCAGAATAAAGTGTGACCTGCCTTATAATTGTTTTATCAGTATTAAAATACAACTATTACTAAGCATTTTTTTGCTCCGTGGCAGTATAAAATCACAGAATTTCCCATTTGACCTTTCCAAATTGACTAATGGTTTTAGGACTACTCGTCTAAATTATTGTCAATATCATTAAACATCATTAAATGCAAATGCAAATTACTTCTATTACCTGTAATGTGTATTCTGACTAACTTTCCCTCAGTTTAACTAACATTATAAGATGATCAGGGAATGCTTTAATTACTATTAACAAGTAGCTTACTGTATAACCTCCCTGTTAATAAGATATTAACTGTTTTTAGTACTTAAAAAGTACATATCTCATTATACATCCCTAATCCTACTCAATATCTAAACCTAACTACTACCCTAATAATAAGCAGCAAATGGGGTATATGCAGAAGCATGCGGAGGGACTTTTAATGTTTCAGTAACCTGGGTTAAGCTCTTCTGGTGAACTGTATGCCTTTACAAAATCAGCGCGTTTAAGCTCTGTTTTCTTAAAAAAATCAATGATCTTCACGGCCTGATTAATATACGATATAAAGAGGGTCTCAGAATGTACAAGAAGCACTGCATAAATTAAATAAAAAATTTTTTTTTCGCACAATGTCTTTAAAATATCAACATTTATTTTACACCAGTATTTTCAATAGAGTGTCTGTGCTAACCTGCTAATATTGATGGGGTTGTGCGTGTAAATGGATTTGGTAAAACTTCATTTTGAGGGTCCATTTGAGCATGAGAACTGTCTGCTTAATATCTGTTGATATGCTTCTTTAACAGATATTTAACTGACCATAAGAAACTCAGCTTACACTAACCTAAACCTCAATCCTAACTCTAACCTAACAGTCTACTTATAGTCTAATGAGAATTAGTTGTCATGTAGATGCAATGTAACCTAAATTCACAAAAGGACCATCAAAATAAAGTGTGACCATGGATTTTCATCTCATTTTACGCAACTACATAAATGCTGAAGTTTATTTAACTGTTTATATTTTAATGACATTACAACATAGATGCTGTAAAAGGAACCGTATAAAATTGACAAAAGTCATATTAACTGTTCACCAGAAGTTTATCGGTCTGGGAAGAAACACTAGTTGTGCACATACCCTATTACGAGTTTGTTGAAACAAAAGATTTGTTATAGTGAGAACTGTACCTTTAAAAATAAACTCAACTCAACTCATTTTTATTTTTAGCTCACTTTCAACCAACTACATTGGGTACCAAAGTGCTGTACATAAAAAAAACAAAATCCATGCAAATAAGCAAGGAGCCAAAATACATAAACATAAAAAATAATAAGCTTGTTTATAGTGACTTTATAGTGACTCCGAAGTAGAAGATGTTCATAAGGAGAGTGGAAGATCAAGTCTTGAAGCTGTTGCTGAAAAAGCTCTATCACCTCGACTTTTCAAGCATGGTTGCGGAACTGTCAGAGATAGTCGATCTTTAGAGCGAAGAGCTCTCATGGGTTGATTTATACTAATTATCTTTTAAATATACTCAGTGTGACTGTATATGAGGTGTGACTGATGATCCTCTTTTCTCTCTTTTCTATCTTTCTTAGTGGGAGGTTGTGCAGACGGTGGTGAACGGCTCTCTTCTTTACACCTACAGCGTGTGCAATGTTGCCAGTGACACTGAACAAGACAACTGGCTTCGTACAACCTTCATACAGCGTAGACCCGACGTCTACCGCATGTCTGTAGAGCTGAGCTTCATCGTCCGCGACTGCAGCACGTTTGGAGGCTCGTCACCCTCCTGCCGCGAGACTTTTGGCCTCTTCCTGGGAGAAACCGACTCAGATGTTGGCACAAATTTCCGCAAGAGCCAGTTTCGAAAGGTAGCCACCGTAGCACCAGACGAAGTGACAGCTGATCGTGGAAGAGGCCGGGCTGATCTGCGGGTGAATGTGGAAAAGCGGAGCATCGGGACGCTCTCCAGAAGGGGCTTCTACCTTGCGTTCCAGGATTTAGGAGGCTGTGTGGCTCTCCTGGGGCTGAGGGTGTTCTACACCACCTGTCCGGCCACCATGAGGAGCCTGGCCGCCTTCCCTGAGCAGGTGGCATTGGGAGCGGAGGTGGAGGGCACCTGTGTGAAGGACGCAGTGGTGCTTGGAGAAGCAGCTCCTCGGATGTACTGCACCGCTGAGGGAGACTGGGTCGTTCCCGTGGGCCAGTGTGTTTGCCGAGCGGGATACCAGGCTGTTGGAGATTCTTGCAAAGGTAAACTTGTGATTTTTGGGCTTCATTGGATTTCTGCTTAGTGTACTCTCAAGGTTGGGTTGCGGCTAGAAGGGAATCCGCCACATAAAACATATGCTAGAGCAGAGATGCCCAAACTAGGGCCCGTGGGCCATAGTTGACCCATGGTAACTTTTGATTTGGCCCACCATCCCATCTGAGAATGGTTTAGAGATTATCATTTAAAATTTAAAGTGACCTTTTATTTGTCTGTTATACTGTTAAACTACAAAAAACCCTGAAATTAAATGTTAGAATTTAAATCATGTAAGGTAATCAGATTTAGTTTAAAATGTACAAATGACAGAGAACAATAAAGAGACTTTGTATTAAAATGAAGAGATACTACATTAGTTAATACAATTCAAAGTAATTATTTCTATTTATTTTTTAATATTATGAAATCAATTAGGAAAATACCCATGGCAACCTTAAAGTAAAATAGTTCGGTATATTTATCTTCGGCCCATGGCTATCAACGATATTTGTTTTTTGGCCCTTCATACAAAAAAAGTTTTAGCACCCTTGTGCTAGAGTAATAGGTGGTTCATTCCCCTGTGGCAACCCCTGATAGCCAGGTAATAAGCTGAAGGACTGTGAGTGAGGGGTTTTCTGTGCAAAATAAGGGTTGATTTTGCATCTAATGGCCAATTCTCGTTTTCGCTAAGGCAGAGGTTTCTGTTCTTCTCAACCCTTTAAGAGAAATCTATTGCTGTAGATCTATAGATTATATAGCTGTATAGATAGACAAGACATTTATTTATAGAACATTACATTCACAATGGTAATTTAAAGTGCTTTACATCAACAAGACTAAAAGAGACAAAGGTATAAGAAATAAAAACAACAAGGAATAAAACATTAAAATAAGATTAAAATGTGTATAAACAAGTTTAAAAGTATAAAATAAGAAAAGAAAGACATAAATGTTAGACAATAGTGGCCCCCAGGAGGCCAGGGTCCTCTAGGGGTCCTAATCAAAATTCCAATGGAATCTTAAATTGACTTTGAATGATTTAAAACAGCTTTAAAATTATGTAAAATTAAAATATTTACACATATAAAATATTTTAAAGTTGTTATTTGAAGAGTTAATTAAGTTATTCAAATTAAAGTTACGTTTCTACTATGACAAAAACACTAAACACGTAATATATATATATGTGCGGTTTCACAAAATCATTTTTGTAGTTCATATGAAGTCAACAACGTTATCATTTTCAGAAACATGCCATTTGAAAGTAATTCAGAAACGTGCAATTTAAAAGTAATTTGATACGTTTGCTTAAACACCAAATCCCTAAAAAACTTTTTAAAACCCTTTAAAGCTGTAAATCTACATGATTAAATACTTGAACATTAGTATTTTTCCAGTTGTATTGCATTAAAATGCTTATCAGGTTGAAAATGTGAATACAACAAACTAGATATGGAAGAAACATTTTCTGTATGAGATGTAATTTAATGTTGTGGACAGTTTTGATTGCCAATAGCAAATAAAGAAGTGGTAATGCATAAGATATTCATTATCTCAAAAGTTCAACATATTTGACTGCAAATATATTAGGGAATCAGGAACAAGTATTCAAGAGAACTCATGCAAAAAAAAAAAAAAAAAAGTCCATTTTGAAAATGAATATTTGTATCCATTTCTCAGGGAATATGGGTAATATATATTGGTGCATTTGAACAAAACAGATTTATTGAACAGATATATTTATAAAAGCACTATTTTAGTCACAGAACATCTTAAGAAATGAAAAGTTAATACATTTAAATGCAAGCAAAATATTGCAAAAATAAAAACTACAAACCACAACAATTCAACAAAATTGTACATATATTTGTGCTTTATTTTGATTTTTGCTATTTTAGAAAAGGTTGTTTAATATTTTCCCTAACTTTAAATTTGGGCCTCTAATTTTTGAACCATTATTGTAAGTTACTTTGTTAGATCAGTTTTAGATTTTGCTTCAGTACTGACTAAACTAATGTGGACAAATATAATTATCTAAAGCATCCTACAAAAAATATTAATTTAAATGAGAGATTTGTGAGGGTTGTATTCATAAATGTACGTTAATAATTAACATTGATGCTTATTTGATATTGCTGAAATCTGATGTAGTCAATTAGTCAATAAAACTTTTGAATAGGCTATTAAAAATACCAGATTTAATCAGCACATATGTTACATTACATCTAACTTCTGCACAGTCATCGGCTCCAACAATGAAGAAAATTTGGGAACAACTGCAGGTCTTTGTGGGTGGGCAGATGGTAAGCGTGTTGTCGGGTGAGGGTGTGTTCTGGGAAGCTTGGGAGATTTTTGTGGTTGCCACAGAGCTGTCTGAGGAGTTTGTGAGAAGCCAGAAATATGACTTCAGTCAAAAGGAATGTCAGTCGTCTCCACACCCTTTCACCTGCTGGTGTATTATTTCTACATGTGTGTTTAGCGCTTCGGGAAGGAAGTGTGAAGATATTAGGCTCCTATTGTAAAGCAGTGTATGTACATAGTTACAGTGGTATTATTTTCGTTCATAGGGTTTTTTAACCTTTGGACATCTCAAATATCTTATGTTTGAATAGAAGCACTTTTGTTCGGATGAAAGGGTGGATGACTTTCAGCAATAATGCTCTTCGTTTAAAAAAAAGCTATCAAGCGTTAAGTGCAAACAAATGAGCTGTAATTTTACTTTAATCAGCCAGTGACTTAATCAAATTTCCTGAAGGTGTTTTCTTTTTATGTGCGCTGTAAAAATTGCTGGGTGGATTTGTGTTGGGACAACATGAAGGGATCGGGAATTAAGTTAATCTATTAGTTTTTACAAATTTAAGTGGATTGAACGTAAAACAATTAAGTTGTTCGACCAAAAAACTTAAGAATTGTGATGTTTCAGCTCAGTATTTGTTTAGCACCAACTAAAAATAAACTATTTACACAATTAAATGCAATTGAGTTGGTCCAAAATGATTTTATCAAATAAAAGGTTAGATATTTTAATATTTTTATTTAACCTAAACTCAAAGGTCTGATAATATCATGTATGTCTATTAGGGTTGGGTCGATAGACGATGCCATCGTCCATCGCAGATGGCCGGGAGACATCACCATGCTGAGCCGGCATCGTGATCTTCCACCCTGCGCTTGACGCAGTAGCGAAAATACACACTTAGGCCCTGTTTACACTAACTCGTCTTAGTTTTAAAATGGCATTTTAGAAAGAAAACGATCCACGTCCATGCTGGCGTTTCATCTAGCATTTCTGAAAAGCCCTCCATTTACACTATACCACTGAAAACGCATATCACGTGACCACACACTCACACATGCATGCGCAGCAGCATAAACACACGCACATCTGAGCTCCAGCCAGGTGCTTCAAGCACTAAAGCCAGAGAGAGCAGCACACGTCGGACAGTTTATCAAGGATGTACCGCCGGATCGCGTCTCACTATAGTTGTCAGTCAGTACTGACATCACAGCGTCAGTACACTGCTTTAATCTTTCGCTTTCATGCTTGTACTTAGTAATTTTAGCAAAAACCTCAGACACTGTTGGTTGGTTCCTGTTGGTTGTGCACATTTTTACCAACCAAGTTTGTCGATGCCATTAAAACAACACAGATCACTCTGCCTATTCATGCCAGAGTCCAGCGGATAAAGTGATTGACAGGTGGGAATTTGTGCTTAACTTTTATCTTCATTTATTTAGTTGATTTGGTTATAAACAAAGACCATGCGGGTCAGGTGAAACGGTAGGCTGAAAATAATTAGTTCATTATGAATTATCTATTCATAAATGATTATTTTACTGCCGCCTACAACAGCGATGCCATCGTCCATCGCTACGTTTCACAATGATGTCGCCCAACCCTAAAGTCTATTATGTGTCGTTCATTTCGAAGCCTCCTAAGTCTCCATTTGAAGTCATCCTAAATGAATGAAAACAGCCATTTTTAAGCATGAAAAATATTTTAAAATGATCCCTTTGATTTAGTTTTTTTTAAGTTGAATGGTTGCAAACAACTTATTTGGGCTTAAAATATGTTAAAAATCAAATTAAGTTTAACATTAGTTTAAATTTAATTTGTTTGATTAGATTCAACATATAAATTTCAACAATTTTGCAGACATAATTTTTAACAGTTGATCGAGACTGATCTCAGAACTAATTTTAGGACAGTTAGGGCTCACTGAGCAAAGCAACAAACTGCATTTGTGCTAATTAAGCTGCCAACACCCAAAGCATGGGTGCTTCTGCAAGGTGGTAATTTCAAAGCTAAAATGTTTCAGTGCACTGTAAAAAATGTTGAGTTCCAAACTATTCCTTCATGTTGTCCCAACACAAGTTGATTAAGATAAACAGTTTTTACAAATTTAAATGGGTTGAACATAAAACAATTAAGTTGTCCACCGAAAAAATCAAGAATTTTGTTGTTTCAGCTCATTTTAAATAAGTAGTTTGAACAAGCAGCAAAACATTTTTTCAGTGTAAAAAATCCTAAAGGTTTGCATGAAAATTGACTACATCAACTAAAATGTCAAACTAAAGTGATGATTAAACTCTAGATTAAACAAGTCTTTCTTTTAACTTTAAACACCTGATTACTTTTATTGTCAACATTTCCCTCTCTTGATTTAATCCCATTGTGTTCACAAAGCATGCTGGAAACTACCCTAACCAGCTCGTTCCATCCAACACAATTCCAACAAAATTCCTTCATGTTGTCCCAACATAAGTTGACTTAATGGTTTACAAATTTAGGTGGATTGAATAAAAATTGAGTAAATTGGCCAAAGAAATGACAAGAATTGTGTTGTTTCAACTCATTTTAAATGGGTAGTTTCAACAATCAGCAGTAATAATGTTTTTGAATGTATTGAACAAAAAGCAAATGTCATTTTTTAAGTGTGGATATAGGAAGTCATTTCCTTCAAGTCAGTTTTAAACGATCTTTATGAATAATAGTTATTTATTTCAATATAATTTGATTATTTATTCATATTTATCGCAGACTCTAAATATGTAGCTCGAACTATTACTAAGTCAAGCCATTCATAAAACAGTTCTTCAAGTTTTGTCATGTCATTGAATGCAGCTACATTAAATGCACTTAATGTATTAACGTATTGGACCACTATAAAAAGCTCTGCCCTCAAAAAGGAAAGTATTCATCTTGAGTTTCAATTGAAGGTTTTTCCTAGTAGTTTCATGGAATTCCCCTAAGGTCATGTTACAGCTTTCCCATACCCTCCAACAGCTGATATGACTCAGTGGGCAGAGCTACCATTACCTGAGATACTTTGTGTGTGTAAGAGTGTTACCATCACAACGGCTCACCGCAGATTACAGAGAAGCTTTGGCATGCCCAAGGTCTGTCTGGAGTAGTCATCATCATGTAATTAAAGGTTGGGTCCAACTTCTCCGGACACCTTTTATATTTGTGGGAAGATGCGGTTATGAGAAGACACGCTATTTCTGCACAACTTTAAAACCAAAGATATTATATTTTTTCCATTGCAGACCATACTTTTTAAAATAAATACTATTTAAAAAAATCTAATGACTCTGAAAAGAACATTTGACATTCATGGAAATTTTACATTACATTTTTTCTGTATTTTGTATGACTTTTTTTTTTAAAGTATTTTTTTCCCTGCAAAACATTGAAATTTATAGATTTTCTTTCTTCAGATTAAATGTACACTCATTAACATAAAGTTTCTCAATTTCAAAGTATTTAAAGTATCCCTGAAGACTCACTTTTTTAGACTTGTCTGTTTGGGAGTTGTGAGTGTATTTCTGATCAGTTTTTTATTTTTATTTATTTGTTTGTTTGTTTTGTTTTTGTTTTTTCTGTTGTATCCTTGTATCTTTTAAGTGTAAATAGCATTGAAAATTTATATTTAAAGGTGCTATATAAAATAAATCTATAATGATAATAATAGTAATTATTATTATTATTATTATTATTAGTAGTAGTAGTAGTAGTATTCAATTATTATTATTATTATTATTATTATTATTATTATTATTATTATTATTATTAAATATACACTCTAAAACATAAAGATTATTAATATTAAAGTATTTTAAGTATCTCTGAAGACTCACTTTTTTAGACTTTTAGAGATTTTTTAGAGCTTTAAAAATTAAGATTTAAAGGTGCTATATGAAAATAAAATAATGATGATGATAATAATAATAATAATAATAATAATAATAATAATAATAATAATAATAATAATAATAATAATTATTATTATTATTATTATTATTATTATTATTATTACTGTTATTATAATTAATAGTTGTACTATTAGTAGTATTTATTAGTATTGACTCTGTAAAATGAACATTTACCATCAATGGAACCTTTTAACTGCACAAAAGTTCTTATTTTCATATAGGAAAACATGAAACTTGGTGAAAAAACTTTTTTATTTTTTCAATTTAGAAATTGGAACCTTTTAAAAGCATTCTGTTGAAAAGGGGAAACAAAGCTTACATGAAGTCTTTTCAACCATTAGAAAAATGCAATCTCAGGAAACCATGCTTAAAAGGCCTTGGCTTCTGGCAACCCTACAGGAACTTGCACCTGAAGCGGACATTGAAGCACATCAAGGGAGTTCGGAATATTTGAAGCCATTCGGGGTCTTTGGAAAAGGGCAGATTCCTCACATTTCCTTCATAAAGTAGTCTCCAGGAGACGTTTTAAATGTTTTGACACCATTGGAGGAAACGTGATGAATGATGACCCTATGAAATAGCTGATGGGGAGATGTAATGGAGATTGGTATCTTGTTGACTTATGTGATGACATGCTTTAGGAATGAGGAGTTACATGTCCAGACATCCCAACCTGAGCTTCTTTCCGTTCCCACTTCGACAAAGACCTTTTCTTCTGCGCTTCATCATTGTTTCACTCTATAATTTGTTCATGCACTCATCACTTAAAAGACTGTACTAATTAACGACCTTTTTTGCCTCTTGATTCAACTTGCTTGTTTTTTTTCTCTCCTCCATGTAGTGCCTCAAAGCATTCAATGCAAAAGGGGTCCTTAACCCCAAACAGCCATCAGGACAATGAAGTTGCTGTTGTCATTGTTTTCATGGGAGTTTTACGAGTGCTTTTCTACGTGACTGCTGCTCTGTTCAACTTATCGCCACCTGCCAGTGTTTGATGGGGTGGATTGTGGTTGGTTGAGGGTTGGGAAATGGGGGAGGGGTCTCGTTTGAAAAGTTTCGGGGGAGATCCCAAATGTTCAGTGGATTCATTGCTGGGGAATTTGATACTGGTCTAGCTAATATATTAGATTGCAGAGGAGGTTCTTTCTTTCTTTCTTTCTTTCTTTCTTTCTTTCTTTCTTTCTTTCTTTCTTTCTTTCTTTCTTTCTTTCACTCTCTTCCTTTCACTGTTTTCTTTCTTTCTTTCTTTCTTTCTATTTTTACTTTCTGTCTTTATTTATTTATTTTTCTTTTTTTCTTTTTTCTTTCTTTTTTCAAAATTTTCTTTCTTTCTTTCTTTATTTATTTATTTTCTTTCTTTCTTTCTTTTTTCTATTTTCTATTTTTCTTTCTTTCTTTCTTTCTTACTTTTTTCTATTCTTTTCTTTCTTTCTTACTTTCTTTTTTCTATTTTTCTTTCTTTCTTTCTTTCTATTTTTTTCTTAATTTCTTTCTTTCTGTCTGTCTGTCTGTCTGTCTGTCTGTCTGTCTGTCTATTGGAGGCTGTTTAATAGTTGTATATTTTCATTTGCCATATTATTCACTTGTATTTTACATTACATAACAACAAATAATCCATTAAAAACACTTAACACAAAAAATGATACAACTAAAATATTTAACAACTACAATTATTGCTCAATGATACTGAAATGATACTGTACATTTATGGCATCATTGTAATAATATAAATGTAATGATATTGTATTAATAAATAATACTGTGAAAGCTTTTTCCTATAATATTTTGATAAAATCAGATTTAAAAATTGTAATAAAATTAAAATAGTAAGAATTAAAAAAAATGAAAAGGTGAATTGTTGTTTATATTAATATCACATTAACATTTAAACAAAAATGTACATTTAGAATAGTTTTTAAGAATTTGAACTTAAAATGACTGACATTAAGCCTTTATTTTTTTCTTGCAAAAGCCATCATTGTGGAGGACTACTGTGTTGGCGAAACTGCTATTCTAACTGTTGACCTTTCTGCCCAAAGGGCATTAACTATTCCCTCTGTGCATTGTGTTCGCAAGCCAAAGACTTGAGAGTTTTATCAGCTCTGCCAATCACTTGTGTCATGCATATTTTAGCAGTTGTGGGAACACAAGTACGCAAATGCCCTTTCAGTCGCTTTTTTCACACTTTCCTCAGAAAGTGTTTGTCATGTCGCCTTGACCATCCACCAACGCAACATTGCCCGAAATAGCTTCTCAGGCAAATTGGCCAGCTTGACTAGTCAGTAGTGCCATAATCCAGTCACCACTTACAAACCACATTCTAAACATATTTCACACAAGGATCCCACGGAAAATGATGCTAACATACTGAATCAGCCTTATTACTCATTACTGACACATTTCTGCATTCTGTGAAATTTAGATTCATTCAGACTCCCCAATTTCACATTTGCCACTCTCAATAGATGCAAACACCAAGATTAGAGGAATAGAGTGGGAGTTTCCCTGCTCTTGTTCAGGCTTCAAATAAAATGCACAAAGAAGGGCTTGCTTTTCTTATGCGGGACCCCCCTCCTATAGACGTCCACCCTTATACACAGAGCAAATACACAAAAACCCGATGTAAAATCCCAGCGGGAGGACTTCTGTCAGCAATCCTCACGCACCCATTCACGCTCACACTCGCACACCTCCCACTGGTCGTCGCTCTGAACCTCGGCCCTTTGTTTGAGGTGAGCACTGAGAGAAGGGCCCCAGGGGGCACACACCCCTCAAAGGACGTTCCTGGGCTCCGTGGAATCCATATTCACAGTGATTTTGCAAGCCAGTGAGTTTCTCATGCCCATTATAAGTACAGCTATCAGAAGCGGCTGCTTTTTAAAAATGTGCATGTGATTTTGAATCATTGCACCCGGCTGCTTTGTTAATGATTGTTATATCACCCCTGCCCTCCCACCACCCCCTCCATCAGCCTCCATTCCTTGTTTCCGGAGTTTCTTCCCTTTGTGTTTGTTATAGCATGTCCTCATCCTTCAGCAGAGGAAGGAAAGGAGGAGAAGAGGAGACCTTTATATTGACGCTTGCAATTCCGACATCCTGTTTTGTCCAGCGGACATCCACATGAGCTTCGCTGAACTGTTTTAAACATTTCACATGTTTTTCTTTGATGAACTTGACAGTTCATATGCTGTTCTGAGTAATGATACAAAAGTTAAGTGACCAGTCAAACTGGTTTTATTTCAAATAGCTGCATCTTCCGGTTGGATTGTGAATCTGTTTACTGCTTTGTTGAATGTTTGAATGCCTGTTGTGCACTGCCTGTCTTGATTGGCCTGTTTTGATGGTGCCAATAGATTAAGGCTTCCTTTTGTGTGCAATGTATGAAAATAAAATAGGTTATTATCGGATTTGCATGCAAATCCAGGGCCCTGTTTACTTATGATAAAGAGGGAACGACACTAAATATTGATATGTACGAGGTCTGAAACACTTTAAGTTTATCCACCATTGACAACTTTGAAATAAAGTTGGACTGTCGCTAGTAGACAGTCATGTGATTAAATGCCATTAAAAACCATACAAAAGACCAGCTTCTCAAACATTATGAGATATATTGTTGAATTGCAGTAGTCAGACAGGATTTAAAGTTTGTAGGTTGAAATTGTATGCTTAGTTTAAAGGTGGAAAAAAAGGTCGACTCACCAGTTCTGTTTCTAGCTAAAACCTAGAACATTTTACATAGCTGTGCAGTTGTTGGACCGGAAGCTTAAGTTGTTACTCTCCGTATTATTTGCAGTTGTCTGTTTTTGTGTTCATATGTAAATTTGCTCATGCTAATTTAACAAAATTAGATCGAAAGATTTGAAGAAGCCATATAAGCTTTCTCTTCAAGCAAATCATAAATATTCACAATTAAAGTGGAGCGAACAGAAATGAATGGAAAGGCAAAAATGCTTTTTTTTGTGATTTATTTGTTCTTAAAATATGATAAAGGGACTGTTCACCCCACAAAAAAATTCATTCACACCTGTAGATTGATTCTTTTGTTACGAAATAGGGATTAAACTTGGTACAATTTTGAACTTTGTTCATGGTGCGGTTCGCTTTCACACAGCAAAGTTTGTATGACGTACCCCAACACCATAAGGACGTTGGATTTTATTTGGAAATGAAAATAGTGTTGACGTCACACAATGTCAGGCCAACATCAATGTCCAACGTCCAACCTAAAATCAACTAAATATCAACGGTACTTAGGTTACACCATGACGATGTGTGGACGTTACCACTATGACATCTATCAGACATTGGATTTTGGTCACTTTTCAAAACAACCTAAAATCAACCAAATAGCAACGTCTACTCAAGTTACACCATGACGTTGTGTGCACATACCACTATTACATATATCAGACAATGGATTTTGGTCACTTTCCAATACACAACCTAAAATCAACCAAATATCAATGTAGTTTGACATCGTTATTGGACGTCAAAATAACATTGTCCTTAGACGTTAACTAGACATTGAATTTTGGTCACCTGACATCATTACCTAAATCTAACCTTATGTAAATCTTATGATGTTTTGTGCCTGCTGGGATTGTCAGTAGATATAAATCAGATAGGTAAGACTTTCTCATACATAGCCTTGACTAGAATTATGCATTATAGGCTTTACATAGAGAGAAATAACAGATAAACCAAGACTGCAGTTCGGTCCGTTTTCCTAACGGATAAACTGCTCTCTGTAATAGTTCAGCATGCTTTCACTTTCGCATTTGACATGAAGCGCTCATTTACCGGTAGGAATGACATCCCGCCCTACTCATAATTCTCTCCTCATCATTATGCTTTCTCACTACAATCGATTCGCTCCAGAGTTTGTTTCAATTGAGCCGATGCCACCTTATCCAGGCGTTCTCAGACTGATTGTTTTGGCGCAGATCCGAGGGTGATTGCTGGATTCACATATGCCAAATGACTGGGTAAATGCACCCGGTTCCGAAACAAAAGTCTAGCTGTAAAAGCACCCTTCATCGTTTACTCACCCTGTGGTTCAAACCTTTATGAGTTTCTTCCTTCTGTTAAACACAAAAGAAGATGTTTTGAAGAAAGCTGAAATCCAATAACCATTGCCTTCCATAGTCGAAAAACCAAGTACTATGAAAGTTGGTGGTTATAAGTTTCCAACATTTTTCAAAATATCCTCTCTTGTGTTCAACAGAAGAAAGAAATTCATAAAGGTCTGAAACGAGTAAAGAGTTCAGCAAAAAATAACAGATTTTAAATTATTGTGTGAACTATCCCTTTAATACAATGTGTAAATGTTATCTGTATTGTTTTAATTCATTAAATGTCTCATCATGTTCAACATTTCTTCGTGTCTACAGCTTGTGAACCGGGTTTCTACAAGAGCACTGATTCCAGCCAGCCTTGTGAAGTGTGTCCAGAAAACACCCAACGTTCGGGACGGGGAGCACTGTTGTGCCCCTGCATGGAGGGTTTCTACCGGGCTCCCACAGACCCAAACTCCGCTCCTTGCTCTTGTAAGTTTGAATCTTCATTCTGAGAAGTTCATTCTGAAACTACTGACCTAATTCTCAAACATTTTACCCTGCTCTGCTCTTCTAGCTCTTCCTAGCCCACCCCGAGACCTGGTTTACACTCCTCTCCTGACAGCAGGAAGTTTGCAGCTGCTTTGGCGCCCACCGGCAGACACTGGTGGTCGGAGTGACGTCACATACAGTGTGGCATGCGAGCGCTGTGAGGGTGGTCTGTGTACGCTGTGTGGCGGAAGGGTGCGATTCGAGCCTGCGCAGACAGCCTTGAGAGCCCCCGAGGTCGTGGTTAGCGAGCTAGAGCCTCATGTAAACTACACTTTTACAGTCGAGGCCCAAAATGGCGTCTCCCAGTTCAGTCGAAAGAGAGCCAAGGCTAGCATCACAACAGTGCTTCACTTCACAGGTTAGATTTTGCATATAAAGCTATTGTAATGCCTAAATCACAGCTAATCACATTTAATTTGATGCTACTTGAAGCTGAGTTTTGTACCAGCGTGGGTAATTGTGGGCGGAGCTAGCTTGTGAGCTTCATTGCTTGTCACGGCTGGAGAAGATTAACAGATTAGTAAGGAGGGGAATGGACAACATGTCATGCCTGCTTAAGACATGGCGTATCAAATTCTGTTCACTTGTAATCTGTTTCGTTGATGGTTTTAGCCAAAATACTGATGACTGCTTGTGCTTTTGTTGTTCAGATGGCCCGAGGGTGCTGTACTTGAGAGTTGAAGATCGGACCACCAGCAGTCTGACTTTGTCCTGGGCTGTGGACCATCATGTGCAGAATCAACCCTCCCCTCGCTACGAGCTCATGTACCGCAAGAAGGTGATTAAGCGTCTTTTTTCTCTAACGTTCATTCATTTTCTTTTCGGCTTAGTCCCTTAATTAATCAGGGGTCGCCACAGAGGAATGAACCGCCAACTTATCCAGCATATGTTTTACACAGTGGATGCCCTTCCAGCTGCAACCCATCACTGGGAAACACCCATACACTCTCATTCACACACATTCACTACGGACAATTTCGTTTACCCAATTCACCTATAGTGCACATCTTTAGACTGTGGGGAAACCGGAGCACCTGGAGGAAACCCATGCCAACACGGGGAGAACATGCAAACTCCACACAGAAATGCCAAATAACCCAGCTGAGGCTCGGACCAGCAACCTTTTTGCTTTGAGGCTACAGCGCTACCCACTGCGCCACCCCGCCACCTATTTTCTCTTATATTTTTTCGGTAAATAAAAATAGCAAAGTGAATTGGGTGGTAAACAACGATGGTAAACAACCACTTTGCAATACTCAAGAATCACATACATTACCCTAGCAACCACCTTGCAATTCCTGTGAACCACTAGAACTCCATAGCAACAGCATGGCAATAAACACTAGAACACCCTAGAAACCACACTGCCTGAACCCCATAGAAAACCCTAGCAACCACTTACCTATGTACAATAATCACATATATTACCCTAGCAACAACCTTCCAGAACTTAAGAACATCCTAGCAAAAACATGGCAATAAACACTAGAACACCTTAGAAACGCACAGCAATTTACACGACCCACCTAGAACATTCTAACAACTATTTGGCAATTCCCACAAACCACTCAGAACTCCATAGCCAACACTTAGGAATACCTAGGGTCTGCAAAGATTACCTTAGCAACCAGTAAGAATATGCTTTGCAACTACTTTGCAACACACATGAGCAGCCTAGTGTAGCATAGCAACAACATGGGACAAAACACTAGAACACTGTAGAAACCTTACAGCAATGTTCACAAACCAACAAGAACACCCTAACAACCATTTGACATCATCTTGAACACCCTAACAACCACTTAGCAATACCCAAAAAGCATGTGGATCATACTTGAAACCATTTGGCAAACAACCCAGAACACATTTACAACCATTTAGCAATATTCAGAAATACTAAAAACACCCTAGCAACCACATTGAAGATCATAGCAATAGCATAAGAATATTTTTTGTAACTACTTTGCAACACCCATGAGCAGCCTAGCGTAGCAAAGCAACAAAATGGCACTGAACAACATTAGAACATTCTAGAAACCACACAGCAATAACCACGAACCAACTAGAACACCCTAACAACCATTTAGCAATACCCATGAATCATCTAGAACACCCCAGCAACCACTTAGAAATTCCCAAAAAAGTATGTGGATCACCCTAGAAACAACTTGGCAATCCCTACAAACAACCCAGAACACCCTAGCAACCCTTGCTACAAGCAGTGACGCTACTAGCTTAGCTACATTTCTCAGTAGCATTGCGGTAACTTTTCAGTAGCGAAGCTATTATTTAAGTCAAATAATTCAGTAGCGTCCACACAAGCTACATTTACCGATAGCAGATCAATAAGTGACGGCACCGACATTCACAGAGCTGTGAGGCCGATGTCTAGCCAATGAAAGTAAATCCATATGATACCGAGGATGACGATTTCTTGTTCTTCCAGTTTTCTCAGTGGTCGACAACAAACTTTTTGGTGCGTTACTGCCACCTCTCGCTCTGGTTGGTGATGTCGCCAACCAATTCGTCGAAATTTGCTTGATGGAAAGACTTTTTGTGTTGTCAATATGCTTGTGTTTATATAGTTCCTATTGGTGTGTATGTGCATCATTGGGTGCAATATTTGTATGTTTATAACCAACTCTGAGTATAGTGGGGGTCGTGAGTCACTGGAGTTGTTATTATAGGGGTCGCGGGCTGCAAAGTTTGAGAACTTAGCATTTTCTTCAGATTTCTTATTCTTCATGGGTTTCATGGCCTTTCCGTGTGTTCTTCCTAGCATAAACATTCAATTTCCTCTTCTCTTTGTTTCATAGGAGGATCCTGGAGAGCTGGATGTCACCACCTATACCGTCCTGGTTCTGGAGAAGAACTCGGTGCCGATTAATGACCTCTTACCAGGAACAAAGTACGTGTTTCGTGTTCACACCCTGACAGCAGAAGGCCATCCCAGCAGCCACAGCGCGGAGCTTGAATTTGAGACGCTGCCTCTCGGTAAGTGCGTGCGAACACATGCGTGGGCGTTGAGTTTGAATGCTTTCGGGCATGAGAAAGTGTGTAACTTAGATGCATTGGTGATAGGCTGTGTGCGTGTGCGTGTGTGGTGCGTTAGTGTTTGTCAGTATAAGTAAAGTGAACTTCTTTTTTCATTCTCACAGCGGAATCTCGGACACAGAACAGTTCCATGGTTGTAATGGGAGCCATCGCCGGGGGCGGGGTCATGTTGCTGATTGTGGTGGTTATTCTGCTTCTGCACAAAAGGTTAGCAAACGTATCTCTGCTCTCACTTTTTCCAGTCTATTCTCTTCTTTATCTCTATCCAGACCGCAGAGCAGGATTTCCCAACTTGGCCTTCAATGCCTGCCCACACTGTTTACATTCCAGCTTTGATCTGCAATCATGCTCATTTAAAGAAACCATCGAGATAGCAGCTTTAATTATCTCGCTAATGTGATGTTGAATGCTCTTTCATCAGGAGGCTGAATTCCCACGTCAGACGGAGGGTTGATGGAGATTACTTTTCATGTCCAGGTATGACATGGATTTTGGCATTTGTGTGCATCTGTTTGGTATTTGAAATGGTCTGATGGTCAGCAATAACTTTGTATGAAATCAGTGGAGATCATCGTACAGTGGGTGTCATCTAATCCAAGGTCAAATCTTTTCTTGTTTTGAAGAAAAACTCCTTCCGTTGAAGACCTACATCGATCCCCACACATATGAAGACCCCTGTGCGGCCATCCTCAAGTTTGCCAGTGAGATTCATCCTGGTCACATCACCAAGCAGAAAGTCATTGGTGCAGGTCAGTGTTCATATTGTGTTAGCCGTATGGTATATTAATAGTATACATGGACTAATATAAATATCTAAATATTTTAGAATATAATTTATTTTTAAGTATTTTTGGTTTATTTTAGTTTAAGTAAACATTATATTATTCAGTTTGTTATTCATTCATGGTAGAGCTGCACAATATTACACAATATAATCTGACATTGCGATATTTTGTTATATTGCGAAATGAATACACCAGATGACCTGAATAGCTTAATTTAGAAAAATAAATCTTGAATTTAGATAGATTGGGGTAATTTTGTGTGAAAATTGGGATGTGAAATAATTGCAAGCAAGAATAATTACAATAGAGCAAAGAAATAAAGTTGAAAAAACATAGATTTATAGTTTTCTAGAAAGTCAAACACTATTAAGACACACAAAGCCAGTAATGAAATGTAAAAATAACTCTATATAGTCTTAGTTGTATTAATCAGTAAAATTATTCTTCAATAAAGTTACAAATGTACTTTTTTTTTATTACCCGAACTCCCTTGAAATGCCTTTAAAAACATGCGCAAATTAGCCAGATTCACTCTGTTATGGTTATACTTTGGAATGACTCCAC
Source organism: Danio rerio (assembly GCF_052040795.2). NCBI lineage: Eukaryota > Metazoa > Chordata > Actinopteri > Cypriniformes > Danionidae > Danio > Danio rerio. The sequence goes on along the minus strand of NC_141026.1, from coordinate 47,971,757 downwards.
AAACCTCCTGTATTTTTTAACTTTTTTCAACTATAATCCCTCAACATTGCATATCGTTTGATGTGACTATTGTGGACGCACACATATTGCGATATCAAAGCTGAAGCGATATATTGTGCAGCCCTAATTCATAGAATCACGAATAACTGACTTGTCAGTTGAACAGCTGTAGTAATACAACTATCAAAATAATAGAAAAACTGATTTTTTTTTAAAATAAAAAAGTTAACTTAGTTAACAATAGAAAATACTGGGGCATTTTATCTGTGTATTTATATACAGTATATGAAGAGTTCAGATGCAAAAGCCTCAACGTTTTAGCTAATATTTTCTTCTAAAACTAACATTTTTATTTAACTTTAAAGGCACAAAAAACACACTGAAGCCAGAAAAAAATGCACATTTTAAAATAAATTTTCAGATAACACTTTTAGAGGATTTGCATATTAACTTAGTATATACATATTATTTGAAATTATTCATAACCCTAGCAGGAACTTTAAGTAACGTTTGACTTTAACTTCTAACTTAAAGTAACTTAAAGCAAAAAAAAAAAAAAACGTTAAAGAAACGTTAACTCTGCTTCGGTCACTTTGTTACATTGTAACACTGCTAGTAGTTACCTCATACTACTTTCCTTTATATTATAAAGACACTGTCACTATCATATTTACAAGCTTTTTGCACTATTTACTCTTTTCCATCTGCACAACTCTGGTTTGCACTCCTTACCTTGTACTCTTAAGTATAACTGTATTTACAAATTTTTATTTTTACTAATATGTGTAATTGTATTATTGTAATTTCTTATTAAACTTCTACTTTTTGTATTAATACTATCTGTTTGGTCTGAGAGTAATGCAATTTCGATTCTCTGTATGTCCTGTACAGGTGGTTAAATTGACAATAAAGCTGACTTTATTGAACCAACAAGTTTTTTGACCAGAAACAACTCAGGCTTCTCTCAAAAGATAATAAGGCGATGAACAAAAGGCGTTATTGTGAAAAAAAAAAAAAACATATTTCTCAGCTTTTATTTCCAATTGAACAAAAACTTTTACTTATAATTTACGAATAATTTCGGGCTTGACTGTACACAGCTGAAGTCAGAATTATTATCCCTTCTGAATTATTAAGCCCTCTATATATTTTTCTCCCAATTTGTATAACGATGAGAGGAATTTTTAACATATATCTAAGCATAATAGTTTTAATAAATAATTTCTTATCTTATCTTTGTCATGATGACAGTAGATAACATTTCAAGATAGTAATAGTAGTATTCAGCTTGTAGTGGCATTTAAAGGCTTGACTAGGTTAATTAGGTTAATTTGGCAAGTTAGGTTAAATTAAACAACCTAAAATTGTTTTAAAAATATAAAACTGCTGTTATTCTAGCTAAAATAAAACAAATAAGACTTTTTCCATAAGAAAAGATATTTTAGGTATTACTGTGAATTTTTTTTCTGTGTACAGTTTTACCGGACTTCATTTTATTAGTTAAGATCAATAATTTTAAGAACCCATAATTGTCCAACAGGCGAGTTTGGGGAGGTGTTTCGTGGCTCTCTGAAGATGCCGGGCCGCAGTGAGGTCGCAGTAGCCATAAAGACACTGAAGCCAGGCTATACGGAAAAGCAGAGGCAAGACTTCCTCAGCGAGGCCAGCATCATGGGCCAGTTTTCCCACAAGAACATTATCCGTCTGGAAGGTGTCGTCACCAAATGTAAGTAATGTAATGTAATCAGATTATAAATGCATGCTTCTGGCAACTCTACATAGCAGTGCATGTTTTAACAGGATGTTCTCCTTCATTTCAGTCAAAGATGCCATGATTATCACCGAGTACATGGAGAATGGAGCTCTGGACCAGTATTTAAGGGTGTGTTTTGGTCTATGAATAAACAAATCTGAATAATCTGAAATGTATTAGAATCGCTGATGATTTTATTTGTGCTTAACAGGATCACGATGGGGATTTTTCCTCATACCAGCTTGTGGGGATGTTGAACGGCATTGCAGCAGGAATGAAGTATCTCTCAGACATGAACTACGTCCATCGGGACCTCGCAGCTCGCAATGTGCTGGTCAACAGCAACTTGGAGTGTAAAGTGTCCGATTTCGGCTTGTCTCGAGTGCTGGAGGACTTTCCTGAGGGAACATACACCACTACTGTAAGTGTTACCAATACACAGAATCATTACAAAATAAATCATAATAATTTATTTACACATTATTTGGTTCACTTTATTTTGATGGTGCCATTTAGACGTTCTGTTGACTATGGCCAGACTGAATATACCGACCTGTTTTGCAATTTGTGAGGATTTCTGCGGATTGATTTTCAGAGTAGCGTAACTAAAACTTGAAATAAAAACATGAAATTAAAAAAATAACACCTTTTTTATTTAAGTTTTACAATGTAAATCGAATTAGATTCAATTGTTTGGAAAATAAAGCAAGTTTATCATATAGTATATCTACTAAAAGACAGAAAATGTGATTGACATTCAGTGGTAGAAGGAGTATTGAAAAATCATACCTAAGTAAAAGTAACATTACTTGAAATAATAATATATTTAATAAAAATTTAGTGCAATAAGAGTAAAAGTATCTGTTTTAAATATTACTCAACGTATGAGCAAAAAGGCGACCTTTCAAAAGTACTCAAGAGTAGTGAGTATTATGTGGTAAAAAGCTGATGCATTTACATGTAAATTGTGGATGTGTGTGTAAACGTAACATTCTGTAGTGCATTTAGTTATTGCCCAGCAGGCACACAATGTCATAAGACGTTAATAGAAGGTTAGATTTAGGTTGTGATGTCAGGTGGCCAAAATTCAATGTCTAGCCAGCGTCTAAGGACAACATTATTTTGATTTCGAATAACATCATCAAATGATGTTGATATTTGGTTGATTTTTGGTTGTGTTAGAGAGTGATCAAACGTCGAGCCAACATCTTAAACCAACATCATATTGACGTCAGAAACTGACGTTTATTTGTCAGGTATGGCAGCCAAAATCCAACATCTGATAGACGTCATAGTGGTAACGTCCACACAACATCAAGCTGCAACATCATCATATTTGGTTGCTTTTAGGTTGAACATTGACGTCATTGGCCTGACGTTTGGTTCTGATTTTAAACCGATTTTCATTTGCAAACAAAATGCAGCGTCCCCACGACATTGGGGTACAACGTCAATCTGATGTCAGGTTGATATCTTGTGCCTACTGGGTGTTTAATGCCATTTCGGTCATCACACGGTAAGCAGCTGTCTCTGGGTCAATGTGCGTAAAGATTTTGGACATCTTCTTGGACACTTTTATTGCTTCCAAACAGTTTGACTCAAGGTAGTTCATTATGATATGATTTACCTTCTATGTTGAATTCGATTGGACTCACAGGACTGATTTTTCCAATCCCCATAAATAAGAAAAAATAAAGCAGTGACTGCAGGTTGAGGAAAAGTAGTGGAGTAAAAGTACAGATACTGTACAGCACTAAAAATGTATTCAAGGTAAAGTAAAAGTGCACATGCTTAAAACTACTTAGTAAACTACCATTTCTGAGAAAAACTACTCAATTACAGTAATTTGAGTATTTGTAATTTGCTTTAACTTTACACCACTGTTGACATTGTACATCAAACAAACTGTATTATAAATAAATCGTATAAACATTTGCATATTAGTCAGTAATATTACTGAAATTAATTTAAAAAATGGAATATACATGGACACATTTACATGATTTGATTTATTTTCGATCAAAAATATCATACATAAAATATTAACAAAATATCATAAGTAATTAAATAGGACTCAATAATGGACTAAACGGCTGTGTATTTCTTTGTGCACAGATTTTGTGTGGGCCTGATAGTCTATAAGTAACTTTAGAACTACAAATCATCTAACTGTCATTATAGTATTAGTAGATGGTTCACTTAATGTAAGCAGAATACGTTGTACTTGAATGTCTGCTGGGAGACCATCAAAATATAGCATTAGGAGGTAATGAGCTGCTAGTCTGCTAATACTTTAATGACTGTTTGATATGTAGTTGCAGTTAATTATAGCTAACAGAATGCCTGTATAGCAGGGGTTTTTAATCCTTAAAATGCCACAGATCCAAATTTATGACCATCGCTATGAGAACCCTTAACTTAAAATCCAGAAGGGACCATCAATTACTATTGCTTACAAAAGTGGGGCAGCACAGTGGCTCAGTGGGTAGCGATGTCGCCTCACAGCAAGAAGGTCACAGGTTTGAGTCCCGGCTGAGTCAGTTGGCATTTTAGTGCGAAGTTTACATGTTCATGTGGGTATTCTCTGGGTTCTCTGGTTTCCCCCTCAGTTTAAAGACATGAGCTATTAGTGAATTGAGTAAAATATATTGGCTGTACTGTATGTGTGTGAATAAGTGTGTATTGTTGTTTCCCAGCTGGAAGGGCAACAGCTGTGTAAAACGGATGCTGGATAAGTTGGTGGTTCATTCCGCTGTGGCGATCCCTGATGAGAAAAGGAACTAAGCCAAAAGAAATTGAATGAATGAATTATATACAAAAGTCTGACGTTGTATGTTGTTTGTTTTATTTGTTTTTAGGGCGGAAAGATTCCTATTCGCTGGACTGCACCAGAGGCAATAGCTTACAGGAAGTTCACTTCTGCTAGTGATGTGTGGAGCTTCGGCATAGTCATGTGGGAAGTGATGTCATTTGGAGAAAGACCCTACTGGGACATGAGCAACCAAGAGGTATGGGGTGTTACTTGTTATGTTTTTTGATCAATGGCTATACAAGAGGAGGCTGACATAAATTGGGTGATGATGGAAAACATGAATTAAGTAAAAGACATTTCTAGGAAACAGAAAATAAATAGGTTCGTTTACCTCAAAATGTTGTCATTCTGAACTCATAGGTTTTTAGTTGGTCCTCTGGGGCCAGATTCTCCAACAGTACGTAAGTTTAAACATAGCCTAGTTGTGACTTAAAGGGACACTAAGTTAAAACATTACTAAAATTTATTTGTGTTGCATCACTGAACGTAGTTTAAATGTGACGCTACATTACAACTAAATATTTACAGCAGCCTCCCCCATGTATAACGGTAGAAAAGAGACGACAGCGATTATAATGAAGAATGATCTTCCTCTACTCGCAACCTTATTTTCCTCCCAAATCTCGATTGATTTTTTTCAGTTTATGAAATGTGTTTAATTTTTTTTCAAGGAGTGTTTTGCGTTATTCATATTCATCAATTAAAACAAGAATTTCTTCATAACTGAGTTTTTCTTCCTGCTCTTTCAAATGTAGGATCTAAAATGTGTAGTATAATTTAGTTATAAACTTGCTACTAGTTACTAAGCTCCTAGTGTGGACTTTACACTCCAGTTTAAAAGAACTTATGATCAGCTGGTGCGACCCTACCCAAAATATGTTTATTAAATCTAACACAGTGGTTCTCAATCTTTTTTCACCAAGTACCACCTCCGAAAACCATTATATCTCCAAGTACCATCGTAATGACCGATATTGAAATACAGTCGCGTAGTAGGCCTAATTAAGCAGCCACAGCTCTGCACAGTTCAAAAACATGGCAGATTAATTCTTATTAGTATGAATATTTATTATTGTCAGCTACTTTAACTATTACAAATAATTTGAACAATAACATAAAAATAAACAAAACGTCAACATTTTTATTAAAATGTGCTTTTAAAATTTAATTAAAACGGCACTGTTCTTAAAAAGTAAAAAAAAACTGCTGTATCTTAATAATGTAAAGTATTATTATAAAGTAGCCTATTCATCAAAATATGAAAATGTTCCTTGGACCTCATAATTATAGGCTGTGTCATCATATTAAACTCTTTTTGATACATTTTGAAATATATGTTGCATCTATATATGATATATTTGTATATAGCTTTGAAATCTAAACATTAACTTGTATTTTAAATATATTAATTGAATTTTCATATTTAAACTATAAAAATTTGATCTGCTTACTGCACGTTAGAGAAGGCTTTGTGTCAGAAAAGCAAGTGATTATACGATTCCTGCCAACATTGGGATATAAAAACACGAGATACGCCTCAACAACCGGTATGAATATGGAAAGGAAATTAGACAATTAAAAATTGAAAATAAAATAACAGTTTAGCATATTATAATCAATTTACTGATCATACTGGGTTTATTATACGTCTTAAAGGGTAAACGTGTGTTCATTTTTTTTTTAACATTAACTATTAAGCGATTCCTCTGCGTACCACTTGAAGGAAGCCTGGTTACCACAGTTTGAGAAGCATTGATCTAACAGATTTCTTTCCCTCCACTGAAACTCTCTTCACCCCAATTGTGGTGCTTCAAACCCTTCATTAAAAAAACAAAAAATGGAATCATGTATCAAGTGGTTATGAAAACTGTGGATCAAGATTTCAAGAGCAGAAGCACAAACATGACATGCATGAATGAATCTCAAACTGTTTTAATGTCAATTAAAGTTCTGAATTTATGTATTTTCGGTGGACTTAAATTAAACTGTTAAATTCTTATGAATTTATAAACATTTTGAAAAGTCCAAATTTTGTGTGAATAGCAATTTTATTAAAAACGAACTACTTGATACTTTTTGAAAAGCCAGTTTAGGCCTTAGCAAGTACCCAGCAACCTAAGCTTTGATTTACACTGCACTGAATCTGTCCCTCCAGGATTTTTGAAGAAATATTTGTGCCATATTTGATTCCTACAATGACTGATTTTCTTAAAACCTATAGTATTATTTGTTTTAGTTCTTTATCTGGGAAAATCCTGAAGGGGCTGTTGAATGATATCACATCCTCTGTGAGCTCAGTTTCACTGTTTTTCTTTTACTTTTAATCACAGGTGATGAAATCCATAAACGACGGCTACAGGTTGCCAGCACCGATGGGCTGCCCGTCAGCAGTTAATCAGCTGATGCTGCAGTGTTGGATGCAGGACCGCTCCACTCGACCACGCTTTGTTGATATCGTCAACCTCCTGGAGAAGCTGCTGCGCAACCCGGAGTCACTTACATCCATCGCCAGCATCGACCCACGGTAAGAAACCGCTTCCAAAATGCTGCTGATAGATAACTGCAGATTTAATGCAGAATGAGAAGTGTTACAAATCAGGCCCTGTACATTATGCACTTATTAATACACCCTGTGCACTTCTGGTATTATCTAGTGTATGAAATTATTTAGTCCTATAACATCAGTCTGAAAGCTTTGCATTTGTTAGTTTTCAGGTTTTGGTCTTTGTGGCTAGTCATAAAGTGTGTTTTCAGACAAACAAAATGAAAACATTTCAAATTCAAATGTGTGTTTCAGTTTGTTTCTGTAGATTTCAATTACAATACATATTTTTAATGACAATGAGCTATAAATCTCAGATTCAATAGAACATGCATAGAAATCTGTGGAAATCAGGGCATTCATAACAAAATAATGCCTCTTTTACACTTGAAATTTTTTTTTTAGCATAAACGCACTAATTCCAATATTAATTATCAATTAATTTAATTTAATTTAATTTAATTTTTTATTTTATTTTATTTTATTTTTGCAGTTTAATTTAATTTTATAATTTAAATTCTGCATAAATAAAAAAAAATTAATAAATAAGTAAATGTCTATAAAAACTCATGTATAAATATTTTTTAAAATGCTAATATTATAAATAATTAAATAAATTACACAAGGGGACATGATGGAAATATTTATTTAATTATTTGCCTGCCCAAGCTATTAATTATTTCAATATTTATTAATGCAGGAATTTGTGGATTTCTTCTATGTGCATTTATTTATTTGCATATATATTTATTTAATGTTTTATTTAAGTAAGAATATATTGATTTATTTACTCATTTATTTATATATTTGCGTATTTATGTATTTATTGTTTTTGCAGGTTTCACCCTCCATACATTCACAATTTATAAAATAAAATAAACAAAATAAAATCATCATTACAAAATCTAATTTGCAAAAGCACATCAAGGGGAAGAAAAATAAAAATATTTTGAAAATAAATAACATTGAATTGCATTTTTTTCTTTTCAATTTACAAGAATAAATATGATATTATTTACCAATTAATAAAATAAATAATTAGTTAAATAATAAATTAAATAAAATAAAATAATTAAGAAGTTAAAAACATCAGCATGCAAAATAAGACAAAAGATCATGGAAATCCCATTTGCCCAAGTCATTTTTAACAAATGATCCACTTGTGATTTATACTTCAAAACAGCGCAGAATAGTGCATGAAATACAAACTGGGATGCAGCAATGTTCACTAAAACCTGGTTTATTTTTCATCACAGTGTCTCCATTCGTCTACCCAGCACTAGTGGTTGTGATGGCGCCCCCTTCAGGTCAGTGGACGAATGGCTGGAATCCATCAAAATGGCCCAGTACAGAGAAACCTTCGCCCTCGCTGGCATTAAATCTATCGACCAGGTGCTGCGCTTGAAAATTGAGTAAGTATCCTTTGCATTCAAAAACCAAACACAAATGTAACCAAATGTGTATTACCAAAAATTCCAAATGCCATCATATAACGTTTTTCTATCAACTTCTTTTTCTAAAGGGACATCGGGAATATTGGAGTTCGGCTGGCAGGTCATCAGAAGAGAATAGCATACAGCATTTTGGGCCTGCAAGACCCAGTGGGGGCCTTGGATTTGTTTGCAATGTGATAATACGGTCGACTGAAGCAACACTGTTTTGAATGGACTTAAAAAAAACTGACTAAAGACTAGAATGCCCTTTTTCAATCAAACGGACTCCCTCTGGGAATATGAACACTTTACTGTTAGTTTGTTTATGCATTTTATAGTCTATTTTTCCACATGTCAGATGGACCCTTATGCTCTTTGCCATGTTTTAAACATAAGCCATATTAAGCACATGTATGATGGTCAGCTTTGAAATGCTATAACTACTGTCTCAGGTCTGATGATTAGGGTACTATCAAGTCTACGGTAGTAACCTTGGATATTACTGTGGTGCCCTTATAGTGAACAGAGCTGCCCGAATATGAGGGGTTGAAGTCTGATTTAACTTTGTACAATTGTAATTGTAAAAATGTTTGTAGTAAACATGATTTTTTTTTTTTTGTCAAATTGTTGACCTGCATCCTTTTCTGTCAAAAGGATGTTTAAGATGTCTTATTTCAGCTCTTTTTATTTAATATTTATTTTTTATTTATTGTACGTGTTTGTAAAGAAAAATACTTTTGTGTATAGTATTAAAATATTTTTTAAGTCTTATCTTCAGTTGTGTTTTGTTTACCATAACATGCCTGAAATTAAAGCACAAAGTAACAACATTAAAGTGATTTGATTTATGTCTATATAACTGTAAAAGGCTTATGCTGTTACTATTATTAAGTGTCGGCAGCTAGCTCGCTGCAACTCTCACATGGTCGCCCACTGAAGCTAACCAGGGCTGTTCTGGTCACCTGGATGGGTGACCACATGGGAAAGCTAGGTTGCTGCTGGAAGTGGTGTTAATGAGGTCCTAACTCCCCAGTATATTGATGGGGACTCTATACTGCTCAGTGAGTACCGTCTTTCAAATGAGACGTCTCTGTGAGTCCTTGGATGTCCTTTGAAAAGAGTAGAGGTTTAACACCAGTATCCTGGCCAAATTTGCCCACTGGCCTCTATCCATCATGGCCACCTAACCATTCCCATCACTCTGTCTCCTCTCCACCAATCAGCTAATGTGTTGTGCGGTCTGGCACAATGTGGCCGTTGTCGCATTATCTAGGTGGATGCTGCAAACTTGTGGTGGAGTAGAAGATTCCCCCAAATGTCTAAAGTGCTTTGAGTGTCCAGGAAAAGCGCTATATAAAGGTAAGGAATTATTATTAAGTGTCATCAACTTTTGACTGATTTAAATGAATCACTCTTTCCAAAGCTGGGATTAACAGCAAACATTTTTCAGCACACTTTTCTCATTTAGTAACATTTAGTTAATGTGTGAACTAGTATTTATAAAAAAACATCGCATTTGTACAGCATTAGTTAACTTTCATAAATGTTAATTAAATAGTCAGTAATGTCAACAGATACATCTTGGAATTTTAATAATGTATTAGTGAATGTTGATCTTTGAGTTGTTTATTATTTATACATCTTTTTTGAAATATTGTTTATTGATAGTTCATGACGACAAAGTTAGCATAATTTTTGTATAAAAATAAATAAATTATATATATATATATATATATATATATATATATATATATATATATGAGCAATATCACACGAGTAGCAGTGCGATATGGCTGTATATCGGTACTGGTGGTAGGCATGCGTTGGCGGCCTCGTGCCTTAGTGCCCCCAAGAAGGTCGCTGGATCGAGCCTCGGCTGAGTTAGTTGCCGTTTCTGTGTGGAGTTTGCATGTTCTCCCTGCGTTCGCGTGGGTTTCCTGCGGGTGCTCCGGTTTCCCCCACAGTCCAAAAACATGCGATACAGGTGAATTGGATAAGCTAAATTGTCTGTAGTGTATGAGTGTGTATGGGTGTGTCCCAGTGATTGGTTGGAACTTGAAGGGCATTCACTGCAAAAAACATGCTGGATAAGTTGACAGGTTATTCCGCTGTAGCGGCCCCAGATTAATAAAAGGACTTAGTTGAAAAGAAAATTAATGAATGAAGATATATATATATTCATTCATTCATTCATTCATTTTCAGCTTAGTCCCAATATACATACACTTTGTTTGCCATAAAGACTGAAATCAGATCACATTCAGATTAACTGTGCCTTTCTACAATTTTATCCCTAAGGTGTGTTTTGCAATAGACATGCACAAATAAGTCAACTTAAGTAATATAATAAATAGTTGTTAAAGACACCTAATAAAAAGGAAGCCAAAACTCATTTATCTACTCTATAACTTTTGTAACTGCTTTCATTTTTGAAATTTCAGCAACACACTTTCCGTTGATGAGTTATAATTCCGTTTGTGAAGCCATTGACAGCAGTGGAGACAAAATGTCTGTGAGAAACTTGACTCACTTCACTCCTTCAATGACGAACGTGACTAAAACGAATGAATCACAATAATCGTAAAGTAGCTGCTTTTGAAGATCAAGAGGTCCAGCCCATGGATGAATGAAGATGCAGGATGAATGGATGCTGAGTGTGGTCTAATAGGTGTGCGTGCAATCGAGACGGAGACAGAAATTAAGCCCTTAATGATACCGTGTGGAAACTGACCTGGTGAACAAGTTTAAAGCTTGTCTTTTCTGCTCTGCTGTCTGTGGGTCAGACTCATTTTAATAGTGCAGACTCTGAAATTAATATCTTTTGTAAAATCATTAGGAAAGATTTACATTATGTTTACCTATAAATAAATCTGAAATCAGTCAAGAGTTGCATTTTTATGTATTTTTAACATTCTAATAAACTTAGTTAACTCTATTTGCCCCCGTAAGGAGATTTTATTTGCAGTATACACTAACAGAGACATCTGACATTTCACACTTGACATTTATATAATTAATTCATTTTTAAAAAGTAACATGGTACCCCTACTCTAAATACATATATCCAGTCTACTGGCCATCAACTGAGAGAGGATACATTTAAAAACTTAATTGCTTGAGGTATAAATAATAATTTAGTCAGGGAACACAATATATCAATAACCTGATGGTAACAATTTGAATGTGTATGATAAAAGATGCTTCTCATTGACAATCTTGATAACCTTATTTATTACTCTTTCTTTGTATAGGGTGCATCTGGAAAGTATTCACAGCGCCTCACTTTTTCCACAACTTTAATGTTACAGCAGTATAATGACAATGTAAAAAAAGATTTTTTTGAAATTGTTGCAAATTTATTACAAGTAAAAAAAATACAAATATTCACAGCCTTTGGTGTGAAGCTTTAAATTGAGCTCAGGTACATTCTGTTTCCACTGATTATTCTTGAGATGTTTCAGCAGCTTAATGGGAGTTCACTTGTGGTAAATTCAGTTGATTGGACATGATCTGAAATGGCATACACCTGTGTATATAAGGTCCCAGGGTTGACAGTGCATGTCAAAGCGCAAACCAAGCATGACGACAAAGGAATTTTCTGTAGACCTCAGAGACAGGATTGTCTTGAAGCACAAGGCGTGGGAAGGTTATAAAAAAAATTCTGTTGATCTAAAATGAGCATAGGTGGAAGATGTTTGGAACCACCAGGACTTTTCCTAGAGCTGGCCGGCCATCTATGCAGAGTGATAGGGGGAGAAGGGCCTTAGTCAGGGAGGTGATCAATAACCCGATGGTCACTCTTCTGAGCTCTAGCGTTCTTTTGTGGAGAGAGGAGAACCTTACAGAAAGACCATCTGTGCAGCAATCCACCAATCAGACCTGTATGGTAGTGGCAGATGAAAGCCACTCCCTGCATGGAATTTGCCAAAAGGCATCTGAAGGACTCTCAGACAATAAGAAATCTAATTCTCTGGTCTGATGAGACTAAAATTAAACTCTTTGGAGTGAATGCCAGGCATTACATTTGGAGAAAACCAGACACCGCTCATCACCAGGCTAATACCATCCCTACAGTGAAGCATGGTGGTGGCAGCATCATGCTGTGGGGATGTTTTTCAGCAGCAGGAACTGGAAGACTAGTCAGCATAGAGGGAAAGATGAATGCAGCGACATACAGAGACATCCTGAATGAAAACCTGCTTCAAAGTGCTCTTGACTTTAGACTGGGGCGACGGTTCATCTTTCAGCAAGACAATGAACTAAAGCACACCGCCAAAATATCAACAGAGTGGCTTCACAACAACTCGGTGAATGTCCCTGAGTGGCCCAGCCAGAGCTCAGACTTAAATCCTGTTGAACATCTTTGGAAAGATCTGAAAATGGCTGTACAAGTTCACTTCCCATCCAACCTGATATAGATTGAGAGGTACTGCAAAGAGAAATGGGCAAAAATTCCCAAAGACAGGTGTGCAAAGCTTGTGACATCATATTTAAAAAGACTTGATGCTGTAATTGCTGCCAAAGGTGCATCAACAAAGTACTGAGCAAAGGCTGTGAATACTTATGTGGTGTTCAGGTTTTTTATTTTCAATAAATTTGCAACAATTTCTAAATTTTTTTTTTTTACATTTTCATTATGGGTGTGTGTATTGTGTGTAGAATGTTGAGAAAATAAATTAATTTAATCCATTTTGGAATAAGGCTGTCACATTAAAAATGTGGAAAAAGTGAAGCGCTATGAATATTTTCCGGATGCACTGTATACTAACAATGCTCTTCAGTTTTATTCCCAACAACCAACAGGCTCTTTTTACCATCATCCCCAGTGACCTCTTCAGGGCCTCAGAAGCATTTCCATACCAACAGATCACACAAATGTTGCAATACTTTCAATAAAAACACTATAAAACATGATCAACAGTGTGTTGTCAACATTAAAAGACAATAGTTTCTTTAAGAAGTTCATTCTCTATTGAAGCTTTTTTTTCAGTCCATACTCCACCTAAATTTATTGTTCAACATCACACCCAATATAAGTTGATTAAGAAATAAATGACAAATCTACAGGCCTAAAAATGATCTTGTCACTAAAATTCATCATTTAATTTTAGTATCCACATAGCAAAGTTTCTTTGACCTACACAATCAGTTTTTGCTTGGCCCACATGCCGCAGTGAATTGTGTTACATAACTGAATTAAGTCTAGCTTCCCGACAAGGACCAATTAGGGCAAAGTCTCAGCCAAGTTAATAGCCCACATCTGGGCCTGAACTGGGCCAGATATGTTGGTGTGTCATGACTGCAATGACATTGATAAACCTACGAAACATTGTGCTTTGGGCACATTATGGATGTGTTTTTTTTTTCCCAAAGCTCCCTGATTGGTTAATTTAAATGTATTTTAAATGTGGGTCAAGAAAGGACAAACTTATGTGGCCCACATATTCATTTTTAACATCTGGACCAAGTGCTACATTTGACATCTGGCCCATGTCTTGTGTGCCGCCCTAAAGACGGTGCCACCTCTGCCAAACCCAGGCCATGTTTGGCCCACATGCTGTATGCCAGTGTCGGATGAATGCCTGTGTTGCCAGCTTCATGCCAAATCTGGGCCAGAATTCTTTGCTTCCTGGGTAGTAGTTTGATTTCCTACTGCATAAGTCTAGTCTTTCAACTTTCTTCAAAATATCTTCAAACCAGTAAAGGTTTGGAACCACTTGTATGAGAAAAAAACAGTAAGTCATTTTTATTTTTAGGTGAACTATCCCTTTAAATGCTGATTTTTATTTTTAAATTTAATTTTTTTTGTTTAAAACACAAGGGCTTTTATATAGGCAATTATGAGTGGAATTATGAACACATTAGTTTACAAAAATTAGCTTTATTTACGAGAGTGAATCTATAAAACAACAAAATCGCCTCATATTTATGACTTTTTTTGGAGATCCTCCCTCCTAATCTTTAATATATTTTATGCTTGAAAGCCAGGACATACAAAATACCAAGCAGCATTAAAAAATCTTAATAAGTGTTGTTTTAAGTAAAGTAGCTTCACTTTTTAAGGAAATATTTCGCTTATGTCCACAAGTGGGAGCCATAATCAAGTGTCTTTGGCTACGCGCTTTACGTCACACAGTAAAGATGGCGACGCACTAAAGGGCTCCATGCTTTATTGTTGATAAAACCATACATTGTTATTTTACAGGAGAAACTCTCACTTGGCTCAGAAAAATGTCAAGGTTAATAGTCAAAAATCTCCCGAATGGGGTAAGTATTCATAATAATATTAGTATATGATAGAACTCTGCTGTCAAGTATGCATGCTTTACGTTACACGAAGAAGTGTTCATCTAACATTACAGACACGTTTATTTGTTGTATTTACTCACAAAAAGTAACACAAAACGACTGTGGTTTAGTTTGACGTGCTGTTGCTGAGCTACAGTGGCTACTAAAAGCAGAATGCTATCTAACAGTTACATTACCTATTGACATAAAGGGAAAAGTTGGTTTTATATTTGGATATCCCGACATTCTCCTTAATATTATAATTTTATTAAAGTATTCTTTGCGAATTGTAAATAGGGAAATCAAATTAGCAGCAAATGACTATCAAAGTACAGCATTGTTCACAGTGAATTAGATAGTGTTAATGTTGTTTAGAAGTCATACTTGCATGCTAACGATAATTCCGATCGAATATTCAAGGTAACATGGTAAAAAATAAGACGTTAGAGAACAATATGACTTCTTAATGAACGAATGTGCAAATATGAAACCAACTTTACCTCAGCCATTTAGACTCCTTTTGAAAATTTGAGTAAAACCGTAACGTTAGTAACTATGTTTTTTGGCTCACTATTAATTTTATAACCTCAGTATTACTTCATATACTAACGTTATTTTTAAATTATGATTCGTGTAGCAAAATCATTTGCCAGTTGTGGTCATACATAGAGGTAAAGTTGGTTTTATATTCGCACATTCGTTCATTTAGAAGTCATATTGTTCACCAGGTTACTTTGAATTTTCGATTGGAATTAGCATGCAAGTGTGGCTTAAAAACAACATTAACAATGTTTATTTGACTGTGAACAATGTTGTACTTTGATAGTTGTTGGCTGCTAAAATGATTTCACTATTTAGAGTTTGCAAATAATACTTTTATGAAATGATATTATTAAGGAGAAAGTCTAAATTTGCAAATATAAAACTAACTTTACCTCAATTGGTTATACATGGTTTAACTAGAGTAATATTGTTTTTTTGTTTAATTTTCCTAAGGGACAGCAACAGTGTGACATTGTACCATTACTGTACCTTCTTATAATTATCACTGATATCATTAAAAAGAGTTTATTTTATTCCATTAAACCCTAAAATCAGGCAGTTTTGTGTTCTCAAACTGTATGTGTGTGCAATGCATGTCATTTGATCTGCTGATAAGCATTTTATTCATGTTGTGTCTCCAGATGAAGGAAGATCGCTTCCGTAAGATGTTTGCAGATTTTGGGACACTTACAGATTGTGCACTCAAATTCACCAAGGATGGAAAATTCCGCAAATTTGGATTTGTGGGTTTCAAGACAGAAGAAGATGCACAGAAAGCTTTGAAACATTTCAACAAGAGCTTTGTGGACACATCTAGGGTTACTGTGAGTGGCAAGATCATGGAGCGTTTTCAAGCATTTAAAAAAATTATAAAACTACAATACAGATTTTATCCCCCAATGTTAACCTGTACTTTTATTTGTATTTTTTTCTGAGAAAAATAATTGAACTTTGTGCATTATCATGATTTGAAAAATACATACACAACCTCCCCAAATATTCTTTAATTATTATTACTTTGTCACTATCCTTCAATACACTAGGTTTTACATATTATTTTTCAGTAAGAAGTTTTTAATAATTTAAAATATAAAACAAATTAAAAGCATTTCTGCTTTTTCTTTTATATATTTAAGTAAGTACAGTTTGGAATAAGATGTTGTTTAAGTTGTCAATTGTAAGTTGCTAAATTGTCAATTTTTTTTTGCTAAAATGCTTTTTTAAGTTGACATTAAAAATAAATCATTTATTAATTAAAATAGCAACCCAGATGGTTTAAATGAACATTATAAAATACCATTCAAATTTTTTTATCATCTGTCCAAAAAAGGTGGAATTGTGCACAGATTTTGGCGATCCAAACAAAGCCAGACCCTGGAGCAAACACACACGCCAGCCTTCATCAAAGAAAGATACTGAAGAAAAAAAAACACATGACCAAGGAGAAAAAGAAAAAAAGGTTGGTTAACTAATTTCTGCCTTTTTCTCAGTGTCTGTGCTGAGCACTTACAATAAATGTGATTGCAAACTATAAAGTAAGATCTGATGTTTGCCATTTATTTTCTTTAGAGTAGTTTATAACTGAATTTATTGTAAAATATGCATTACAAATAAATCATTCTGAATTTATGCTCTTGCTCCACAGAAGCCCAAGAAGATTTTAAATGTTCTGGGAGATGTAAGTTTGCTTTTTTGTTTTGTGTCAACACAGTTCATACAAAATCGATGAACTTGCTGACATTCTATAAAATGTTGTTTGTAATTCTCAGCTTGAAAAAGACGAGAGCTTCCAGGAGTTTCTGGCAGTGCACCAGAAACGTGGACAGGTTCCCACATGGGCCAATGACACAGTGGAAGCGACTGCTGTTAGACCTGAAATGGAGAAGAAGAAAGAGAAGAAGCAGAAAGCGGCTGTTGAAGATGATTACCTGAACTTTGACTCTGATGAATCGGAGGAATCAAGTGATGACGGTGAGGATGCTGCAGATGAAGAGGACAAACAAGGTGTGGTATATGTACAATATTTAATTTAACAAATTTTAGCACTGATTACGATGTGCATTAACTCTTTGACTGCCCCTCTACCAAATAGTTGGCCATGTTTTTACTGTTTTAAATAATGTCTGTTAAAGTCATTTAAAGAATGATTGTTTTAAATAATGGCTTACACGCATTGTTGGTTTACAAAAAAAAATCAAACAAACATCATGTTGCACTATTGCACTATATTACTGTACTTGATTTTGATTTTATTGTAAAAAAAAGAAAAGAAAACATGTTAAATGAGAATCTGATTGAGGTGATTTAGTATTAAAAAATGTTTTATTTTGAATATTTAAAAAAAAAAAATTAATCTTACACTTCATATTTTCAGATTTTTCAGAGTATGTGTATTGAGTGCGGTACTTTTACCATAAACCGACATATCAACTATTTGGTAGTAGGGATGCATTTCCCTATTAACCGCGATTTAATTCATCACGGTTAATTAATCATAAAGGCTTCTCAACACCGGATTTCTGCACGGAACAAAAATGCATCAACTAAACAGAGTTATGCCAACTGTGCACTAGTTTAAAGTTCCAAAATTGTACACTGAGGCTAAAACCCACACACACAGGATTAACTATGGCTGAGGCTCTTAATTAAGGGCCATTCACAAATCGGGTCTTATGTGCGCGCAAGTTCGTTATTTTCAGTGGATGTACGCGGCTTACATGTGCTAATTGGCGGGCCACAACACGCTCCCGCACGCTTTACAGGTGCACCTAGTTATGAATGCCATGACCGCACCTTGACAAGAACTGGAACAATCAGCTTCATACTTTGTATTGAATATACACATTTCTACCACAAAGAGAGAAAAAAAAAGAAAAATACCAAACAATTTTGTAATATAGATCAAACTTGCCTTTCAGACAGAGGTTCAGCAGCATTTGACTACATTTGTTCTCTTTAAAAGAGAAAGATTTACATTAGACAAATTAATTTCATTTATTTTTTTTTATTTATGCATTGTTCTTTCATTTATTTTCAGTGTAAAATTATTACTTCTGTTCAAATGCCAAAACCTTTTTTTCCACTTATTTTTAAGTGCAAAGAGAAATGGACTACTGTTTGTTTTTTATTTTTATTTTTGTGCTGTATTAATTGGTTACTGAGCAGCAATAAACAACAGTTTAAATATAAGGAGTTTTCATGTGATTTACTAGAAGTGTTTTGAAATTAAAACTGCATAATAATTGTGATAACTGTGATTATTTCTCAGGCTGTAATTGTGCTACCAAAATCCATAATTGTTGCATCCCTATTTGGTAGAGGCTGATATTTTAGAAATTATGGGGTTTGTTGGAAAAAAATGCATTCAGTGTGTTAACTAGCGACATTAGGAGTTAAGAAATGCAATTCAAACAGTTTTTTTCTCTTGGTGGCTAGTTTAAGGGTTAATCATGACATTGTCGATATCGCAATGTGCAAATATGCAGTAGTTACATCGCAGAAGCTGCAATGTTGAGTTGTGATTATAATTAACCAGGAAAAAGTTCAGAACACAAGCAAAGCTTAACCCTAATTGAGTGAACAAAGTGTGTGTAAGGTTTCAAGTTAATTTAAACCATTTGGGTACAAGAAATTAGAAAATATGTAGCTTTAACAAAGATTAATTGTATTTTTTTTTATTACAATGTAGATTATACAGTGTTGATATTTCACATCCGATTACACTGTTATTTGACATTTTACCTTAAAATGGGTGGGTGGGTGATTGGTGCAGATCTGCAGAGGGGATGCGCGCGTACTGAAGAGCTGTGTTGTCGCGCGCGTACTGATCAGCTGTGTTGTCGCGCGCGTACTCAAGAGCGGTGTTGTCGCGCGCCTACTGAAGGGCGGGACCGAAGGTGTGCCGCGTCGCGGGGGCACTTTTGATCATTTTGGAAGGGCACTTTCTATCCAAGACTAAAAAGGGCATGTGCACTGCACAGGTTGAGCCCTATGTGTGCACGTGCCTGGTGCTCTGAATCGGGCTCAGGCCCAGTAGGAAGAGGTGTTACTGAGCGCGGTTCAATTGGGGGTTTGGCGCGATACGCTTGTGTGTGAGTGCAAAACGAAACTAAAAGTGAGACGTGACTTTAAGGGTGCTGTTTCATATGGATTAATTGATCATTCTTACTGTTCAATGAACGCAAACTGTCGTAGTTTATTAAAGATGCAAACCCCTCACTGCACGACAGCTGCTCCTTCAGCAAACCTCTTAATTCCTGCAGCACGAGGACTTTGATTGTTTATGAGCGTAAAAAGTGGTTGATCTGTTCTGCGAAATATTTGTCTGCGTGTCACTGCATATCAAACGACTAAAACAATATAACTAAAGAAATCTCCACAGTGTTGAGCGAAAGAGTTTACTGAACAGTGCATCATCGATGATGTTAGCGTGCCTATGCCCGAGTGTAATGTGAGTGTGGGCGGTCGGGGGAGATGGGAGGGGGGACAAGCGTGCTTTGGCCCGGTTCAAGGCAACTGTACATAGTGTGAGTACGCCCTAATAAGCAACCTCCTATGCTCTATGCTACAAATATAAAATCATGAATTCTTAGCAAACATAAAGTTCTTTAAATAATCTTTTAAAATTACATGAATATTGCAGTAAATATTGCAGAAAAACTAAATATTGCATTGTCAGTTTCGTCCAATATCGTGTAGCTGTAGTTTTGATTCCCTTATCCTTTATCACAAAGTTTTAGAGATGGATTTTAGTGAAGTTCATGTATTGATAATAGGATCACCTTCATTAATTTACCCTGAGAAAAACTACTGTGTAAAACCTACAACAACACATGTCTAGATTTTTAATGGTGTTCTGATAAATTCAAGTGTGACAATGAAGTAATCTTTGACAGTTTAGGCCTGATGAATTGCATCATTGTCATTCTGGAATATTCTCGTTGAAAACATTTTTACCACATTCACTATTATATGATAATGTATATACTATATACTACCATAATACTTAATCCAGAATTGATATTTTAGAAATTAAAAGCTACACACAGCATCATTTAGTGCAATGTAAAGATGCAGCATGCAATATAGACAGCTAGCAGCTACAATTTGAATACAAAACATTGACAAATATGGGTTGCCAGATTGACAACACCAAACAGGATTGAGCATAGCTGACAATGGACTTTAGGCGCAAATGCATATCCAACAATGTTCTTTTTTTTCCAGTAGATCTCTCATCACTTTTTAAATTGATGGCAGTTGGGTCAACATCATAAATTATTCTGCTGACAAAATAACCATGTGGCTGTTACCTCAGCCCAGTTGTTTAGTTAGTTAGAAAGCCATCCAACTGGTCCTTTACCTGTTTAAAAAAGCGTTTTTTGATGCATTTTATTTAATTTTTTCTTTAATGTGTGCATTATTTCACCAGATGCAACATGTAAAGACACTGTCACTCAGCTTAATGTCTGAAGGAAACTAGCATTCATATGTTACAGTAAAATAATTGGCTTTAGCATTGTTTTTTCGAGAAAGTAGGTCAAATTAGCATATTTATAGATAATTTTATCAATAAAGTTACTTACACATCATATTCTAAAGAATTGTTTGTCTAAATCTGTTTTCTCACCAGATAACGAGAAGGAGGCCTTGAAGACTGGTCTGTCTGATATGGACTATCTCCGCTCCAAAATGGTGGAGAAATCAGACATGCTGGATGAGAAAGATGACGACAGCAGTGCGAGTGCTGCTGATGAAAATGAGGAAGATGAGGGGAAAGAGGAGGAAGAGTCCATAGTCCAGCACGCAGACAGTGCATATGAGAGTGGAGAGAAGACAAGCAGCCAGAAAAGCACAAGGCCAGCAGTGAGTGAAATAACTTTTAATAAGCAAATATGGATTTGTCTCTGTTAGAGAGTAACTCTGTGCTCTTCATGCATGTTATTATAGATTGAGCCAACCACAGAGTTCACAGTCAAGCTACGAGGTGCTCCATTCAATGTCAAAGAGGTGAGATTTTTGTTATTGGGTGATATTGAATGTGTAAAACTTTTTATTTTTATTTTTTACAGCATCCTTAGTTAATGTTACAGCAAAAAAAACAAACTATTACATTAATATTAACTGTTTAACTTTTTATGAAGTGCTGTCTTTAGCAGTGCATCAATATGAACATTTTATATCTATTAACATTGACCTATTTTTATGAATGATAAAAAAAAATACATACCAATTTTTTTGTGATAATGTGGCTGCCGATTGTACATCCCTAGCTATCTTAACTGATCTGTTATTATAATGATTTATTTTTCTAATTTAAACAGTTTATTGTAGCATTCATGTATTACATTTTTACATATATAATTAAATTTATGTTAATGTTACGTTAATGTTTTTGCAACTGTTTATAATTACAAATCAGTTCTTAAACTGACCACAAATGTTTCTAGAGTAAATATTAATAAGTGTAAAATGTTTGTTTCTATCCTACTTTTACATACTTCGATATAAATTTGTGATGCTACTATATTTTATTTTTAGTTTAATTAATTATTAGAAATGTAGTCTGCTGTTTTTTTAAATTCATGCGTGCAAAATTTTAGTTTGACTGTTTTTAAAATAGTTAAAACAGTTTTTAAATGTGTTTTTAAATGTGTGTGCGTGTGCGTGTGTGTTATGTCATATCATATACACTTACCGGCTACTTTATTAGGTACACCTTACTAGCACCTGGTTCGTGGCCTTCGTGGCATAGATTCAAGTAGGTGCTGGAAATATTTCTCAGTGATTTTAGTTAATACTGACATGATAGCATCAAATGCTGCAGATTTGTGGGCTCCACATCCATGATGCGAATCTCCCATTCCACCACATTCCAAAGCTGCACTATTGGATTGACTGTGAAGGCTGTTTGAGTACAGTGAACTCATTGTCGTGTTCAACAAACCAGTCTGAGATCATTGACACACCAGGCAACGTTTTTCCAATCTTATTTTCCAATAATAAAGTGACCTAATAATGTGGCCGGTGAGTGTATGTGTTGTGTATATGTCCGTCCCTATGCACAACTCCTTAACATTTCTGATTTTAGTTGTAATGCAGTAATGTGCACCTTATGTAAAGCTGCATTGTAACAATAATTATTGTGAAAATACAAATAAACTTAAATTGAATTGAATGTATTTTATTTTGACCACAGCAACAAGTGAAAGAGTTTATGATGCCTTTGAAACCCGTTGCCATTCGATTCGCTAAGAACAGTGACGGCCGCAACTCGGGTAAGAGCATCTGCTTTTTTTCTGCCTGTTGATGGGTTGAAGATGTCAAGCTGCTGCAGATTGATTGATGTTGTATTTCCTGCAATAAGGTTACGTGTATGTGGACCTACGATCAGAGGCAGAGGTCGAGAGAGCCCTGCGCCTTGACAAGGACTACATGGGTGAGCACCTTTTCACTCTTTCTGACAAGTTCACTACAGTGATGACCTTTCTTTGCTTCTGACATTTTTTACAGGTCTAATCTAATTTGAAAACAAGTATGGTACATGAAACTAGTTCCCGTTTGTTCATTATCTGTGTGAACCCACAGGAGGGCGCTACATTGAGGTTTTCAGAGCCAACAACTTTAAAAACGACAGGCGTTCTGCAAAAAGAAGCGAGATGGAAAAGAATTTTGTGCGCGAGCTGAAGGACGACGAGGAAGAGGAGGATGTCGCAGAATCTGGACGACTTTTCATTAGAAACATGCCCTACACGTGCACTGAGGAGGATCTGAAAGAAGTATTTAGCAAACACGGTCAGTCGCAGACACATGATGACACAAAATACAGGTGTAAACAGAGTATGTCACTTTTTGTCTGGATTAGTTTTGTAATGTAGACTCATGTCAGGGAGTCCGCAGTGTCTTAAAAGGTCTTACATTTCAAAAACTAAATCTTAGGCTTTGAAAAGTAATGGATTCACTGAAATATTGTGTTGTAGGTCTCAAATAATTTAATAAAGTCTTAATTTTCATTTGTCCATGTGAATTTATCCGTTCAGTCGATCACCCACCAAATCCCCAAGTAACAGAACTTTTAACAATAGTTGAATTTTAACTCTGTTTACCAACATAGTTTAATTATCTTCTCTACAATAGCATTTGATTAAAAGCTCTCCATGTATTTATAGCTATACCTGGTGAGGACACTGACCTGGAGAGACTGTTGAGCATATGTTTAGTTTAGTACAATTTTAAAACTTTTTTTTAAAGAAATGTTATGTAAAAAAAAAGTGCACGTTGACTAGATTTAACTAGAGTTTGCTTGTTTTGACACATTATTTAAAATATGTGGCTAAGAAATAACTAAATTAGATTTATATTTAGTTTTTTTGATGAGGCAAGTAAAAAGATTTTCCTTTTGTCCACCCAGGCCATAAGAAAAAAAATGCTTTGTGTTTAGCCCTCTATAAAGGTCTTTGCACACTGAAGTCCTAAATGTTCGTATGCGTTTTTTTTTTTCAAAATCATATGCAAAAAAATCATCATGTAAACAAACCTTGCACACTGACTCCGATGCGTAGCTCATTATCAAAGATCTGCGCTGGAATTTTGATACATTGCTTGTGATACTTTACACATTCACGTACGTAAACAAATCTTGAAAAGAGACTGGCATATTAAATGACATTATAATAGACGGTGGCTGCACTGAAGTATCGAAGCAGCAGACCGAAAGCGGACCATTCTATTATAATGTCTATGGGCAGTACGTTAACTGTGTATGGACACACACACACACACACACACACACACACACAAACAAAGCAGCAGCAGCAGGGGAGAGGTGCTAAATCCAGCATAAAGGGGTTCTCAGCTGTCCGCCACATTCTGTCTTTATTTTATGCTTTTTATGTTTATCATAACGTTGTCTGTAGCTCAGATGATGGAATTCTGTAATTAGCTTTTCACTTTTACGGTGGGTCTGAACTGTTAAAAGCAGAAATATCCAGAATTAATTTTTTTAGTGTACGAAAATTACAGATGAAAATTTCAGATTCAGTGTGCAATACCCTTATGTTAAAACTTTATTCATAACTTTATTCTTAAATTTGACTTGATGAAACCTGCAGAAACTCTGAATGTGGTCTAATGCATTGCAGCAGCCACTCGATGGAATTTAAATTGTTTGCTGTTAAAATGGTAATTTCGATTTGATGACAAAAATTCTTAAAAGCTAATGTTCTCTTACAGTCCTGGTCCTATTAATGGTAGTTTTGTATTTTTTAGAGCAGAAATCAAAGCTTCAAACTAATCTTTGTTGTCTCATTAGGTATTTATGTATGATTTCTGTTGACTTATTCTGTGATATTAGAATGATGAGAAATTGACAATATATCTATAGACTCTTAAAGAATTCAGTTAAGGGATTGAAAGTAGACAAAAGATTAAAAATAAAACATCAGTTGTAAGTAGGAAACGGTTGTAAATACCAATGACATACTAAGCACTAATACCTAGGAAATTCATTTTATCTTCTCCCAAATTCTGTTTTACAGATTTTTTCTTGGTTTCTTTTTTAAATGTACATTTTTATGCTTTAAATAAAACTTTTTCTTTTTTAATTTTGGCTTTTGTTTTAGGAATAATTTACACAACCAAAATTCTGAAAAAATTCTGAAGTTACCCAACGTCCGTGAGATCACGTTATGCAGTAACATTACATTTAGTACTGTAACTGAATCAAATTTTTTGTACGTTTTTATCAATTAATTCTGCCTGTGTTTTCTTTAATGCATACCTTAATTTCTTGGTCTATTAAAAAAAAAAACAATTATTTTCTTGTGTCCCCCATCAGGTCCTCTATCTGAGGTGCTTTTCCCCATAGACAGTCTGACTAAGAAGCCTAAAGGCTTTGCGTTTGTCACATACATGATACCAGAGAATGCAGTATCAGCCCTGGCTCAGCTGGATGGACACACATTCCAGGTACTAATCTGTTCTTTTGACCTCAGCTTTGTCTATTGGGGCTGTCTTTGTTTTCTTACCTCTGTTTGGACCCTATAGGGTCGCGTTCTGCACGTCATGGCTTCAAGGCTGAAGAAGGAAAAGGCCGATCAGGGGCCTGATGCTCCCGGCAGCTCCTCATATAAGAGAAAGAAAGACGCCAAAGATAAGGCAGCCAGCGGCAGGTCAGGATCTGTCTGGAGCTGAAAAAACTTGCACTTTATTTTAAGGTGTCTTTGTTACAGTGTCACTATACATTATACAAGTACTGAAGAGTTAAAATTGACTGCAGGTACTTGCTGTATATATGGTTAGAGTCAGTGTAGGGTGCAATGAGTTACAAAGAAATTAAATTACATGTTTAGTGAAAGTAATTAATGGATTACTTTTATTTTGAAGGTCATTTAATTACAGTTACTTATACTTGCCTTATATACTGTTAATAAATTTAGCAGTTTTACATTGGTGATAGTGTTATAGTGGGTTATTGTCTGCTTTTATTTTTGGTGTTGGATTAATATTTGCTAGTAGGGAAAATGTTTTATTGCACAACAATTAGTTTATCAGGCTTTTTGGCTAAAAAAAGAGAAATCACTGTTTAATTTGCTATTATTAGAATATTTTCAAATTTCCCCTATCCTTCTGTGCATGAACTAAGGGTTTATTGTTGTTCTTATAGTAAGTACATGGAATGTGTTAGAAACAAAGACCACAATGTTACCAGTTGTCTTCTCTTTATTGCCTTTTTAATTCAGCTCTCATAACTGGAACACGCTGTTTTTGGGTACGAGTGCAGTGGCCGATGCCATCGCTGAGAAATACAACACAACCAAGAGCCAAGTGTTGGATCACGTGAGTCTTTGAGTCGTATGAATGCTCTTTATTTTGTTTTGGAGATGATAAACAATGGACTTGCTTCTGTTTGTGTGCAGGAGTCTGATGGCAGTCTGGCTGTCAGGATGGCTCTTGGAGAGACGCAGATTGTACAAGAAACCAGACAGTTTCTCTTGGACAATGGAGTTTCTCTGGACTCGTTCAGTCAGGTATAGTGTGTTTGCTTTACTCATACACTATTCATTAGTCTGGGTTCAGTTCAATTTTTGTTTTAATTACTTTCAACATGATACCTCACCCTAAAATGAAAATCCTGTCATCATTTGATTCGTTTCAGAGTTTTGGGCTTCTGTTGAACACAAAAGGAGATATATTGAAACCTGCTGCTATTTTCTTACATAGTATTTGTTTTTGTTTTTCTGTGTATTCCAAAGGTTGCTTGTTTCCAACATTCATCAATATATCTCCTTTTTAAAAACAAACAAACAAACAAACAAACAAACAAACAAACAAACAAACAAAGACAAAAACAACCTCACACTGGTATGGAACAAATCGAGGGTGAGAAAATGATAACAATTTTCATTTTCGGGTGAACTATTCCTTCAAACTTATTAAGAATACCAGTAAAACATTGATGTTTTACCACGTACAGTTGTTTTTGCAAACACATTAGTTTATATGACAGCTTTCAGTTTTGGTAATAATAACAAATGTTTCTTGTGCATCAAACCAACTCATTACAATAATTCTGAATTTTAGCCCTCGTTCAGTCAGGTATAGTGTGTTTGATTTACCCATACACTGTTCAAGTTCACTGTTCAGACACTTTTCAGAATCTGCATTCAGTACAATTTTTTTTAAATTAATTACTTTTAACTATGGGGTCCTTAAAGGGATTCTACACCCCAAACTGAAAGTCCTGTCATCAATTGTAGCATTTCAGGCATTTTCACTGAAGGAGATATACTGAAACCTGTAACCATTTTCTTCCATAATATTTCTTTTTTTGCTACTATGAAAGTCAATGTTTACCTGTTTCCAACATTCATCAATATATCTCCTTTGAAAAAAAACAAAAAAAAAAAAAACAAAGAAACAAAAAAAGAAAAAAAACCTCAAACTGGTATGGAACAAATTGAAATTGATGACAGAATTTTCATTTTTGGGTGAACTTTCTTTAATCTCATCAAGAATATTAAATTACTTTCAACATAGGGTACTTAAAAGGATTCTTCAACCAAAATGAAACCCCTGTTATCATTTGATTTGTTTCAAAGTTTTGGGGTTCTTTTGAACACAAAAAGGAGATATACTGAAAGCTGTAACCATTTTCCTCCTAAGTATTTGTTTTTTTTCTTCTGTGGATGTCAATGGTTGCTTCTTTCCAACATTCATTAATATATCTCCATTTTTAAAATAAAATATAACAAACAAACAAGCAAACAAAAAACTCTCAAACAGGTATGAAACAAATTAAGAGTGAGAAAGCAATGACAGAATTTTCGTTTATGGGTGAACTATCCCTTTAAACTGATCAAAAATACCAGTAAACATTAATGTTACAAAAAAGACAAAAATTTCACAGAAACTGTCCAGTTTGATTTTTCTGTTCATTAAATAACCCTATAAAATGTTAAATGATATTTGCAAAAGTGTTAGTTTCTACTACTGTTTTCACCATTGATAATAATAACTAATGTTTCTTGAGCATCAAACCAGCTCATTACAATCATTTCTGAAAGATGACGGGATGCTGAATACACTGAGTGAGACATTGAAGCTGAATATTCAGCTTTAAAATGTTATTTTTATATACATTGTGCATTCTTGATTGAATCGCTCGCATTATTCTTTAACATCTATTGAAATAACAACGTGATAATGATTCATAATAAGGGCACATTTAAAAAAAAAAAGCTTGATAGAACAACATCAGTGTCCATAAACTGACTCCTCTTCATCATCATCTTCAGACAATGCTGACCAAAAGTTATGGAAATCATGTTGATCAACAGTGTGGTCATCATTTACTGCATTGACAAATGTGCTAGCACAATGTCAAGGTGTATCTGAGGCTGTAACTTTGCAATACTTAAACATATTGAAATAACAATGTGATAATGATTCATAATGATTCATAGTAAGGGCACATTTAAAAAAAAAAAAAGCTTGATAGAACAAACATCAGTGGCCAAATCCATCTTTTCTGTTTGTATCCACATGGTTAACTCATCTATATGTTTAAACGTGTGTGGTTTCCAGGCGTCGGGTGAGCGCAGTAAATGTGTTATCCTCGTAAAAAACTTGCCGTCAGGAGTGCAGGTTGCAGATCTGGAGGCTCTGTTCTCGCCCCATGGGTCTTTGGGTAGAGTTCTGCTGCCCCCTTCTGGCCTTACAGCGATAGTGGAGTTCCTGGAGCCCACAGAAGCCAAACGTGCTTTCATGAAACTTGCATACACAAAGGTCAGTGGGCACTTGTTTGGAATGGCCATTTCAGCTAATGTTTAGGCTATGTTTTATTAGGGCTTTAGCTAGTTTTATCAAGCTTTAATGACAGCATATGATGTTATATGTTTGTATTTCTTTCTAGTTTCAACATGTCCCTTTGTAT
Source organism: Danio rerio (assembly GCF_052040795.2). NCBI lineage: Eukaryota > Metazoa > Chordata > Actinopteri > Cypriniformes > Danionidae > Danio > Danio rerio. The sequence goes on along the minus strand of NC_141026.1, from coordinate 47,942,954 downwards.
CTGGAATGGGCTCCTGTCGCTGTCTTTACAACTCCCTCAGCACCTAGACCAGGTAATACTTTAATTCTGATTCAGCCATCTGCTGTAATTAAACAATCAATTCAATGTTAGGTGACTTTGATGCGTTTTCATTTGTTGTCCCTTTTTTTCTCATTAATAATAAGTAATAATAATAAAACTATTCTAGAGTACATCCCAATCTGTGTTTCTATGATTTCTTTTTCTTATATTTGTTCTGTGTTGTCCCAATCTGTGTTTCTGTGTTAGTTCTTTGTGTTATTCTCTGATTCTGTTTTTCCTCCCAGAGCCTCAAACCAAAGAGAAATCTGCTGTGAAAAATGATTCAGTCCAAAATGAAGAAGAGGAGGAGGAAGAGGAAGAAGATGACCAGATTTTACCTGGCTCGACTCTCTTCATTAAGAACTTGAACTTTATCACCTCAGAAGAAACATTACAGAAGGTAAACTAAACACACACACACACACACACACACACACACACACACACACACAAACACACACACACACACAAGCATATGCTTGAGCAGCAAAGCGGTTGTGGTTTAGGGATTTGCAGTGGAAACCTGAGAGGCCTTCTTGTTTTGCTGATCACAGGAGACTCATTTAAGATGCATATTAGTTCTAGGTGTAAACATGTGTTGTGTGATCAGATCACCCGAAACGGATGTTCATAACAGGTGTAAACATGGCCCGTGTCTCACCATATGGCTTTCATTGCATTCTTTTGACAGACGTTTTCTAAATGCGGCGTGGTGAAAAGCTGCACGATATCAAAGAAGAGAGATAAAGCAGGTTTGTTTTCTCCGAAATGCATATTTACTGTATTGATATTCATCTGTGCGCTTGTTAGTTTTCTCATTTCTCTGTCTCGTTTCAGTCGCTGTGTGAATCTCACCCTGATCTCTTTGTGTGTGTGTGTGTGTGTGTGTGTGTGTGTGTGTGTGTGTGTGTGTGTGTGTCATGCATCTCAGGTAAATTGTTATCGATGGGTTACGGCTTTGTGCAGTACAAAACTCCAGAGGCGGCACAGAAAGCCATGAGACAGCTGCAGGTAAATGACCATCTGCTGTGCTTTCATCGCTGTGTTTATGTGCTCTTATTATGCGCAAATATTCAAGTGATGAAGTAAATTCAGGCATGTTTTTTCCTCGTTTCATTCATTTTTCTTGCAGCACTGCACAGTTGATGAGCACCAGCTTGAGGTGAAGATATCAGAGAGAGAAGTCAAGTAAGTCTTTTGTGTACTCCATTTTCAAGTGCGGTGTAGATTTGTTAAAGCTCGTGAAGACTTCTATTCTCGCTAGGCAATTTGCAGGGTTCTAGGTTAGATCATTTTTTTGCTATCAGAACTGCCTCAGTTGTCCATAATAATATGATTTAAATAGTAAAAGCATTTGTGTGCCATGGACCTGCTAGTTTGAAGTGAAGGTGTGTTAAAGGAATAGTTCAACTAACTAACTAGTTAGTTTTAACTAGTTTCAAACATTTATGATTTTCTTTGTTCTGTTAAACACAAAATAATATATTTTGAAGAAACTTTCCTTTGTAGCCACGTGTAACCATTCAATTTAATTCATCTTTATTTCTATTGTGCGTTTACAATGTAGATTGTGTCAAAGCAGCTTAGTTGCAGTTAGTTCTGGTAAATTGAAACCGTGTCAGTCCAGTTTCAGTCCAAGTTGAAGTTCAGTTTGGTTCAGTTCAGTGTGGTTTTTCACTGCTGAAAGTCCAAATAACTGAAGAGCAAATCCATCGATGCGCAGCTCCACAAGTCCCAAACCAAGCAAGCCAGTGGCGAGGAGTACACTTCACCAGTTGACAAAAGTGAAGGAAAAAAAACCCTTGAGAGAAACCAGGCTCAGTTGGGCATGACCATTTTTCCTCTGGCCAAACTTCTTGTGGAAAGCTGCAGTAGGCGGCAGAGGCTATAGAACGCTGGACGTCTATAGTGGAGACTTCCATTGGCTTCCATAGAATTTGTTTTTCCTCCTAGGGAAGTCGATGCTTACAGGTCGTCAACTTTCCTCAAAATATCTTTTTTTCTGTTAAACAGAAGAAACTAACTCATAAAGGTTTAAAACCACTTTGATGGTGCTTAAATAATGATTACATTTCCTTGCTGTCCCTTTGAGGTGCATTAATGGTGGATTGCAAATTTGATGCAGCTGCACTGCAATTTTACCTTCCGAGCCCAAACATGCCTATGTCATCAAAGATGCTACTATTCTGTTAGAAAGAGAAGAGCTCTCGCTCAGTACAATGGAGATTGCTTTAGTTAGTATTTTTGTATTATTTTTAGTCTATTTTTTATTTTAAATTTAGTCTATTTTAGTGGTTTAGGTTGCAGTGACACACAGTCGAATATTTAGCTGAACAGAGCCACCACTTTGGTGCCTCAAAATTTTAATGAAAATCATCGTGTTGCACATTATGAGGTTTGCTGAAGGTCCAGCTGACATGCACCTTGGTGTTTGCACATTTAATTTAAAAAGTAAGAATTATTATTAAATCTATGTCAAACAGTCCCTTTAAACTGACTCCGTGTCTTCAGTTTTGGGCTCAGGCGAGCTTTGCATTCACACTACAAGCGTATTGTAGTAGACCAACCGAACCGCACTCTTCTTCCAACCAGACCAGGGTCGGCTAACTGAACCGGCGTGATTCGGAGCACTCACACTTGTCAAATGAACTGGGAAATGGCAGTCAAACGTGCCCTGGGTCGGTGCGAATAGCATAATTTGAGTATACTCTTAAAGGGCGCGTTAGTAAAATGCACCTATACACGTACATACATGTTGCTTATTACTTAAAGGGACATGCAGCAGCACATAAACATCTACACTATCTACAAAAAAATGATAAACTTATATGTCCTGCCATGCCTTCTTCACCTCAGGGGGCTTTTGTGGAATTTGGCTGTTTCTGTAGATGGTCTGCTGCATTTTAACCTCACGCATGAGCACATTTGTTTTCTTGCTAGGGAAGCGTTCTGTTTTTCCGCTTACAAAGTCCTCTATGTAAATAGCGAATCCGCTTGGCGCAACCACAACTGACTCGTGAAAGGAATGGGAAACTGATTGGTTTACTGTGCGCCGCCCAAAACTTATTAAGACAATAAGGATTGTTCTCATCCTTTAAGTAGCAAGAGTTGATTCGGACATGCTCTAAGTACAACAGCCATGTGTGCTTTAGACCATGCGCTTAGATTGATAAAGTAAAGCCCGTTGTTTTGTTCAAGAAACCATTTTGGGTTGTTTTGAGTTTTCTGACATCGTCCTGCTACAATTGGCCATAACAAGATAATCAAGGTATGGACATTGTGAGGAACAATACTCTTAAACTTGGCACAAACCTGACCCATTGATGCAAAGCAGCATGGTTCCATGAATTTTTTTTTTTTTAACATCAAATTCTGACCCTATGATCCAATAACACAGTAGAGGTTAAGACTCATCAGACCAGGCAATCTTTCTTTTTTGTCTTATATTGTTTAATTTTTATAAATAGTAATAGGGATAGTAAAGTATGAGTAAGTTTACATTTTTGGGTCAACTCTTCTTTCCTAGTTGCCCGTGACATTCATTAATGTCATTAAAATGTGGCACCGGTCACATGTATGAGTGAAAAACGTGTTCCTTATGTTGTTTTTGTAGGTCAGGTGTGGCACAGGCCAAGAGGAAAAAGCAAACCGCCAGGAAACAGACGACCTCTAAGATCTTGGTGCGAAACATCCCTTTCCAGGCCACAGTCAAAGAGCTGAGAGAACTCTTCTGGTAAACATCCTTTCACATTTTAATGTTTCATGCCATATTATTCCAACAAGTGTGGAATTTCTAGCATGTATATGGTACCTTAACAATATTCGTATGCAACAGCATTTTTAATACCAGAGAGAAAATATTGCATTAGCATGAAGTAAAATTAAAATGTTTTCACGTCTTCATTTTTTTTTTAGACGTGAAGGTTTGAATGGTTTGAATGGTTAAGATGTTCACTTGCATTGCCAAAATTTAACCATTGTTTGAAAGTTGTTTGCATCGTTGTTTAAAGCAACGTCAATGCTAACCTAGAGTTGCAGGAAAAAATATTAGATTATTAGAAAATTATTTGAAATTTGAATTCTTCAAATATTTCCAGGGTGATGTGTAACAGAGCAAAGACATTTTCACTATTCCTATTATATATATTTTTATTCTGGATAATTTTACATTTTTAGTTTGGCTGGAATAAAAGCGGTTTTATTTATTTTTTCAAAGTTATTTTTAAGGTCAATATTATTTATATTTTTTAAGAGATGATAATTGTTTGATTGGCTACAGAACAAACCACTGTTGTCATTGACTCACCTAGTTAAGCTTGGCTAGTCAAAATAATGTTAGTTAAGCCTTTAATTTGCACTTTAGACTAAATAATACTGTCTTCCAAACCACTAGATGAATATCATTTAAGGTCATCATGGCAAAAACATTAAATTAGGTTTAAAATGAAAACTCCATTAAACATTACTTAGGAAATAATTGAAAATACAATTACATTACAATTTCATAATGAATTTGCCTTTTACTCTATACAGTGGTCCCTCACCATAACGTGGTTCACTTTTCACCACCTCGCAGTTTTACAGATTTTTTTAGTGCAATTTGACATGCTTTTTTTTTCCAAAGCATTGTGTTCTGTTTCCTGATTGGCTGTAAAGCATTGTCAATCAATCAATCTTCTCCATGCCGTGTCACTGTACAGTACAGAATGCGTTCAGCTTGCCAAATTTACATGAATCTTTGATCACTAGCAGTGTGACTCTGAAGTGCTGGACTGTACGTTTTCTTTCCAACAAATCCCATAATGTCGAAAAAACATTCTGCACAGACAAAGGCACCTGTGGCAACTCCCAAAAGGTAGAGGAAGATGCTAGCATCACACAAAAAGTTGGACTTCTTGGTCCAACTTGGTCCACTTGGAGTGTTTAAAGAAGAGAGAAAAAACAGGAAAATGTTAATTGTAAAAGTAAAGCGGACTAAATTGAAGATTTCACCTATTGCAGACTATGTTTAGGATGTAACTCTCCCAAGATTAACGAGGGACCACTATATGCACTGTATAATATAGATTACTGCGAACATTACTGAAGACAAGTGATCTGTAATAAACAAATTATGACCAATAACACTAATAAATAGAACAGAACAAATGTACAGATGAAAACAGCGCTTTGGGTTGTTCTATTTTTGTCTTTTGTTGTTAATTAAAAATAAAAACTTTTAAAGTATGGCATGTCATTTACTGTAACATGTTTCCCTATCTGTTAAAGCACAAGAACATGTAAAGGAAAAAGAGATGCACAAACAGTGCTCGAGTGTTGAGTTTTTTACTTCAGGGTGTCTGCAGGGTCTTAAAGTATTAAAATGTCTTAAATCTCAAAAACAAAATTGTAGGCCTCAAAAACTTAAATTTACTGAAATTGTGTTATAGGTCTTAATTGTTTTTGTAAACAGGTCTTAATTTTTCTCTGTTCATGTATAGCTACCCAATCTGGCCAACACCCATCCAATCACCAACAATCTATTTCAGTAAAACTTTAAACTTTCCTTTAAGAATGTCATTTTTAAACTCTATTTACCATAATGGTTTAATTATTTTCCAATAAAACAATAACAATAAAACAATAACAGTTGTTTAAAAGTGAGGAAGCTGACCTTGTCAGACTTTTGAGCATTTAGTTTATTATAGTTTTTAAAACTTCAATCATTCATTCATTTTTTTTTCCGGCCTAATCCTTTTATTAATCTGGGGTCGCCACAGCAGAATGAACCGCCAACTTATCCAGCACATGTTTTACGCGGCGGATGTCCTTCCAGCAGCAACCCATCACTGGGAACACCCATACACTCTCATTCATACACATACACTACAGACAATTTAGCTTACCCAATTCACCTGTACCGCATGTTTTTGGACTGTGGGGGAAACCGGAGCACCCGAAGGAAACCCATGCAACCGCGGGGAGAACCTGAAAACTACACACAGAAAGGTCGCTGGTTCGAGCCTTGGCTGGGTCAGTTGGCGTTTTTGTGTAGAGTTTGCATGTTCTCCCTGCGTTCGTGGGTTTCCTCTGGGTGCTCCAGTTTTCCCCACAGTCCAAAGACATGCAGTACAGGTGAATTGGGTAAGCTAAATTAATTGGCTGTAGTGTATGAGTGTAAATGAGAGTGAATAAGAGTGTTTGGATGTTACCCAGAGATAGGTTGCAGCTGGAAGGGCATCCACTGCATATAACATGTGCTGCATAAGTTGGCGGTTCATTCCGCTGTGGCGACCCCAGATTATTAAAGGGACTAAGCCGAAAAGAAAATGAATGAATGCTCTTTAAAAGCTGCAGAAACCCTGTACTTTGTTTTTCTGCATTTCTAAACTGATAAAATACTTATATTGATGCATAACTACTGCATATTGCCAATATTTGCTAAAAAGTACTATTGTAATTTCATGGTTTTGTACTCTAATAGAAGTCGAGGTGTTGTAGATGATGTTGGATTCATGTCTTTCCCTCAGTACGTTTGGAGAGCTGAAGACAGTCCGCCTGCCAAAGAAAGGGATTGGTGGATCCCACCGTGGTTTTGGCTTCATTGACTTCCTCACGAAACAGGATGCCAAGGTGTGTGCAGCTGTCTCTGTTTCTTTCTGTTGCTCTTGTTTTTTACGGTCAAACAGCTGATTGTCTTTGATTCGGTTTAGTGTCTAACAGGAACTTTGTATGTGTGACAGAAAGCGTTCTCAGCACTATGCCACAGCACTCATCTGTACGGCAGGAGGCTGGTGCTGGAGTGGGCAGATGCTGAGGAGACGGTAGACGACCTGCGGAGGAAAACCGCACAACACTTTCATGGTAAAATCTCTGCTTTATACTTCAGCCACAGTCATGGAGAGCAGACGCTGTGAAACTGTTTGATCAGTCACATTAAATGCAAACTTAATTTGACACACTTTCTTAGTAGCCTGACAAAACAAGCTGTTTTTGGTAGCATCACAGGATGAAAAAAAGATTTGCGTTTCGTTTTTATGACACTATGAAAAAGAAAGTTTTAATGGATTTTTATGGTCAATCTCTATTTTCAGTTGAGCCCCAAATACAGTAAAAGACTAAATTTATAGCCCTCCTGTGAAAATTTTAATTCTATTTTTTAAATATTTAACAAATTATGTTTAACAGAGCAAAGACATTTTCACAATATTTCTTATAATAGTTTTTTTCTTCTGGGGAAAGAATTGTTATTTTCTTATTTTTTTAAATTCTAAATAAATAAAACTAAATATTTTTTGCATACATTTTTTTATAGAATTTTTATAATAATTTAGCCTTCAATTGTACGTTTTGTTTCATTAATTAAAACAAAATAAAATAAATAAAATAGTTTTTTTTATTCTAAGTTAAAGCATGTAAATATAATTTTTACATTTAACTTTAAAAAATTATTTATACAATAATTGTGCCTTCAATTGTGTGCTTTTTCATTATTTAAAACAACAATAAAGTGTCTGAAAATGGTTAAATGAAAACAAATGCTCAGTAAATATAATATTTATGTGCAACATTTACAAAATACTGTATTAATAGCAATTATACTTGAGAATAACGCTTCATCTGTGGTTGGATGTTGAACAGAATAATATTTAATTACAATGCAAAATTTTAGTGTCATAGCAATATAGGATTGATTTAAGCAATGTTCTTTATAAAATATTCTGTCTTTAATTTCTAGTTAAAAATAATAATAAATAAATGAATAAAAAAACATTTTTATTCTAAATTAAAAAATATAAATATCATTCTTACATTAAACTTTTCATATATTTTAATTCATAATTTTGCCTTCAATTTCGTTTTTTTAATGTAATTAATTAAAACAAAATGAAGTGTCTGCAAATTGCTAAAATGATTAGATTGCTAAATTTGCATGGCATAGTTATATAGGAATGAGTTTAGCAATTATTTATAAAACATTCCGTCTTTAACTTTTAGTTAGTTAGTTAAATAAATAAATAAATAAATAAAAAATAATAAATAGTTTTTTTTTATTCTAAATCATGTGCATATATTTTTTACATTAAATGTTTTAATATATTTTATGTAATTATTTTTTCAATTGTGTGCTTTTTCATTATTTAAAAAAAATAAAGTGTCTGAAAATGGCTGAATGACAATAAATGCTCAGTAAATATAATATTTATATATAATAATTACAAATACTGCATTAATAGCAATTATACTTCAAATACTTGAGAGAAGTAGATTAAACGGAATAAAATTTTATTACAAATTAAAAATTTTAATGCCGTTCACTACCTGATAAAAGTCTTGTCTTCGATCTCAATTGTAAGAGCAACAAATAATAACTTAACCTCCAGTTGATCATTTGGAAAAGTGGCAGAAGGTCGAATTTTCTTTTTTTTTTTTTCGAACTGCATCCCAATCATCACAAATACTGCAGAAGACCTATTGGAACCTGCATGGGCCTAAGATTCTCAGCAAATTCAATCAAGTTTGGTGAAGGAAAAGTCATGGTTTGTGGTTACATTCAGTATGGGGATGTGCGAGAGATCTGCAGAGTAGATGGAAACATCAACAGCCTGAGCTCTCAAGACATTTGTGCTGCCCATTACATTACAAAACACAGGAGAGGTCAAATTCTTCAAGAGGATAGCGCTCCTTCCCATACCTCAGCCTCCACATCAAAGTTCCTGAAAGCAAAGAAGGTCAAGGTGCTCCAGAATTGGCCAGCCTAGTCACCAGACATAAACATTATTAAGCATGCCTGGGGTAAGATGGAGAAGTCATTGATGTATGAATGCAATCGTCCAAGCTCGTGGGAGTGAAACACAATATTAATTACTTTTCCACTGCACCATGACTTTATATTCTATACTGTACATTATTTCTGTTAAGTGACAAGACTTTTGTCTAAGCAATGTCAGACCTTACTGTCCTAATTAAACAATTAAAAATCAAGGCATGATCATATTTTATTTTGGTTAAATAAGCGTAATCTATTTCCCAGAGATGGGTTGTGGCTGGAAGGGCATCCGCTGCGTAAAAACTTGCTGGATAAGTTTGCGGTTCATTCCGCTGTTACGACCCCGGATTAATAAAAGGACCAAGCCGACAAGAAAATGAATGAATGAAAAGCGTAATCTAGAGGCATTTGCCTTTCATAAAAGCCACTTCTGATATAGGCAACAAGACTTTTATCAGGTAGTGTATGTGGACTCTATTATTTAGTTCTGCTGCTTTAGAAACATAAGCAAAAAACAGTGCTCAGTTGTTATATTCTGTCAAATTAAACTACCTTAAAAAGCGAAAACTCTTAATGAAATTAGGAGTAAATTAAATGAATGTCAAATCCTGTCAAGTAATTCAGCTCATCATTAGTTTGTGCCAGATACAAAAAGTGTTGATTTGTATTTAATAGCGCTTAATTGTTTGAATTGTTTACTTCGTTTTGTCAAACTTTTTATTTTTTGGCGCTACTTTGACTGTCAAAACTCTGCCAAATCACAAGCTACTCCTAATTTGAAGCGTTTTCTCTAACATCGACCGCAATTCTAGTCATTTCCCAGTCTGTAATTAAATTAAAACAAATCTGTGCGCAAATCTGTCTCCCTCAGATGCTCCTAAGAAGAAGAGGAAGGCGGAGGTGTTAGAGGGAATCCTGGAGCAGATGGAGGTCGGCGATGGAGACGGCGAGTGAATAGCAGCCGTCAGTCATTCACCTCCAGCATCAATAAGAGAGTAAATCATCCAGTGCAACTTCATTTATCTCTATTATGACTGCGTCTTAAACAGCTGCTTCACGGGCCCTCTTCAGGAATTCTTCCTTTTGGCCCCAGATGCTCCCAATTAGCTTTTTATTATATGCTCATACATCATCCCTGTTATTGCTGTCAATGCATTAAACACTGCGTCTCCCTGCAGACCCGCTCCGACTGAAGGTGAACTCCAAGACTAAGTCCTTTTAGAAAAGCAAAAGCCCGAAGGCCACGCTTGCTTTGGCTGTTTTTAATCGTCACAGAGGGCCGAGACGGTTCATACACTGCCTTGACACGCGGATGACATTGAGAAATCGTATCAGAAATGAAATGTGGAAGGGGTTTGATTGTTGTTTGTACACACAGAGATTGTGTATTGTATTTCCAGATGCTTACATAATTATGTAAAGTTTTTGTGGTGTTTAAAGTGATGGTTCAGCCCAAAGTGATGTGTTATTCACTGTCAAGTGGTTTCAAAACATTTAGTTTCCTGTTTTCTGTTGAACACAATAGAAGATATTTTGAAGAATGCTGGAAATCCATTATAAAGAATAAAAAATACTTAAGTGGCTGTCGATTTCTCAAAATATCTTCTTTTGTGGAGAAATGAAAGCTTAAAATGTTTCAAACAAGCAGTTGTTGAGTGAATTACAAGCTTTTTTTTTTGGTAATTTTGTGCAGGGTGAACATGTTCTTTCATTGCATTGCTATTAAATCTGGCCACTTGTCAGTGTTGGTTTTTGAAAAATGACCTTTTTGGGGTTATACTGTATATGACTATAATAAATTAGTCTGGAAAGAGGAGTATTCACTCTAGAAACATCTTTTTGTAAAGTTTGTAAAGTCTGAGGAACATCATGTTGCTTCAAACTAAGCTGTTATGTCAATGACATTTATTGTTCTGGTGCTTTACTGAAATGTTTGTTTGTTCAACTAAAAATGGAAATTTCTATCAACATTTATCTTATTTCATTAATCTTATTCCAAAATATAAAAGCTTAGAATACAAAGCCAATTATGGGTTAGTTGCTCTAAAAAAAAGTCATTAATTTCTGATTGCATCTTTACAATTGTATTTAAATAAGTTTTCTAATTACAGTCAATAATTTTAGTGCATAAGTCTCAATGCATAGTCAACAGACTTCACACTCTTAATTCTTTAAATTAGTTTTGTTTTTGGTTTTGTTTAAAAAAATAATATTAATAGCCCAATTTTTTATTATATGAAATATAAAGTCATTAATTGAAAACGTTTTTTGAATTTTTTTAAAGCATGTGCAGTTGTTGGACAAATAAAACCTTTTTTTTTTTACTTATGGAAAATATCTAAACAACAACAAAATAAATTATTTACAATGACTGTTTCTTTGAATTTATACCTTGTGTCATGAAATGATTTCATTTTTTCTTTATCGTTTGTTTTGATAAATGTTTCTAAATAGTAAATTAAAATTATTCTGCAAATATACTGCTTCCCTGGATTAATTTACACAGAACTGTTGAATTTACATACAATATTTAAGCAAGTGCACTAAAGTAAATAATAAAATTACCTAAAAGGAAAGGTAATCCCTTACTATACGTTTTCAGTTGAAAGGTAATTTAGTTAACTAATTGCACCAAATACGTCAGAATAAACAGGCTGGAGCATCATAACTTGCAGATTTTGTAAATAAATACAGACGGGGTGAAACAAAATGTGGCATTATATAGGTAGGCCATTACATAGTGCTGCGTTTAAAAGTGATATTTTTAGTTTGGTTCAGTCGTCTTAACAGCCCTCTCATCAATAGCAGACAGAGATGGCCAATCAAATTAACGCAGGCTAGGTTGACCGCTCACTGAAGCCGAGGTAATTATTTTTATAATATTTTGTCGTGTTCCTGCACAATTAAATCAAGTCATGTAGTTTTCCCGCATTACTTTTTTTTCTGTGGAGTACACAAGCTCTTCTCCACACTGTTGACCCTTCTCGTTTGCATACAATGGCAGCGACCAGATGCTGCCCAGCTCCAAAAAAGACCATTCAAGAGTTCCCACTTAGATATGCTTGGCACTTATAGCAGGTTTGGCATGCTGTCCCGGGAGAGAACCCTGAGCTCGGAGATATTTGAGCCCAGGGCTCCCGCCCGGTCTAGAAGCATATCAGGAGAACCGAGATCAGGTAGGTCTCGATCGCTCCCCCTTTAGAAGGGGAGAAAAAGGAGGAGATGGGGTGGAAGGGGGGGATTCTTCCAAAATGAAGATAGTGCAATGGGGAGAAAGTGATCCATTTATACTAAGCTAGGATCATTCTGATTGGATTATTACTGATTACGGATGAGTGGCCAGCGGTGCACAATCATATCACGTGCTCCTCTCGAAATTAGTTTATGAAACTTCACTTAAAGTAGTTTATAACATTCAGAAACTTTATTCCAGGTCTTCAGAGGAACTAAAGAAACTTTTAAGAAACAACTTTTTCCCCGAAGGTCGTCGAAGACCTCATACAAGTTAGTCATGAATTCTGCAACGTGCCACTGGTTTTCTACTGTTTTTAGTCCACATCAATTCAAATTTGTAATTTGGAAATGTCTGTCTTATATAACTTAAATGTCTTTGTTATTTAGTGTAACTTATTTATACCTATATTTTGTAAAAACGTATTTAGGAAATAAGTGATCACGACGTTAATTTAAATTTTTATTCTGACAAATTGGTAAAATTGTGGTTCAATGGCATTTTAGAAGTCGTCGTTATCAGAAAATGTATGTCACTTTTGTTTTTCCATTAGCACTCGCCTCACAGCAAGAAGGTCGCTGGTTCGAGCCTCGGCTGGGTCAGTTGGCTTCGGGATTTCGGTGTGGAGTTTGCATGTTCTCCTCGTGTTCACGTGGGTTTCCTCTGGGTGCTCCGGTTTTCCCCACAAATTCAAAGACATGCGGTACAGGTGAATTGGGTAATCTAAACTGTCCGTAATGTAAGCGAGTGTGTGTAAAAGTGTTTCCCAGTGGCTGGAAAGGCATACGCTGCATAAAACTAAGCTTGATTAGTTGGCAGTTTATTACGCTGTGGCCACCCCAGATTAATAAAGGGACTAAGCCGAAAAGACAATGAATGGATGAAGCAGGACAATAATGTTCTGGAGAAAACATAAATGAATTAAAGCTAAACTATCGTTTTGATGCTTAAAGCCCATTGCTTTGTTTCTGACCCCACACAACTGAAGTAATTTATCATTAAAATGTTTGCGATTATACTGCAAAACACAAAAGTAGAAATTTTGAATAAAGTACAAATAAATGTATGAGTATGAATTTTCATTTTGACATTCTGAACATAATGGATAACTTAAGAATGTTTATAGCAGGTTATGAGAGTTTTGAATCACATGACTGAGCAAATGACAGTGTTGTGGGTAAGGCACAAGTAACGCGAGTTACGTAATATTTTCGGTAACACTTTATATTGATGATCCATTTGAGTATTAGTAAAGTGCCTAATATCTGTTGATACTGCTCAGTCAACAGACATTTAACTGACAATAAGAAACTTTTCAAGTACATGTCAATTTACTAAACCCCAAGCCCAACCTAACAATTACTTATTATTGGCACAATAGCCGGTTAGCTGTGTTGCGAGTAATGCGTTACAAAAAGTAATGTATTAAGTAATGTATTAGTGTTAGCACGCCGACATATGGTGCAGTAGCACATCAGGGCGTCCTGAGTTCGAATCTCAGCTCAAGAACAATTCTTCATAGTTAAGTGGTACATTTTGACATAGCCCTAAAAACAAACAAACAAACAAACAAAACAAAAAAACGATTAGTTTGTTGAATGTATGTGTAATCATGTTGAATCACACTCAATGAGAGAATGTGCTCCCTGTAAAAACAGACAAAAACCAAGATGGCAGAGCGTTACATTTTTGTGGTCGACGTATTGTCAATATTTTGAACACATGGAAGAATAAGGGATTATAGTCTCAATAGACAGTGATTTCATTGAACTAATAAGACAAAAATACAAATGTAGCAAATGCATTGCTTTCAACTTTTTCGATTGATCTGTGTATATGGCTTGAATAGTGTCAGGAAATTCTCAGAAGGTAATATTACTCAATTTTTTTTATTATCATTTTTAAAGGTAAATGGAGGTGTGTATACAGCGTGTCATTAAATGCAGAGCTCTATTTAAAAAAAAAAAAATAAAATAAGTAAAATACCCTAAATTTCTGGAAGACATCTATTCTTAGGCAGGAACAACAACTGTAACTCATTACTTTCCATAAAAGTAATGAAGAAACACAACTAGTTGCTTATTCAGGGAGTAACTGAATATTGTAATGCATTACTTTCAAAAGTAACTTATACCAGCACTGTTATTAAGCACATTTAATCAGATTTTCTTCCTGCAAGTCAATCATAGATAATGCACCCAAACGTTTGTGTGATCATTTTTATAAATGTCTTTTATTTTGTGATCCAGTATAAACAGATAACCTTGGAGGAAAAAGCCAAAGAAGTTTGTTGGAAAGCACTGCTTAGAGAAAGAGCGATCTGTCTATGACAGACACACCGATACACAAATCTTCAGAAATGGAGGACCGCATTTGTATCCTTTCGTCAAAAATTCATCGGTTAGTACCTAATGAATGGAATGAACACATCCACATGCAGAGCCACGGTAAGCTAAGAAACGTCTAGTCTGTTTGTCAGATAAAAACCGAGATGAGTTCTGTAGGAAACTTTGATGTCTGTCCACTTAAATATAAATTATCTGGAATATACAAAAACGCATTTACATATACATTTGTTCTCACACAGTCTTAGAGCTCCATGTGTCCCTTTAAATGAACATTACACTTTTTTTTTATATAATAGGCTCATTTTACAAGTTTACAATTACTGAATCCATTCAGCCAATCTTCAGTTTTAGCTTAGCATAAATCATTGAATCGGATTAGACCATTAGCATCTTGGTCCAAAAAAAAATTCAGTTTCAATAAATTTCCTATTTAAAGCTTGACTTGGTAATATCACAACAGGCACAATGATATCACGCAGCACCTGAAAATAGTTCCCAGCAATTCAACTAGGTAACATTGCTGTTTACCTTTATTCCCTGCTGCAACCATGGTACAGCAGCAAAGTTCCTTGAATATTACGCCAGAATGAAAGTATAGTTCGTAGTCCCATCAGTCCAGAAAATAGTAGTGGTGGGCAAAGCAAGGCTTCATGAAACAGTCGAAGCAAATGTGTCGAAGCTTCAAAACGTTTCGAAACCTCTCTCTACAGTGAAACCTAGTGGTCAGTTTTATGTTTTGTTCTGGAACAGCTTCAGCAAGCTTCAGCAAAGAAACAGTTACGCAAACTGAGGTATTAAACCTCACGTTGTAGAGTAGAGGTTCCAAGCGGTGAGAGATCATGGGTTTGAATCCAGGGTGATTCACCTATAGATGTTTTTAAATGCTCTGTTCTTGTACTGGTCTAGTTTTAACATTGGTCTGACATTCAAATGAACACTGTGAATAAATAGATCATGTTTTGGTCATAAAAATAACCTTATTAAAATACATTGTCATAATTTCAGAGTATTTGTACAAGTCGGGATTCGAACACAAGTTATTTGCAGCAGAGTTACCGTGCACATGAATCGTCCACTAGCGACGCCAGGTCTCAAAACGCTTCTGAAATGACTGAAGCTTTGAATCTCTTTAGTCACGTGATCAGTGTAGCCAGACATAGCAGACTTTTTTTTGCCCAAAAGCAGACCAAAACCGGATCATATCCAAACTCGGGTCTCTCACCCACAAACTGCACTTATTGTTGTGTAGATTACACTACCTTTTAGAGGGTTTTACCTTTGAAATATGGTATAAATTAGTCCCATCTGGCGTTTTAAATTCTCTTGAACATAATTAGGTGTTGCTTGTCAATCAGGCAACACTTTTATGTATTTTCTTTCTGTCAATTGTGTAAAAACTGATTGGTTAAAGTGTCATAATAAAGCGCTGAGTTCAACTGCAGGTGCTTAACTGATGCACGTGCACATGGAGTCAGATTTTGATACGTTTCCTTCACCTCCTCTTGCCGGTCTGCTCAATGTTTTGAAACACTTGCGCTTTAGTATCTCAACGCTGTGTCGAAACGTTAGTTTCACATCAGCCATCTCTACTTAAAGCTTAATTCTTCTGTTGTTACATTTTGTTCAAAGACTGCTATTTTCTAGATTGATTTGACTAGGAACTATACTCTCTTCCAGGTTTAATAATCAAGGAATTTTTTACTGAATAATATCACAACAGGCACTATAATATTACGCAGCACCTGGAAATAGTTCCCAGCTATGCAAGTTAACAGCACTGTGTAATATCATTGTGCCTGCTGCAGCCATAGTACAGCAGCAAAGTTCCTTGATTGTTACGCCAGTATAAGAGTATAGTTCAAAAATAGCAACTTTTTAATTTCAGTCTTAGTACATGATGCAACTACAGACAAGTTTAGTAAAAAACAGGAAAATGACCAAAACTTAGACCATTAGCATCTCTCTCAAAAATGTTTTAATTCGATTCAATGATTTATGCTAAGCTAAGCTAAAAGTGCTCCCGTCAGACTCAGAGATCGGCTGAATGAAAAACATCACTTTAACTTTAGGGAAGTTGTAAAACTTGATTGCCTATTTCAGAAAAAAAAAAAAAAAGTGAAGTGTTCCTTTAAGCAGTACGTCTATTTGCACCTCAATAAATGACAAGCTACTTTCATCACACCATCCCACATGCCTTTTTAAAAAAAAAAACGCAGAGCCCGCAGCCCCTACATTAGTAGAGGTCACACACGCACGCGCACACACACACACACACACACACACACTGTATTGCCTTGAAACAATGAGAAACAGCATAGGGCTGTTATAATATGGAACATGGAAGCAATAAACTCGCACCAACTACCCAAAAACCCCAGCATCCTGTTTGACTAACCACTCACAGCACTGGCGTCCAGCACTTATCTAAGTAGGTAACGCTAAGAAATATGTATTAAGGCTTTTCTGAGGACCTGAGGATTCCAAAAAACACACAATGAGGCACACAAAAGGCAAAAAAGAGCTCTAGATGCGACACACAAACAGTGAAGCGGAAGATGACGGAAAAAAAGAGACGGTCAACATGAACGCCTGGTGTCTTTTCCTGCTGACCAGAGAGGATGGAGGTGACAAAAATGCTAATGATCAGCATTCAGGAGTCCGCCTTGGCCTCGTAGCAGCATTCTCTCGGGTTTCTGGTCAGGTTTTTTTTTTTCTATTTTTGTTTTTTAAAATGTTTTTCGCTTTCATCCAGACGTGATTTCAGTGCAAGTATTCCCGCGTCGTAAACAGTAAGAAGTCCTTGGAGATTCTTTGCTCGTTAAGTACATGTGACCCTCAGAGGAGCGTCGGCCTCAAATTATGATGATTAGTTGGTTTTCAGCCAAATATGTCTCGCTTTAAATGATTAAGTTTCAGACACTTGCATTCTCTTACAAAACATTGTACATGACATGCATCTAAAGCAGTTCCTACACACCCGGCGTACTGTAATAGGAACAGACAGACCGACTGGATCAAACAAACCAAAGAGAAACAAAAAAAAAGGTAAAAAGCTAAATATGTCTAACATACAAAAGAAGCATGTGACATATATTCCTCAAATTTTTTTTAAGCTGCTTTGGTAACATCAAATTCAATCCCATAATCCTTCGATCTCATTTTGAATTGGCTAGTGAACCACACAACCCGTTTTTTTTTTTTTTTATCGCTTTTCTCTTCATCCTGGTATTATGGTTCACGTAGGTCCTCTGGTTTGTATGAATGGGTTTTCATCGATCTGTCTGAGTCACTTTTCTCAGAGTCTCCTTTGGAGGAAGACCGTGTGGCGTGAAGTCAGCGGCCCGCGCTGTGTTCTGTCATAAAGATGTGCGAGCTGTGAGAGACAGAGCTATTGTACTGAGAGCTGAGAGAGTGGACACACTGGAAGCAGAGCCGATGGCGTTGGGACCTGAAAGAGAACGAAATAAATGGAGGTAAAATGAAGCGCTAAAACAAACAAGAGCAAGATTTATCATGACAGTCAAAGATCTCAATTCCACAAAGTATCTGAAGCTTGACCCTTTTTTAACCTGTCCACTTCTCCACTACTTTCAGCGGGAGTCAAAATGCATTTCATTTAATAGTTTTTTTTTTTACTGTAAACTTTGAATGCATTTAAACCGCCAAAAAAAAAACAAACAAAAAAAAACAGATCGGACACTGAAAAAAGTTTAATTGGATTTACAAATAGTTTTAAAGGGCACCTTATTTTACGCCTTTTAAAATATGTAAGATAAGACTTTGGTGTTTTTAGAATGAGCCTGTAAAGTTTTAGCTCAAAATATACATTAGATTTTTTTGTTTTAGCTTTCAGAATCTGCCCAGTTTGTTGTCTGACTACAATGTAGCTTTTTTTTGTAGCCTGTGGCCTCAAATGCAAATGAGCTGCTTCTCCCTGCCCCTCGTTTCCACATGTGTGTCTGCTTCTCCTGTGTTACGTCAGATAAACAGCAGTCAGTGAAAGAGACGGACATGGATAAAGCTGAAATACAGCTCATTAGTCAAAAATACCAAGGAAGTTTATTTAATCTATTTGTGGTGGATTTTATTCAAGCCTTTCTGAAATGATGAGTCACACACAAATGCTGTTTGCAGTAGAACTGCATGATTCTGGCTAAATTTAGAATCGCAATTTTTTGCTTGAAATAAAGATCACGATTTTCTCACAATACAGTAGATGTAAAATAAAAGTTAATATGAGCCTGCTATTTTTATTGTTATTTCTCAAACATATGGTAACACAACAATATTAATATTATATGTAGGTCTAGGGGTTTCTATAAATAATTAGATTCTACTTATAATAATTCTGATGTTGGTTTGTTATGTTTGAGATATGCTTGCAATCTGTCATTGACAACATTATTAGACCATTTTATCCACTGCTAAAATCAAACATTGTTCATTATTAGATTACATTATATAGGCTAGAGTAGGTATATTGACACTGTAAACGTTTATTTTCATGCACAACTTTGTGTTCGCTATCAAAGAAAAACATATTAAATGCTTGTCATAATCATAACTCTAAATTGCGATAGGATTATTTAAATGTGTTTATTTTCACTGCTAAGTGCTGTTCATACTTCGTGCACGGCTCCCAAACGATCACTCTGTGCCACAAACTGAATGTTATTTACAACTTTATTACCTGTTATTCACAGCCTATGCAGGTTCTGTTCACTAAAGTAGACGCGCGCGCGTCTATCATTAAGTAGCACAGTCAGCAGCTCACGTCACATGTGATTTCGCGGCAGCGAATACATCATTACATGAGGACAAAAATGACATTTTTGGGCTAATTATACCTCATAAATACAGGATGTGACTCTTTTAACATCATTTGTAGGTGTCCATGTCATTGAGCAACATATGTTAAACAATGAGAAGACTTGTGCAGCCGCCTTTTCTTATCTCCTGAACTTGAAAATATGATTGGCAGAATCGTTGAAATGTATATATATATATATATATATATATATATATATATATATATATATATATATATATATATATATGTGTGTGTGTTTACTGATACCATGCGGTCATGGTGATTATAGCGGTTAAGTATTACATATTGATTTTACTTTCTTTATTATAAACATGCTCTGTTTTAAAAACGTTTTATAAAAAGCACAGAGAGTTGATTTTAATCTCAGTTTATTTGAAAGTAAAAAAACATTTCTGTGGACGTGTATAGATGTTAACATAGAAAATTGGTGCCTGTCAATCAATTTGGTGGAGAGGGTAAATCACAATCCCACGTCACGTTGCAGTGGGCCTCAAAATCACTGGGATTTGGGTCCTATTTCAATGTCAGGAAATTTAAAAAAAGAGACTTGTTGTGTTTCTATCACTCCAATATGACACTGGACATATTATACTTACACACAGTTCTGTCCAAACAGCTTGAAAAAAGCTTGAATCAACAAAAGTTGATTTTTATCATAGGTGCCCTTAAGATAACTGGTCGCAAAAAATGTATAGAGGCTGAACTTTAACAAACAAATTAAATTTAGTAATCTTTAACTTAATTTTTTTGTTTAAATTCAGCCCATATACATTGTTTGCAACCACTTAACTTAAAAAAAATGAGTAAACACAATGAACAATTTATAGTGCATTTATTCACCTATAAGGCGAGTAACAAATTAAGAGGGAAGGGTCTCAAAATCTGAACACTAGTGGTCACAAATAAAGCATTTAATTGTTAATCCCAGAAACAAATAGCAGCTGAAGTGAATCTAATTTAAAGTTCAAAAGTATAAAATTCCATATGTGAATTATGTGGATTTCATCAAGTTGTTAGAGCAGCCGACTGTTTGTAACCTAGTAACCAACAAGGTAAGCATATTGGAGTGAGCTGCGTTTATTCAGCAAATGTGTATCCCTCTCCCATTATTCACATTTAAAAACCACCACCAGCAAATATGAAAATGTTTTTTCAGTTCGAAGTTTGCCATTTACATCAATTGTTTCTCATGCGATACTGCCAATCTGCCAATTGGTTCTGCCAATCAATTAAAATGTTTAATCTAATCTATTAATTATTGTTTTGGCAAGTTATATGCATATTACATTTTGCAGGGAAATCACCACAATGAATGAAATTGAAAATATACTACACATTACAGATATTGTCATTATTTGGTGAGCAGCCATGTAATCAGCTGGATAATGTACAGTCTGCTGGTCATTACCTCAAAATAAACCCCTTTATATATACACCCTTTTATATAAAGCCCCTGATGCATACTGACCTCCCTGTTGAAATAATTTTGGGATAATGAGTGTCTGATCTTACATTACTCTTTACATATTATATTACTTAATATTTTTATTATATAATATTTGTTTTCCTTTTAGAAACTAGTGAACTGGAAGTTACCGCACTTTTATTTCAGTTGGAAGATGTATTTACAACTGAAAGTAAATATTAAATAGGGGGCGGGGTTTTATTTTTGCACCTCTCTTCTCATTATTCGCTTACATTTAACAGGAGGGGCGTGGCTAAAGATATTTCACTCAAACTGACATCATCAGAGAAGGGCTGTTGTTTTAGTGTCAGCCAATGGTTAGATTTTGATGAGAGATTACTAAAACAAATAAATTTTTTATTCATTAGATAAATTTCAGATGTGCGCTACCAGAATACACATGGTACATTTTTATTTCAAGTGGACTTTAAATACAATCTATGATAAATTAAATATGACAGCGAAGTATTTTCCACCTGATATTCTGGGAATGGTGATTTGTCGGCTGCTGCTGCCTTCTCCTCCCTCTCCGAACGGTTTGATCTGGATGATGTACTCCTCATCTGTGGGCAGGGAAAGCTCCACTGAGGTGGTGTTGGTCTCCATAACGTTGGGTCTGCTGAAGCGGTTCCTCCTGTACATGACCTACAAAACAATCACAGAATATTTTGAAACACTGATCTCCAGTTACATCATCTCTCAACTTCACGTCAGGTGGATACAAGACTTTTATTTTACAGTGTGTACATGGTGTGCACTTACCTCAGACAGTATTGGGTTATACAAGTAACTAGGTAAGGTTAGGTTCAGGGTAATGTTTAGGGATAGTACCTAGTTATAACTCAAATTATGTATGACTACTGAATGATCAGAACACTATGTACTTTTGAAAAAGAGCTAATCATATTTATATGCAGTACCTATTTATCTGTAATATGCAAAAAATGC
This sequence comes from Danio rerio, assembly GCF_052040795.2. Lineage (NCBI taxonomy): Eukaryota > Metazoa > Chordata > Actinopteri > Cypriniformes > Danionidae > Danio > Danio rerio. The sequence continues at coordinate 47,921,321 of NC_141026.1, read as the reverse complement.
ATTTACATGTACATTTGATTTCACACAATTTTAGAGCTCTGTGTGTTCCTTTAAATTATTACTATTTTATTTTTAATTTTTGAGCAAAATGCTAATGGTCTAATCCGATTCAATGATTTATGCTAAGCTAAGCTAAAAGTTACTCAAGTTTATGTAATGACTATACTGTATGATAAATATGATAAGTAAACTGTATACCGTATGTACATATAAAAAAAAGCTCATATACTTTTATATACTTGTAGAAATATATTTTTTTAGATACTAGTGTCAATTAATAAATAATAATAAATACCTGTACTTATTTATTAGACATGCGTCCCTAATAAATCAAAACATTTTATTTTTTCACACACCACTATTTACTCACTGGACTGTCGGTTTTATTCATTAGATTTGCAAAAATTAAACAGAGAGTTGTAATTAGATACTGATACACTTAATAATGCTAGTACTTATTGCTCAAGTGTCTATTAAATAGATACCGGAACAGTAGAATTGAGTATTTAGTAGAAAATAATGGAAAATATCCATTAGGTGCTAATATTATTTTTTAGGCTATATTTGCCTTTTGCCATTGACAATAACACAGATGCAGTTTTTAATCTAGGTTAAAATGGCTCATTTGAATTCTGCCGAAGGCATTCAAAATATGTGTGCTACCCAAATAATAAGTCTTTGAGAACGGGTTTCTTAAGCCAGGTGGCGCATTAGACCAGGGGCTCATCTCCTGTTTCCAAAATGCATCACAAACTGCTTGAGAAACTTTTCTACAATGATAATTGGTGATGAAAATAAATGATGTCCAATAAGTTATACTTGTGTTTACGAACTTTTTATGAATTTTGAACTGTAGGCCTACATAGGGTCCAAACAGCAATTTTTGATCACCTTAATCTGACTAAAGTCAAAACTGAACTAAACAGATATGGAATTAATTAATGTGGAGTATGCAGATATTAGTGGCATTATTGAAGTAAACAACGTGATTAGTAAACACCGTCATGTAGGTCTTTTTGCCATATTTTCCTATAAGATCCACACACATTGGGGTCAGTAAAGGACCAGACACACAACGCAGAAGTTTTTTTTCTTTCCATTTGGCGTGCGTTATTAAACTCTATAACACTCTCACCAGTCCTTACTCCTTATTTGCATCTAATACCCCAGATTGTCACGGGGCCATGGATGAAATGTTCATGAGTTAAAGTAAAACTGCGCAACTGCAGTTAAAGTCAGGCATCCTGCTGATTTGACTTAGAAGGGCACTTTTTTGTCAGACGGCTCACCGGTCAGGTATACATCCGCGCTAAAATATCAAGGTAAAAGTCATCATAGCTTGCGTAGAATAGATCCAGCTCCCAATCCAACTTTGAGAATAGATTAACGGCAATATTTTTTTTAATCGTGTGATAAGAGTCTTGCATTAATGCAGCACGTTAACACCGATAACGGCCCACCACTATAAAATATCAAAGTTTTTCATTTTCAGGAGTTTACTCGTAAACAGCAATGGCTTACGGAACATTTTGCAGTCCCTAAAAATAATGTTGTTAGTTAAATGTACAGGGTAAATGTATAAAAACTTCCCATTTTTGTCAGAAAACCTTAGATATGAGCACTACACATAACTAGATAATAGCACTTTATCATTAGATGCTAGATTTTCATTTATTAAATGTTACCCTGGAACACAAACATCTTTTTTTGTGTAAATTTATACATTATCCACTAGCTGAATAAATAATCTTTCCACCAAGGGATATTGGAAAATCTGAAATCTGACGGTTAAAAAAAGTTTGGATGAAATCATCTTTAAAGTTGTTAAATTAAGTTCTTAACAGTGCACATTACTACAATTGAGTTTTATATACAGTACATTTACTGTAAAAATATTTACAAAATACATAAAAATGTATCTTAATATTCTAATGATTTTTGGCATTAAAAAAATCAATAATTTTGACCCATATAACATTTTGTTTCTTTGCTATTGCCAAAAAATACACATGCAACAAAGATTGGTGTTATGGTCTAGTGTAATGAAAGTCATACAGTCTCTATTAAACAGATATTATGACACATTACACATTCTAAATACAGAAAGAGTTTTACAAAGTCACTTGGCTTACCTTATATCCCATAACCTCTGATTCATTTTCCAGTGGCTTCACCTGTTCCCAGTTCAGGATAATTTTAGAGTTGGATGTATTCCACATGACTTTTGATGGCGGCTGGCTGGGAGCTGAATAAAAACACACACAATCAGACAATAATCTAATAAAACCTAATAACCATTAAACTTTTAGGCACACTTACGAGGCTTTTTGGTAGTAATGTTGACCACTGGACTCGGTGGGCCTGTTCCTGCTGTGTTGTAGGCTCTCACCGTTATATAATAAGTGCTACTTCCTTTTAAGCCCTGAATAATAGCCAGCGTTCGGTTTCCAACTGTCCTCAGAACGCTAGACGCATCTTCCTTCTCATTCTTCTCCCAGTATCTCAACTGTGGAGAAAAACAGAGAAGCACTCAGCATTAAACTTTCATAAACTTTATTGCGATATCATTTAAAAGCAGTGGAATAAAGCGTTCGTTCATAATCTTCTGCAGCTCTGGTTACTCAAGCACTGGAGTGTGGCAGTATTGAAATGAATCTGTCGTATAGGCACAATCATCGCATGCAGCGTTTGGCGAAACTGTCAGCTTGACGGATTCTGCTTTTCCCTCCCCGAGTCTCTGGACAGTCCCGGTCCAAGAGTCAGAGATGGATGATGCACACACCTAATTTGTATTTTATTCCACAACTGTTAGCAAAGGACAAAAAAGGTCTCTCTGCATTACTTGATCCTTACTGATGATTTGGCTAAACAACTTACAAAAAATAAAAAATGACTAACAATAGTACACTCAAAATATCAATTTTCCTGCTTGTTCAAACTACTTAGTTTGAAGAACTCTTAAGTTGTTTTTGGGACAACCTAATCGTTTTATTTTGAATCCTCTAACAGTACATTTGTTAAAACGAAATAGAGATAACTTAATCAGTTTGTGTTGAAACAACATGAAGAAATAATGTGGAACCCAGCCTTTTTACAGTGTAACTTCCAAACTATTCAATTGTGTTGGGTCAACATTAAGGAATTAAGGTAACTCACTAGTTTTTGCAAATTTAAGTGGATTGAACATGAATAATTAAAAAAACCCTCAATAATTGTGTTGTTTCAGCTCATTTTACATAAGTAGTTTAAACATATTTCACATAATTCTTTAGTGTGTACTGGGCTCCTATTAAAGGTGATTGTCTTCAGAAACATATTTTGTAGTTGAAAGTCTCTTCACATTCCAATAGTAATGATTAAATTAAATGATCTAAATGTGTTTATATGTATTTTTATATATTGGGTAAGGCATAAAACAAAAAAATGTTCATCCAATTAAATAAAGTCGGGCCGCCATCTCTCATAATTCCGATAAGTAGCTCAAACTGTCTGTCAGCAAATGCAGATTTGAACAACTGTGCAGCCGTTTGTACGCAGCTCCGCTGACCGATGTTTGTGCATAGACGTGCTGCGCATTCACGCAAGAGAGAGAGGGAGGGAGAGCATGAGGGCGCGTGATCGGCAAAAACATGCTGAATCAAAACTATTTAAAAACCTCAATCAATATTGGAGTTACTTTTGCACGCTGGAGAAAGGATGAAACCATGGCTCAAGGATTTCTCTTAGACAGGTAATGTTCTGTTTTAAAACTATTTTAGCTTCACGCAAAGCTGATGTAACGTTAGATGTTGTTGTTACAAATGGGTTACATCTTCACAGAAGTGTTGTTTAGCCACTAAAATCTTCTGGTGAAAGATTGATAAGACTATTTTCAGTTTCATAAGGAACCTTTTACAGCAGGGCTATTCAATTGGCGGCTAGCGAGTCGAACCCGGCCCCCGAGGCAAATTGTTCTGGCCCTTCAAACAGTGTGACCAAGACATCAAAAATAAAATTAGTTCAGTTGAAAAACGTCCGTTATTGTTATGAAGTTTTTTGCATTTTTGTTGGACAGAATAAAACGAAACTGCTGCAATTAAACTAAGTTATGCCAAGTTGCCAAGCCAACTGTGCGATAGTTTAAAGTTCCAAGTATGCACACCGAGGCTAATACGCACGTACATTGGAATAACTACAGTAGCGGCTGTTCCCATATTACGTCTTTTCAGCTTGCAAGTTTGTTATTTAATGTTATCTAATGTAAGAATATATGACAATATGCGCGCACAAGCACTGTTTGCAGTTTCAAAATAAAATATATTAACATTTTAATGCAGAAAAAGCCAACGTGGGTCTCTTAAGGAGCAAAAATACAGCATATATTATGTTGTGTTATCATTCATATAGCAAGTCATATCTCTCCGGCCCTTCGTTTGGGATGCTTTTTATGAACCAGCCCCCATGACAAACTCATTTAATAGCCCTGTTTTACAGCATAGATAATGTAGATTTTAATTAGTTTAACAACAAAACACAAGTAAATACCGCTATTCCGCCTAGTCTCTCCCTATATTGTTTACCATGCAACTCTAAATATTCGCTTTGAAATAGCATGTCAGTTTGGCTTAGTAATGAGTGTAATTTCTGCACGCCGCCGGACAAGCACTAGTCGCTTTTAACAGAGGGTTCTTTTGCTGTCATCTTTAAGGTGCGAGTGTTCCTGTTTCAGGAGGTGTGGCTCTGGACGGCAGAGGAGGGACTGTGATTCAGAGATTTATGCTAAGCTGTTAGCATTGTGGAAATCACCTACTGCACCTTTAAGTATGTTACATAATATTATAACTGCTCATGTACACTACTGTTTATAAATTGTGAGTTTATAAGTGTTACTGTTTCTATGAAGTGGGGTTCATATTATTACACTTTCTGTAAAATAATCTGCTTAACTGTTCAGCACATTACTTCGGTCTACAGTGTCACGTGATTCTTCAGAAATGGTTGTAATGTGATGATTTGCTGGTGAGATTTTATTTTTTTTATCTTCATAAATGTTGAATATATTTGTGTTGAGAAACTATTAAAAGTTGTGTTTTTTTTGTGGAGATTAGTTTAGAAATACACCAAAAAATGACAACAGAGGCTTTTTTTATTATTTTATTATTTTTTTTTATTGTTACTTCAACTTATTTTAATAGTTAATAAGTTTAACTTCATATACATTAGTCATTGTAAGTTGAGATGACTAATTTAATTCAAGTCAACTGAAGAATTTAAAGCAGTAAGATGTTTTACAGTGTTTAACAAAAGTTTAAAATATGAAATAGAAATCTTAAAGGGAGAGTTCACCCAAAAATGAAATTTACACACCATTTACTCATCCTCAAGTTGTTCCTAACCTATTATGAGTTTCATTTTTCTGTCAACACAAAAAAAGATATTTTGCAGAATGTAGTAAACCACGGGTGACCACTAACTTTTTAATAGGTAAAACAAAAACTATTGAAGTCAATGGTTACATGTTTTCAGTATTTCCAGAACAAAGGAAATAAACCGGTTTGTGACTAATAGTAAGGAACTGATAGCAGAATAATAGTAAATGATAACAGAATAGCTGTTAAATGTCCCATTTATCCCTTAAATGTCATTATAGTCAGGATTGATCGGATTTAATATGTCTTTGTTGAATAAAAGTACTATAAAACACTTACAAACAAACTTGTATGTTGGCATATTTTAAAATACATTTAAAATGTGTTTATACACATTTATATATGCAACCAACAATTTATAAATAAAAGTCTTCATTGATTATTTTTAATTAGTTTTTAAAATGAAACATTGTAAGCTATTAAGTGTTAATTTCACAAAATAATTGATTTAGGGGTAAATTAAATAGTTCAGTAATAAAAAACTATTAATTATATATTACCAGTTTTTAAGAAATTGTGAGTAATGCTGCCAAGTTCATCGAAGTATAATTGAAAGAAAAATGTTTAAAAATTGTATTAACTCTGATTCAACTTTAATTTCAGTTTTGAAAAAGAAATCTTAAGTAAACAAAATTATTAGTTTAATGAACAGAGAGTTCTTTTTTCTCTGTCTCAAAAAAAAAAAAAACAACAAAAAAAAACATTCCTCATCCTTACTCAAGCACTAAATTCTCTAAGCCCAAACAATTAATGTGTGTAATTATTACTTCTTGTGTGTATTAAATTGATGAATACCTCCACAATTGTAAGTTGCTTTGGACAAAAGCGCCTGCTAAATGACTAAATGTTAATGTAAAAGTGTATAATTTACCTCATATCCGAGAACACGCTTTTTGCTGGTGCTCCAGGGCAGGGCTTTCCAGGACACCTCAACGTCAGACGCTGAAAGACTCTTGGCTCTGAGTCGACTGGGTGCTCGTCCAGGCTCTGAATTCCAAGAAGAAAATCTTCGATTAGACCCGTTTTTTTCAACAAACATCTTGAAAGTCTGACTTTTTGTTTCGGAAAAAAAAAACCAAGGCTAGCCATGATTAATGGGCTCTGGCACAACACACTTCAGTTAACTTGGCTTCTATTAACTGCCTGCTAAGCGTCGCAGAGTGAAATGTCAAAAGGTACACTGGACTTTAATTTGTTTGTTGCGGCTGTTAATAAGACTGACCCTCCTCAGCAGAGTAGATGGTGATCACCGGTCCAAAAGGTCCTTCCCCCTTGTTATTGTACACCCCGACTTTGACTTGGAACGGAGAGAAGGGTAAGATGGTCTCGTTTTTGAACACGTATTTGGAGGCTTCAGGAGAGGGAACTGCCGCCTGCATCCACCCGGTGGAGCCAAAGGGCCGGAAAGCAACGACGTAACCAAAGCCTGCTCCATTCTGGAGCTCTTCAGGAACAGGCTGAAACACACATTACACACACACATTACACACATATAATATCCACGGTACAAATGATAGCCTTTATTATAACATCAAGTCTGATATATTATCTTTGAACACTCTTTATATGGCATGAACCATGATAATGCTAAAATATTCATCAAACGTTATGGTTTGAAGGCTGTTCACAGCAGGGATGACATAGTTAAAAATGCTTAATTTTTCCCACTTTTAATGCATGTATAATCTTTAATATTTTAGTTATTACAATTTATGCACATAGCAAAATCAGTCTATCTTCTGTGTGAATTGTTATTAAAAAAGAAATATAAATACATACAGTTGAAGTCAGAAATATGAGCCTTCCTTTAAATATATTTTTTCTTTTTTAAGTATTTCCCAAATGATGTTTAACAGAGCAAGGACATTTTCGCAGTATGTCTGATATTATTTTTTCTTTTGAGGAAAGTCTTGTTTTTTTATTTCAGCAAGAATAAAAGCAGTTTTAAATTTTTCAAAAAGCTTTTTAAGGTCAAAATTATTAGCCCTTTTAAGCTATATATATATTTGAACTTTTACAGAACAAACCATCGTTATACAATAACTTGCTTAATTACCCTAACCAGCCTAGGTAACCTGATTAACCTAATTAAACCTTTAAATGTCCCTTTAAGCCGAATAAAAGTGTCTTGAAAAAATATCTAGTAAAATATTATTTACTGTCATCATTGCAAAGATAAAATAAATCATTTTTTTGAGATGAGCTATTAAAACTATTATGTTTAGAAATATGTTGAAAAAATCTTATCTGTTAAACAGAAATTGGGGAAAAAATAAACAGGGGGTCTAATAATTCAGGGTAGCTAATAATTCTGACTTCAATTGTAAATAAATACATAAATTAATTAAACTAAAGTAAAATAAAATGTATTATTAGGACCATTTATGGTATTTGACCAGCAAAAAAAAAAAAAAAAAAAAATCAAGGTCCTAAAGGTCAGCCTTTTAATTAAGGTATTATTAGTTATCCATTTTTTTATAATAATAACAATTTTTAAAGTTTTGTTTTTGAGACTGCAAATGACATAAGAATAACACAATATATGTTTAAACCCTGATAACAAGATCTCAAACAAATCAAAGCAAACATGAAAACGTACAAAAATGGAAATTGTAATTTTATTAAAGGGCACCTATGATGAAAATCCTCTTTTGTAAGCTGTTTGGACAGAACTGTGTGTAGATATAGTGTGTCCACAGTCATATTGGGGGGTATAAAGACAATAAGTTTCTTTTTTAAAATGAACTGACGTTAAAATAGGAGCCAAAATCCCTCCCATTTTGAGTCCCACTGCAAAGTGACGTAGGATTGTGGTTTCCCCGCCCACTGAATTGATTGACAGTAGTGTATTAACATGTCTCCATAGTAACACGTATAATCATATCAACAAAACAGGAAGTGCGCAAAGCAACTGGGATTAAAAGATCTGTTGAGCTTTCTGTGATCATCAACCATCATCAAATGTGTTCAAGAATGAGTTTTACAAGTTTAAAAGGTTTTTTAAAAACAGAGCATGTTTGTAATTAATCACAGTGATTTACTTCATCCTTACTTCATCCCCACAGCCGCATGTCAGAATAAGTATAAAAGAAGACGCTTCAATTCCGATTTGTGGACAATAAATCAGGTTAATTTAGTAAATTAGCATAACAGATATCTATACAGCAGTGGATATTAAGGTGTATCTTGTCACATTTGCTGTGCAAAAACAGTGCAAAGTTAAACACGCGCGCTGTACGTGTCTGTGTGTGTGTGTGAGAACTTTGTAACGACATTGTGTATGACTCATCGTTGCAGAAAGGCTTGAATTAACTCCACAACAAATACATCAAATAATCATTGGGAAAGTTCTTAGTGTAGTATTTCTCACTAACATTAAGTCAGATCTGCTTCCTTCATGTCTTTCTGTTATCTGACGCAGCAGAGACAGAGATTGAGACACACAGGCAACAAAAACGGCTACAGTGTGTTCAGAGCAAAGAAAGCCAACATTCTAAAAGGTATAATAAATAATCTGATGGGTGTTTTGAGCTGAAACTTTAAAGACACATTCTGGAGACAAAACACATCTCTTGAATCTTGAAAAAGGGGTAAAATTGGTGCCCATTAATGTTCAGAAAATGTGACAGATTTATTCTTGCTGCTATGGTTTATCAATGCAAATTTGATACATTTTACAAATTATGTCTCATAATTATGTTAGATATGCTCTTTTGGATGTCAGTGGCTACTAGTGGTTTCAACATTCCTCAAAATATCTTCTGTTTCATTGGAGAAAAAAAAAAAGAGTAACGACATTAGTTGCAACAATATTCATTTTTTAGTTGAACTCTCTCTTTAATGCTGGTGTCTCTGCTTAAACCCTTGGGTCTGTGATGTTTTGGCTCTCAGGCGACAGGCGTGTGACTTTGCTGACATCTGCCAGACATCAGACGGAGTGTTGACGTTAATCTCTGCAGTGCTATAGCTGTCACCCAGACCTCTTCAGCAGACAGGGATTCTCCATCTCCCAGAAAATCGCTTTGCCAGGTAATGATATCATGGTGGCTTTTTTTGTTTGTTTGAAGTATCGGTCTGCCACTGACCATGCCATAATGCGGTGCGGTAACGCTGAGACCACCAGAAAATAGCATCCATTAGTCCGTGAGACTCCGAGGAGGAGGAGAGATGATGTTTTCACGCTCGCACACTTGGGCAGGAGAGCTTAATGGCTGAATAAAAATGCACCTGTAATCAAGCGCACGCTCCAGTGTCTGCTGTGAAAAGAACAATTGGCCACGGAGAGACCAAAACTAATAGGATGGGTGTCCAAAACCTTGGGATAGAACCTACACTGGCAGCTGCCTTCTACGATTGTCATAGGACTGAAATTAAAGCTCATATGTGGCTGATGTGGAGCAGAAGAGTTATTGCTGTTGACTGACAACGGATTTCAAGTCTAGTAGTGTAATTATCAAGCTAATGCAGTATATGAGATATTATATGTTTATTTTGTTTGATAGCAGTTTGAAGAGGTGTTTATTTTATTGTTTGTGTTTGTGTGTGTGTGTGAGTGTGATTTGAACTACAGAAATGTAATCATACTTAATTTGAAATATAGTTGAAGGCAACATTTTTAGCCCTCCTCTGAAATAAGCTTCCTCTATTCAGCCTTTTTATTTTACCTTTACTCTTTACTTTACTCCTTTACTTTCGTTGAGTAAGGAAAGGGTGAAAACTCACTCCACTGAAGACATCCATTAGCCTACATAGTTAATTAAATTTGTTAAGTGCAAAGATTTGTTTCAAAACTATTTCTAAATTCAGTTCTAATTTCCAGCAAACAAATAAATAAACAATAAAAATGATGTGGTCAATATTTAATAGTGTTGTCAAAAAAACAAATATATAAAATTTAAAGACAACATATCCAAACACACATCCTATTCTTATGCCCTATGGTAATATAGATGTCTCCAAAACCCGACATGTGGACAAATCTAAACTTTTTTTTTTTTATTAAAACAAATAAAAATATGCTTAATATTATAAATAATAATAACATTATACAAATAAAAATTGTCATGAATAATCTGAAAAAAGCCCCTCGACATGAAGAAATCATGGAGGCAGTGGTTTTTATATTTATGTAGAAAATAGTGCTGTATATCCTGTGGGTAAGTTTGGATGTGCACAGGTGCATCACTAATGCACTCTATGCTGGACCTTAGACCAGCTTTTAGCTGGTCAACAACGCAATCTATACAATATGCCAACAATACGCCTTAACACACCTCTTTTTTAGACCGGAACACCCATGAGTCCACAAAGTGGCTCAGATGGATTTGTTAATTAGACAACATGGCGCAAAACATGAAAATTAGTGTTGCGCTGGTCTGAAAATAGCAACAAATCCCGCCAAACACGTCTTGCGGCTTATTGCATCGGGTGTATAATAGGGCCCTAAAAAATTGTTCACAGCAATAGCGATGCTGCATTTTAATAGAAAGCAGACTGAAGCAGTTTCCTAACTTTACATGATAAATTCTCTCCAACACAGATCTGAATGCCCACTGTGAGGTTGAATAAACATGTGAGATTGAGATCATGATCTTTTTAACAATTAATCACACTGCTCTATTTATTAGTTCTACGCTTGGGAAAAGATTCAAATACACTAGATTTTGTACAGTAAAACCCACCAGCACTTCTAGCATCTGAAGAACGCGGTGGTGGATCTGAAGTAGAAGAAGACATGAGATTCTTTCCAATAAAAGATTTCGCGTTCTGTGCCATTCGTCATTTTTTTTTATTTCAAAGACAACACAATGAGAGTCTCAGACTGAAGTTTCCAGTTCCCTGTGACAAACTTCCACCTCGATAGATAATAACACCAGCTGACTCTCAAACCTGAACAATAGCACTCGTCTCATGAAAGCAGATACAGCGAGAGAGAACATCATCTTTGAAAAGTTCCTCGGCAAAAATTCGAGGGTAACTCCATTTAATTATCTCTGCTGCTTCTCCTGTATGACAGCGGCAGTTATTGCCACGCAGCTCTTACAGAAAATGAAGTGTTATGTGTATCCGCTTTACCATGATTAATGAAAACCTCACATAAAGGGAACAATGGTGTCTAGCCAGCTTGCAAAAGGAGACTGTGTACAAAAGACTCGGTAAGGGAGAGAAACACACACACACACACACACACACACACAACCACACACACACGCACACACACACACACACACACACACACACTGGCCATCTTACCTCCCAAGTGATGACTAACTCTGATCGACTGCCACCTCCTCCGCTCACGTTGGCTGGCGTGACCTTGGGAACTGGAGGAAGGAAAAGATTTACTCAGCTCTGGTCATTGAAGACTGCTGTTCTGACGTAGGATTTGACGATTCAACGATGTTTGATCTAAAGAAGGTTTTATTGCATGTGTATTTTTAGATGCTGCTCATTGTTTCCTTTTGAACTGTTTACTTGTGTTATTTAAATGTTTAACTGTTGATTTTTTCTTCATTGTCAAATATTTTCCTAGTGATGTTTAACAGAGCAAAAGGAAAGTTTCATAGTATTTCCTATAATATATATATTTTTTACCATCTGGAAATGTCATTTCTTTATTAAAAGCATCTATAAAAAGCATTTAATTATTTTTTGAATACTTTTTAGGTCAATAGTATTTGCCCCCTTAAGAAATATGTTCTTTTTTCTAAAGAACAAACAATTGTTGTCCAATGATGTGCCTAATTAACCTAACTTGTTAACCTAATTAGACATCTAAATGGCACTTTAAGCCAAATATGAATATCTAACAAGTAAAATAATAATTATGAGTAAGTATGCGTAAAATATTATTACTGTCATCATGACAAAGACAAAAAATTATGTTATTAAAATAGTTTGTAAAGTTGTCGAAAACAATTTCAAGTCTTTGTAATTCGGCACTTGGGTTTTTTCTTTTTTAAATAATTAGACCTTCAGAGAAGGACCAGAATTGAGTTCTGGTGACTGTGGAGGCCATTTGAGTAAAGTGAACTCATTGTCATGTTGAAGAAACCAGTCTGAAATGATTCGTGCTTTATGACATGGCACGTTATCCAGCTGGAAGTAGCCATCAGAAGATGGGTACACTTTGGTCATAAAGGGATGGACATGGTCAGCAACAATACTCAGGTAGGCTGTGGCATTGGCACAATGCTCAATTGGTACTAATGAGCCCAAAGTGTGCCAAGAAAATATCCCCCACTCTTTTACACCCCCACCAGCCTGAACCATTGATACAAGGCAGGATGGATCCATGCTTTCGTGTTGTTGACACCAAATTCTGAACCTATCATCTGAATGTCACAGCAGAGACCGAGACTCGTCAGACCAGACAACATTTTTCCAATCTTCTACCGTCCAATTTTTGTGAGCCTGTGTGAATTATAGCCTCAGTTTCCTGTTCTTAGCTGACAGGAGTGGCACCCAACGTGGTCTTCTGCTGCTGTAGCCCATCCGCCTCAATGTTTGAATTGTTGTGCATTCAGAGATGCTCTTCTGTATGCCTCAATTGTAACGAGTAATTATTTGAGTTACTGTTGCCTTTCTATCAGCTCGAACCAGTCTGGCTATTTTTCTCTGACCTCTGGCATCAACAAAACATTTGCGCCCACAAAACTTGGTTGTGTGTGAAACATATATATATATATATATATATATATATATATATATATATATATATATATATATATATATATATATATATATATATATATATATATATATATATATATATATATAAGAAGTGTATATTAGTATATACACACTCTACAAAAACTATTGTCAAGACAACCCATATTTTTATGTGGCTTTAACTTAATTTAATAAGTTAATCAGGTTTCAAATTTTTTTAAAAGCAATATATATATATATATATATATATATATATATATATATATATATATATATATATATATATATATATATATATATATATACAGTTTATACACATATTTTAAATTAATATTTTTATCAGTTGGATTGACGTAAGTTGAGATGACAAGAAAAGTTATTTGAAAATATTTATATTGCAATAATATTTAGCATTTTACTATGATTTTATATTTATTTTTAAGGGTTTCTCATCTCTTATTTTGATAGAATACTAGAGGACAGGTAGGAAAGCATTGGGAGCAGAGAGAGGGGAAGGATCGGCATTGGACCTTGAGGTGAGAATCGAACACAGGTCAACAAGAAGACCATGGTACTATGTTGGCGCACTTAACCATTAGGCTATTGGCATTGTTTGCTATTTTTTATTTTCAATATTTTTTTATTTATTTAAAGATTTATTTTTTGACATTTTTGCTTTCATTTGTCAGGGCAGTAGGTTGAGAGGAAATGAAGTTTCAGAGAGAAGGAGTTAGGATTGGGAAAGGTCGATGAGCCAGGATTCGAACTCTGCTTCCGCATCATTTCTTGGTGCGCTAACCACTGCACTGACATTTTTCACTAGTATTTCAAATTATTTTCAGATAGTTCAAAAACTTAATTTATTCCATTAATCATTTCATTTATTTCATTACATAATATGCATGCATAACAGCACTTCTCAATAAATGTGAGTGCCCATGCAAAATGAGCTCACAATGTTGCTAAAGTGCATTCAGCTACGCTCTCTTCAGGGTGTTTGCTTACAGGCTGAAGTCAAAAGTGGCCTCCTTTAAATCTGGTCAGTTCGTCAAAGACCATCAAAAAACATAACGCCACACACTGCAGGATGCTAATTGAAAGAGCCTCCTGCAGACTATGGCTTGTGTCTTTTCCTCACCTGTGTCTTTGGTCCGGGCTTTCTTGGAGGGTTTGCTGGGCTCTCCTGTGCCCACTGCATTGCTTGCCAACACTCTGAACTCGTACTCCACCCAGGGGTTGAGCTCAATTACTGTAGCAGTGAGATGTGAGCCCCCCACCACCTCTGGCACTGGAACAAAGCAAAACACACACTTACTGTGAGACGAAGCCCCCCATGAGCCTGCGAAGCCCCCCCGCTCACACACACAAAACAAGACGCACAGCGGCGCTTTCTTCAGCTCACTGAGATAACAGAATCCAGAGGTAAGACACAAAAAAACAAGCTTATCGACAGGTGCTGTGAAAGCAGAGATAAAAATAACAGCCTACAGTTCAAATTATACTGTACAATCTAGAGTAAAGGGGTCACGAGATGTATTGCAGCTTATTTATGATATATTGTGTTATATTGTATTACACAGATTGTGTTTTTGTTTGATCAGAGTGTACAATAACAAAATAAAATGTATAAATTTGATTTTGTCAATCTTTCCGTCAGTCATGCCATCAATTTATCTATTTGACAGTCTATCAGTCTGTCTGTCCATCCATTCTTTATCCATCCATCCATCCATCCATCCATCCAATCATCCCTCCACTCATCCATCCATCCATCTATTTGACTTACCATCCATCTGTCTGTCCATCATTGTTTATCAATCCATCATCTATCTATTTGACTGTCAATCCATCTGTCCATCCATCTATTGTTTATCATCCATCCATCTGATTCACTGTCCATCCATCTGTTCTTCCATCCATTGTTTATCCATCCATCCATCCATCCATCCATCCATCCATCCAACCAACCATCCATCCATCCATCCATCGTTTATCCCTCCTTCTTTACCTCCATCCATCTATCTCTGCGTCATTCAACTTTTCCAATCGTTCATCCATCCACCTGTTCATCCATCCACCCGTTTATTCATCCATCCATCTGGCAGTCTATCCATCCATCCATCTGACAGTCCATCTATCTGTCCATCCATTCATCCCTCCATCTGTCCATTGCTTATGCCTAACTCAATCAATCAATCAATCAATCAATCAATCAATCAATCAATTAATAAATTATCCATATATTTTTTACAATCCATCCATCCATCCATCCATCCATCCATCCATCCATCCATCCATCCATCCATTGTTTATCCTTCTCTCCCTCCCTCCATCCATCTCTTCATGAATCAATCTTTCCTCTCATTCATTAATCCATCCATCCATCCATCCATGTAGTCTGTAAAGATTTAAAAATAACGCAATAGGAAAATGATGATGGTCATGATGATGATTATATTGATTAATTTTCACACCTTTAAAACTCAGCAATGTTATTGTACTTCTGTGATGCTATAAGACATTCTTGGCAGCCCAAGGATACCCTTCACTATCATTGTTCAACATTTTACTATATAAAAATCTCCTTTCAGATGGCTGCTTCAAAATACAAACTGCCGTTTCCCAATACCAGCTTATTCCCATTGCCAATTTAGCAAGACATAAAAAAATAAAATAAAAATAAAAACAAGCAAATAAAGCACAAGATGAAAATCTCAGTGTTATATTATGAGAGGCAAAAAACACAGGGACAGAAAAAAAGGAAAGTATGCAGCAAATGTTTTGATCAGTAAAAGCTGGTTAGAAGCCCCACCTGTGCTAACAGCTTGCCAGCCGAGGGAGAAAGGGGTTCTAGCCTGGATGGTGTAGGCAGTAATTGGACTGTGATTATCAGGACCAGGCCTCCAGGAGAGAGTGGCAGTGGTATCTGTGATTTCTTCCACATGGATGCTGGTAGGGGGGCCGGGGGGACCTGAGACACAAGACAGCCATGCAAACCAGAAACATACACACACACACACACACACACAAGAACACACACACATGCTGTCACGCTTGTAGGCTGCATATAAACTGCCGCTTAAAGCACATCGGTGCAGCTGGTTAAGTTCGAGCTACACGTTTTCACTGACTTAAAAGCTCTAATTAGATTATGTCCCATTTTTTATGGCTACGTTTTGCAGCAAAAAACAGCACATCTTTCCTCCATTTGGTAAATATTTACAATGCTTCAAGGGCTTGTTTAACAGTCTGCGAGTGAGGTAGTTTTCATGATAGATATTTATTATTCAGGGATGCACACAAGTGGTGCAGAGATGTGCATGTGATACTAAAATAAGAAATGCGCTGGGTACTGTAAGGTAGTTCAGATGAATTGGCCCGTTCGTGTGCTGACTGACAGTTGTTAATATACTAGCAGCGTTTTTTTTAGATGCCCATCTGAACTGAAAGCATAAGTCTAGGCTAAAGGCTGTACAAACAAGAAACTGTGAATGTAGCATATATATATATATATATATATATATATATATATATATATATATATATATATATATATATATATATATATATATATATATATACAGGCCACTTAATTAGGTACACCTGTCCATCTACTTGTTAACGCAAATGTATAATCGGTCAATCACATGGCAGCAACTCAATGCATTTAGGCATGTAGACAATCTCCCCTGCAGGTCAAATTGAGCATCAGAATGGGGAAGAAAGCTGATTTAAGTCACTTTGAATGTGGCATGTTGGTGCCAGAAGTGCTGGTCTGAGTATTTCAGAAACTGCTAATTTACCTGGATTTTCACACACTACTCCAGGGTTTATAGAGAATGGTCTGAAAAAGAGAAAATATCCAGGGAGCTCGGAGGACAATGGCCCGACTGTTTTGAGCTGACAGAAAGGCAACAGTAAATCAAATAACCACTCATTACAACCGAGAATGCAGAAGAGCATCTCTGAACGCACAACATGTCCAACCTTGAGGCAGATGTGCTACAGCAGCAGAATACCATCAAATTTGGCTGGATGTGCCGCTGACAAATCTGCAGCAACTGCGTGATGCTATCATATCAATATAGATCAAAATCTCTAAGGAATATTTCTAGTACCTATGCCACAAACTATTTAGGCAGTTCTGAAGGCAAAAAGGGTTCCAACCTGGTACTATTAAGGTGTTTCTTTTAAAGTTGTCGGTGAGAATACATGGTGATAATAGTGTTATTTTTACGTGAAATAGAAACAATTCTACTTTTATTTCATAGTAGCTTTATTTAAAATATTGTAATTTTATTTTAAAAAATAATAAATCAAAGTCAATTTCAAAGTACAAAGCTATAATGTATATATGTCCATGTGTTGTAGCTTTTACAGTAGGATTACCTCTGACAATCAGGTCAGTTGCGATGGAGCTGCTGTCCACCTTGGTCTGCACTGCACACGTGTATTTTCCAGCATGCCTCAGCTGAATGTTGCGGATCATGATGTCACCTGCTGAGTGTTGCTAAAAAAAAGAGAGATCAAAGACACGGTAAGAGGCAGAGGAAGGAGATTCCGTTTTTGTTTAATTGTATTTATATATTTGACATTTTGTTGGTTAAAAACTGCATGTATTATTGCTGTTAAAACGAATGTGCTAAAATATGTTATTTGAGATACATTTCACAGTCTTAATGTTCAACTGATTGATGTGCAATTTGATTACACTTTCTTTTTCTTTTATTTTGTTTTCTTTTTCCTTTTTTGCAGCTGCCAGAGAACATGCAATTTCCTAAATAAAATCATCACTGCTTAATCCTAATAGGAGTAATGGCAACACAGGCTCATTGGAAATACATGTCTCAACCTACATTTAAAAAAAAAAGTAAAATACGTTGCTCCGGGTACGTTTTAATGCACGTTTCAGATGGCAAATCCAGTAGAGGGTGCATGGGCTGCATTTACACTGATCTTGATTGCAAATTCCAGTTTTGTTACCGTCGCCAAATTTGTTCATGATTCGCTTACATCTTCTTTAAAAAAGTGACTCAATGTCTACATTTACACACAATGACCTGGAATAAAAAAAAGTGGTCGCTGACTAATAAGAGTGCTCTTTTCTCCATTCCTGTATTTAGGCCCAATTCTAATTCTACCCCTTAGCCCTTTCATTTACCCGCACATTCACATGAAGGGGTAAATGTGCTCTTCAGCCTGAAGGTGTAGGGCTAAGGGAAAGGGCTAGATACCCCATCAAACTGAGATTTTTTAGGACCACACTCGAAACCAAGGGGTACAAAAATTTTCCATAATATACCAGCAACAACGGCAGCATAGCTGCACACGGAAGGAGATCCACAAATTAGTATTTTTTGTCATTATTACGTATTTTTACAACAAACAAGCACATGTTTTAATACACTCATAACCACCTTCCTGTTTAACTGTCATGTTAAAAAAATAATATAAATAAATAAAGTAATTCGCAAAAATAAAAACCGCTAAATTTTGCTATCTATAATCCATATTAACAACTCCTGCATAGTAGTCCCACAACACACTTTCACATCTGTCACTCGATGGCACTCGAATACTCCAAGTTTAGTGGCTGGGAATGAGTTTTTTATAGTGTCTGCTATAATGTTAATGTTGTTTTTGTGTGTTTACATAGATGAATATGGCCACGATGTAAATGCACAGTACAGTTACAAGCTTATTGTCACATTAGATTGTTATGATAACATGATATTGTTGCCTTCAGTGATTTCCTAAAGATAAACACCAAAAAAATAATGCAACTGGAATAACCACAGCAGTCGTAATCGTCGATCTCAAATGAAGAGATTGCAATGACATATGATGATGTGTTCAGGTGCTGTAATTCGGTCACGTTTCTTAGAGGTAGAATTGTGATTGAACATTAACCTGTCCTTGTGGTGTGATTTATGCAGTTTTACCAAACTAACCATTTGGTCAAATAGAATATGCAATAGTTTTATAATAGTTTATATTTTTTTTACACAGAAAATTTTGTTCTCGCGCTCACTCTCGTTAACATGCTTAAATGCATTAACTTGTGCTACATCAAAATAAAAAAAGTTTTTTTTGTTCTTGTACATGAGATTTAAGGTTCAGGACTCTGTTCCAAAAAGAAAGAGTCTGAGTTTACTTAATTCAATTCTGTTTTTAATATTGTGTGACTCGCATTGACAGGTGAAAATCTGATATACCTGCTTACACTGCAGACACGCGGGTACATATCCGATTCATATAGGATTCATTTCCACATATGAACAAGCCCTGAATCTGATCTGAGTAAATCTGAATACATGTGACTTTTTTTTCCTGCTTACATGTTGGAAATCAGAGTTGAGTCACTTTATCCATCTAACCGGCAATATTTGTCTGTGACATTCAAGGAGGTGGAGGTACCAAAGTTGAGCACTGGGGGTGGAAAATGTTAAGTAGGATTACAAGTCGACTGGGAGGTTAAGGGTGGAGAGTGCAGTTTCATACAAATAATGGTAGTTTTTTAATAGAAATTATTAAACGGCAGGGTGTCGGGAGATGGGTGTGAAATACAGAAGACTGTCTGGAAAAACGGGTGTTGACAGGTAAGTGAACCATGCAGTGTAAATGCAGCCATAGGGGCCGATCACAGCGAACATGGATTTATGTTCCCAAAACGAGAGGCGCACCACACTGCCTTTTTTGTTGACAAGAAATTATGTCGCTATAGGCAATGACTGAATTGCGCGCGCAAGGGCTAAAAATGCAAGTCGCAGCAGGCAGGTTAAAATGTGAGGCGCGCATAAGCAGCGCGCAATACGTTAGCAGCCGTTATCATTTAAAAAAAGGCACCTCTAAACGTAAAAAATGCCTTCGGTGTGATCAGCCCCTTACGGTATATTTTCACAAAAATGTCCTCTAGTGGATTTGTCTAAAACATGCATCGAAACATCCCCGGTGCAGCTTATTTGAAGTTCTGCAAAAATGTAGTCTGGGTGGCACAGTGGCTCAGTGGTTAGCACTGTTGCCTCGAAGTAAGAAGGTTGCTGGTTGGTTGGGCCCGTTGGCATTTTTATGTGGACTCTGCATTTTCCCCCCATGTTGGAGTGGGTTTCCTCTGGGTGCCCCTCAGTTCAAAGACATGCGGTATAGGTAAACTGAATAAATTTGGCCGTAGTGTATGAGTGTGTGTGTGTGTGTGTGTGTGTGTGTGTGTGTGTGTGTGTGTGTGTGTGTGTGAATAAGCGTGTATGGGTGTTGCGGCTGGAAGAGCGTCCACTATGTAATACATATGCAGGAATAGTTGGCGGTTCATTCCGCTGTGGCAACCTCTGAAATAGAGGGAGGAAAATGAATGACTGAATGAAAAACATCTGACCAATGTATATGTCTAATGAGCCTAGGTTTCTATTATAATTTTTAACAATATTCAAGAGATTTCATCTATAGTGCTCTCTGTCTAGTCAGAATAAGATACAAAGTGTATCAGAATTTATGGCAAATCAAAAATCTGAATGTTTGGACTATTTTGATAGCTGTCTTTGTGAATAATTTACTTGATTTAAGCAAAGGTCAGATGTAGAATTAATCACTTGAATAACAGTCCTTCCCTATATAGGGCATATACTTTCCCTGCACTCCTCACTCAAAGTGCCGCTATTAGGATACATCACTCATATTAAATCATAGTAATCATATTAAATAATATAAGCGTGGCAGTTTTTTGCACTTAAAATAGAGCAATTCCATCTTGAGCGCTTGTTTCTTTGGTGATGGGGCGCCTACGGATGACATGATGAACTAGACGAAGAGAAAAGCGATCAGCCCTTCAACCCCCCAAAGATGGAAAGGGGAAAAAAAAATATCATGAACTTTTAATGAAAAGAAAAGGAACGCATGTGACTGTACAAGTGCTGTAATTCATATCACTGAGTGGGAAGCTTAATTATACTCTAGATTAATACAGAACTGGCTGTCAGTGTCTGCACACATAATGGGAAAATCTCTTATCATAAATTCACAAACTCAAAACTGTGGAATTTAATGAAAGAATTAATGTGAATTTTTCCCCCTCCTTGATAATTCAGTTGAAAGCACTCAATATGAATACCTAAAGTACAATATGTTAACAATTATAGTTTATATACAGTTGAAGTCAGAATTATTAGCCCCCTTTTGATTTTATTTTTAACAGAGCAAGGAAATTTTCACAGTATGTCTGATAATAATTTTTCTTCTGGAGAAAGTCTTATTTGTTTTATTTTGGCTAGAATAAAAGCAGTTATTAATTTTTTAAAACCATTTTTGGGACAAACTTATTAGCCCCTTTAAGCTAATTTTTTTTCGATAGTCTACAGAACAAACCATCGTTATACAATAACTTGCCTAATTACCCTAACCTGCCTAGTTCACCTTATTAACCTAGTTAAGCCTTTAAATGTCATTTTAAGCTGTATAGAAGTGTCTTGAAAAATATCAAGTAAAATATTATTTACTGTTATCATGTCAAAGATAAAATAAATCCGTTTTTAGAAATAAGTTTTTAAAACTATTATGCTTAGAAATGTGCTGAAACAATCTTCCCTCCATCAAACAGAAATTGGTGAAAAAAATAAACAGGGGCTCTAATAATTCAGGGGGCTAATAATTCTGACTTCAACTGTACATTAGCATTTGGGTCGAAGACGAGGGAGTGTTAAGTACCAGAACTATATAAGTGTGAAATGTGTGAAGTATGAAGCATTTATATCTTTTTCTCCTAAACATTAGAATTTTTTTTTCATGACTACTATTGTTTACAGAATACACACACTAAACCAACATTATTATTGTAATAAGAATTAAATACCACAATAATGTAAAATAATACTAATGCAATTTTGTTTTATTCTTTATTCTTTATCCGTTTGTTAAGTGTGACGTCATGCGAAGTGGCTTCCGAGCCATACGCTATATCAAACTATATGTGGAGACTCATAAAATAGTAATAATAAACATTTACAAAGTGATATAATACTTCTGAAAATTGTGATCGCAATATATATATACAGTATCCATGCCTAATATCAGATGGCCAGAAAGTGATTAATTGTTTAGAAATTGTCAAAATTTTGATGTCTGTGTTGCAGCAAGTTTAGAGACTGTTGTGTACAGTAAGATTTGATATAAAATTTACTTTAATCTGTGATATCCCTAAAAGTGGTCATAAAATAATATTTTCTCAATTCAAAGGAGTAGCAGCTTGGACCTGGAAACAGTATTTAATACGTAACCGATTCGTCACGACTTAACAAGCTAATATATTTAAAGCAGCTTTAAACATGGAGCTTATGGTTTTTTCATGTTTAATATGTGAAGTTTATTTCTAAACTAATTTTGAGAGGAGCACGTGCTTATGATTGACCACAGCTGGTCACGCATTAGCTAACGCATGATTCACCAATCGGATGATTCCTAACTCACTACAAATAACCACAGTTGATTACTTCAGTATATCTTCACCTTGAAGAATCCCCCTTCCACCCTTGGGGGGCTAATAATTCAGGAGGGATAATAATTCTGACATCATCTGTATATAAATTCAAAACTATTCACTTTATCATGCCTTTATACTGCCACTGAATGAGAAATTTGTAGTTATTTTGTTCTTACTCCGCCAACTTTTTCGAAGTATCCTCCATGGCTGCCGAAGTGAATGAGCTGCTCGTTGAAGAACCAGGTAAACTTCAGCTCCAGCGAGGGGTCGTATGACACCTGACATGGAAGAATGATGCTTTCGCCGACCGTCACGTCCAGTGTGTTTGGAGCTGTGGTAATGATCGTTGGCTCTGAAAAACAAATTTCACAACCTTTTTTAATACACATACTGGAATTTGTTCAGTAAAAGTGTTTCCATAGTTTATACGCATCTTTTCTTACCAAATAAAGTTTGTCTGATTCAGTTATGCACATATGTTTTTTTATAAACATTTTTGAAAATTGATGCGCATCTTGGCGTTTTCTTATCCACACTTTCAAAATGCGAATAAAAATAGGTGGTTGGAAACGTATAGCTACTGTTACACTTTATTGAGATTTATTGGCGTTTTTTTGTTTATTCAAGCTTTCGATTTGTGTTAAGGAAACTGTGGGAAACAAACAAATTTGAATGTTGAACTTTAAATTTGAACAAAGTGATCGTATTGACATTTTTAGTAGTTTGAAATTATTTATTAAGTTGGTCTCGTAAAATACAGTAAAATATTGGGATTTATTTTCTCAATTGACCAAAAACACTTTTTTTGTGAAAATGTTCAACATGAAAAGTTGTTGAAGAATATATCATACCGTAAAAACATTCCTGATTCACAATCTATGGGATCTATTTCTCAATCAATCTATTTTACCATTTAAAATTTGATAGTCAGGAGGTCAGATTAAATTTTAATATTAATTTAATATCAACACTTTTATTCAGCAAACATGTCCTTAACTAACCAAAAGTGACAGGAAAATTTTTTTATAGTGGTATTTATTATTTATATTTTTAATAGTCATTAAAAATTGAAAAGAGTGGCATGGTGGCTCAGTGATTAGCACTTTTGCCTCACAGCAAAAAGTTCAATGATTCAAGCCCCAGCTGGCTCGCTGTGTTCGCGTGGGTTTCCTCCTGGTGCTCCGGTTTTCCCTACAGTCCAAAAACATGGACTATAGGTGAATTGAATAAACTAAATTGGCCTTAGCGTACGCCTATGTGTGAATATGAGAGTGTAAAACGTGCTGGATAAGCTTGGGGTTCCTTCCGCTCTGACGACCCCTGATAAATAAAGGGACAAAGCTGAAGGACAATGAATGAATGAATGAATGAATAAATGAATGAAAAATCCTGAAACAAAGTTTGGTTTTGGAAAAACATTAAACAGCTATATTGATTTCAATGCGAATAATAATCAACATGAAAAATCAATCAATCAATCAATCAATCAATCAATGCAATTATATATATATATATATAAATTATTATAGAGCATGTGTTTAAGTCAGACAGTTCAGAGCTCCATGACAGACTGCGGACAGCTTACAGGCCAACATTTCTGAAACTGGACGGAGAGGTGAATAACCTGTGAACGGACCCTGAGCTCCACCATGTGTCACTGTCTGATCTCTGCTAAGCCCCTAAAGTCCCATCTGCTCTTCCAGAATGTACTCCTCCGAAAAAAAACAGATAACACACCACCAGCATCCCCGGTGCCCAGCTCACTTTCTTTCCAACTTTCAGTTCCATTCAGGTGCCAATTCGCTGGGGAAAACGGCAAGCACGCCTGTTTTTCCACAGCCAAAGAGTGGCATAAATCACTATCCCGCCTCATGAGGGCGCTGTGTGTTTTCTGCCGAAGTGTCCATCGGGCTGAATTAAGCACGGTGATGTCCCAGACGAGAGCAAATTTATGCAGAAAGCACTAGCTCCAATTTATGTGCGAGGATTCGATTCTGGAATTACAGGTCTGCGACACATGAAACAACCTTTCCCATCTCTACTGATATCAAACTGGAAAGGCAAAGCTAACAGGTGCATCGCTATGGGTTTTGTGAAAAGCACAATGAGGGGCCGTCAGATGAGGCTCGCTTCTTTTATTGTTTGGATGAGATCCCTCTCCGACTGTCTGTCAGCTTTGCACAATGGGATGACAATACGGCACTGCCTGGTATTCTACTGTCAGCTCTTAGGCTGGCAATTTAATTCAGAATTCAACAGCGGCGCCTTGAAGCCCACAAGAGCGAATGTTACCCGCTCGGCTCCTGTAGGAACGCCACTTGTTGGAGGATCGCTTGAATAATGTGGCTTTTTTTCTATACCAGCACTTTCATCTGTGTAACATTCTCATGTTATTGTTTGCCGTCTCTCGTAGTAGACGAATAATCCCACGGCTCCCTTTGTTCTACGGTGAGAAAGTGGCTTGGGGTCTTCAAACAAGGCAGATTCAGACAGAACTTACAAGAAAATGTAACCATTGTGTTTGTGAATTAGTGGGTAATTCATACGATGTTATTTGTATGACTTAGGGTTAACCTTTGAAAAGATCCTGCCCTAAAGATCGGCCTCTAAAGAAATTGCCACAATGAGATTGTATGCGATCTTATATATATTTATATACACACACCGGTCACTTTATTAGGTACACCTTACTAGAACCGTGTTGGACCCTATTTTGCCTTTAAACTGCCTTAATTCTTTGAGGCATAGATTCAACAAGGTACCGGAAATATAGATTTTGGTCCACATTGACATGATAGCATCACACAGATGCTACGAAATCATCGACTACACATCCATGATGCAAATATCTCAATCCACCACATCCCAAAGGTGCTCAGTGGATTGAATCTGGTGACTGTGGAGGCCATTTGAGTACAGTGAGCTCATTGTCATGTTCAAGAAACCAGTCTGAGATGTTGCTTTATGACATGGCACATTATCCTGCTGGAAGTAGCCATCTGAAGATGGGTACACTGTGGTCATAAAGGGATGAACATGGCCAGCAACAATACTTAGGTAGGCTGTGGTGTTGACACGATGCTCAATTGGTATTAATAAGCCTAATTTAATCAACTTGGAAAATTGCATTTTGTGCAAAATGCTAATAAGTTACACTTGTGTTGTTCATGGTCAAAAATAATCTATTTCTTATTGTGCTATATTATCAGGAATTTCAGACTGAATCTTTTTGTTAGCTTGTTTCAAAAAAGCTTAAACAATATGTACAAACAAACAAACAAACAAACAAACAAACAAACAAACAAACAAACAAACAAACAAACAACCTGTTAAATTCAAAATCTAGTTATAATATTGCAAAACAAGCAATTTTACAAGGTTTGCTATTTTTGACAGCGAGCACAACAAGTGCCCTATAGGGTTTCAACATAACACAAGGGTTAAAAAAGCATCAGACTAAGCCAAACAATTTAAAAAAACCACTCTAAGCCAAGAAGATGCTAATAATACCTTCAATTGTACACCTAATGAATTAAAAGCACCTGAACAAGGGTGTAGAGGGAACTGCTGCTGTGTTCATCCACAAATCTGCACTTCAGGCCAGAGCCAGAACCCTGAACGGTGGAGGAAAATCTCTGAAGTGAAACCTGAGAATTCATTCAAGACAAAGCTGACGCCGCTGTCTTCCTGTCGAGGTTGTAGAAGTGGAGAAAACGCCTCTTATTACCCTGCTTCATCATCATTTGTGACAGATTGCATAGATAACCTCATTTAAAAGACTTGCCGCCCTCCAGCTCTCGTTGGCATAAACTGACTGATATCCATCCCGCATAATACCCTGTTACTGTTACTGTCTGTCATTAAAGCTGACAAAAAACAGCCTATACATTAGCTGAAGAGCCTTGAAAACCACCGTCAATGACCTCAAAAGTGGGTTTGCACTCTTGAAATTATGCAGCGTCATCCATAGTGATTTTTACAGTTATACAATAATGATGACAATAACGGATGAATGATAACATATAGTTTGCGATAGGCATCATTCTGTGATGAATAACTACAGTATGAATAAATTAATGTACAACAATAGCACGTCTGAGATACAGTTTTTAACTAACTTCAAATGCCATGTTTGTCATTAAATGTGGTTTCATCAGAATGAGGAAGAAATGTAAGAAATGTATTTACTTTAGCTGATTTTCATTCATTCATTTTCTTTTCGGATTAGTTCCTTTATTAATTTAGGGTCACCACAGCGAAATGTATCCAGCATATGTTTTTAAGCATCGGATGCCCAGCTGCAACCCATCTCTGGGAATCACCCATACATTCTAATTCAAACACACACACTACGGACAATTTAGCTTACCCAATTCACCTGTACCACATGTCTTTGTACTCCATACAGCAATGCCAACTGACCCAGCCGAGGCTCAAACCAGTGATCTTCTTGCTGTGAGGTGGGAGCGCTACCCACTGTGACACTGCGTCACCTTAGCTGATTTTATTTGATTTAATTTTTTTTACATTACAACATTTGGGATTTCTATATTGTCACAAAGCTTAAGCAGGTGGAATGAACTCTAAAATGATGGCTGACATGTCAAAAAACAATTTATTTAATAATCAAACTGTGAGTGTTGTGAAATAAAATGTTAAGAAATATATATATATATATATATATATATATATATATATATATATATATATATATATATATATATATATATATATATATATATATATATATATTAGAATTTAATTATGGATTTTGATCCTGTTTACAATGAAAGAAATTTACTGACAGGCTTTTACTCCAAATTCACTTCATAACATCAGTGGAGTGTTGGAAAGATATAGGGCCCTATCATATATACAGTACTCCCGGCACAATAAGGCGCAAGACATGTATAGCATGATTTGTTGCTATTTTCAGACCAGTGCAACCCTAATTTTCCTGTTTTGTGCCACTTTGTTTAAATAGCAAATCCATTTGTGCTACTTTGTGGACTCATGAGTGTTTCGGTCTAAAAAAATAGGAGCATTGCTATTTTGAGAAACTAAACTAGACTGCGCAAAAGTCCAGCACAGAGCACGTTAGTTATGCGACTCACTTACACACTATTTAATACACAGAGGATGAGCAGCAATATACAAATATCTTTATAAATGAAAAAAAATTAAGGATTAAAATATTACATTTTTAAAAAATTTTCGACATAAATATAAAAACCACTGTCATCATCAATCATGTCAACTTAGTTTTGTATAATGTTATTAGTATCATTAGTATTATTTATTATATGCATATTTATTTTGTTTTAATAAAAACAAGCTTAGATTTGTTCACCTGCTGGGCTTAGGACCATATTGGGCGTAAGAATAGATATGTGTTTGGATATAACTCAGTTTTTTGACCTCACTTCGTTATTATTGATCATTAATTTGTTTGCTGTAAATTAAAAATAAATTTACAAATAGTTTTATAACAAATATTATTGCTTAACAAACTAAATTAAATATGAAGATTAATGGATGTCTTTAGTGAAGTGCGTACAACACTGTTTCCTTATCCATGAAAGTAAAGAAAAAGAGAAAGTAAAGAAAAAGAGAAAGTAAAGAGGCCCAATGGAGGAGGTTCGCTCTTTATCCTCGTGCTGCAGATGGTCTGTTTAACTGTTTTTGCGCTACTGAAGCGTTTAGTTTTTCCACTTACAAAATCTGTGTTGTAATTAGCAAATGTGCCATGGCGTGATGCAACCGACTCTTAAAGGGAATAGGAAATAAGACTCTAACTGGTTTAATGTGCGTTATGCTCACACCAATAACTCATTAAGAGAATAAGCACAACCTTGTTAGACCATGCGCTGTGGTGCAAACTGTATTTTTCCATCCTTAAAATAGCAAAAGTGGATTCGGACATACCCTAAATGCTCTTGTGCCAAGCGCTTTAGACTTTGCGCAAGGATCGTTAAAATAGAGCCCGTGGTTTCATATAACAGAATCAAGTTGGTAAATCATACTGTTGTATAGTATTCTATTAAGTGATAAATGTTATGCTGTCAAAAGTGACTTATTTACTTTAAAAAGTGAGTAAACTCACTGTAGCTTGGAACTGTTGACTTATTATTTTTTATTATGCACATTTGATTCAATTAATCATTTAAAAGTAGAGGTCCACAATTTCTTTTTAAAGTAATGTCAACTAATCGCTTTTACAGTGTGTCATTTAGCATTGCATTACAAATATACTATATTCTTTATAAAAATACCTGTAAAGGCTTAATAGCACATTTGTTTGATTAGTTTAAGTAAGAGATAATGTACATTCAGCTGGTTGTTTTCTCAGAATAAAGCCTGACAGGCTTGTCAGCAGGCCAATGCAAAGCAGATTCACATATTAATGAAACCGCTATTACATTATGTGTGATTTAGTGCTAATTTTATCAACGAGAAAGGCTTGAAGCAAACAGAAACTTGACAGATCTGCTACGCCTGTAATGTGACTGAATGCACACACTCTGACCCGCTTATTTAATGATTAATCAGCGCAAAGCAGCAGATTATAACAACATTTAATGTTGGTTAGTTTTTATCTTTTTAATTTTAGTCTTGTCTTTTTTATCACTTTTACAGGACTGCCAATTCAGTAGATTTGCAAAAGAATCCGCATTAAAAAAATTATAGTCACAATTTTTTTGGTAATGAAACTAACCCAAATGTGCTTTTGGTTAAAAAAAAAAGAACAAAAATGCCCTTTTTCGTTCATTAATTTTCCTTCCGCTTAGTCTCTTGACTCAGCGGAATAAACCGCCAACTATTCCAGCATATGTTTTACGCAATGGATGCCCATCCAGCCGCAACCCAGTAAAACACCTATACATTCTCACATTCACACAAGACCTCATACACTACGGCCAATTTAGTTAATCCAATTCACCTATAGGACATGTCTTTGGACTGTGGGGAAAACCAGAGCACCCGGAGGAAACCCACGCCAACACGGGGAATTCATGCAAACTCCACACAGAAATGCCAACTTGCCCAGCCAGGACTCAAATCAGTGACCTTCTTGCTGTAAGGCGATAGTGCTAACCACTGAGCCACCATGCCACCCAAAGATGCTTTGGTTAGTTTGCCCATATAGTGAGAAGAAACTAAAAAACACTACTAATCATTGACCGAGCCTATTGAAATGGACTGTGGAAGTATCCTAGAGCCAGACTTTGTGTAACTCTTCAGACTGTAATATTTCTACTTGAATATTGCAGTCTCATACGGGTCAAGTGCTCTGGGAGATTCACA
This sequence comes from Danio rerio, assembly GCF_052040795.2. Lineage (NCBI taxonomy): Eukaryota > Metazoa > Chordata > Actinopteri > Cypriniformes > Danionidae > Danio > Danio rerio. The sequence continues at coordinate 47,891,468 of NC_141026.1, read as the reverse complement.
ATGATCTGGCACAAAAGCAATTGAGCAGAGCCAAGGCACGGATCGGCGCGACAGGCCCCTGCTGAGGCTCATGTCAAGAAATCAGACTCAAACAAGGTCAGACTATTAGCAACTAACACCTATAACCTTGTCATTCATTCTGAGTAAGATTTTACAGTCACTCGTTTTAGCAAAAAATAAATAAAAAATTCAACAAAAACTTGTCCTGAGAGAGAAGCGGGTGGGTTTCTGAGATAGAAACCAGAGACATTTTATTGGATAGTGATCAAAATACCATCGACACCTTATTTGTTTTTGTGTGTGAAATCAACATGGACGATCCATTTTTTGTTTTGTTTTGGGTTTTGTGTACTATCCTTGTGATTATTTATTATGAGGATGTTTGAAAAGAAAACTGAGCCTAATCATTTTTAATTAAGCAAAAATATTTATAAGTCTAAATCACAATAAATATTGTATGGACAAAACAAATAGTCTATATATAGTTTCATATTAGGCTATATAATTTATTTTGTGGTGTCGCAAAATACATTGTTTACAGTAATACTTTTTCATAATCTATATAAGTGCAATACAGCAGACTATTACGGGGATACATCGGGTAAAATAAGTATAGAAGACGTCATGACTTTTCTTGGAAAATATAATTTTAAAGGTGCTGTTGACATGAAACTGACCCAGATTTTGGTAAAACCCCAAACAATCCAAACAATAAAGCAAAAAAGAAAACACTGAAATATTAGTCATGTGTAATAAAAAAAAAAAAAGAAGAACCATGGAGAAAATACTGACCAACTGAAAATTCTTTGTATAAAATACTTTTTGGTAATCACAGCTTCAAGACACCTTTTGTATGAAGAATAGCACGCGCTCAAAAAAATCTTGAAATGATCTTTAGTTTTTATTTTCAATAGGCCGGGCCATTCCATTCTTTTCTGAAAATGATTGAGAGTTTCTTTGGCGATGTTTGGGATAACTGTTTTGCTCAAATGTCTACCATGGTTTTCTCTTAATCTTTTTGTTAATGAAGATGTTAGACTGAAGATGATGATATAAATTTACACTGGAGAGTGACAAAGTTGCTGTATAACTCATGTGAGTTTTCAACTGCTTACTGGACTTTCCATCTCCTTTTCTTTATGTGTTCAATACGTTCTCCCTGTGTAATTTCATTTTATTACACATAGTTTAATTTTTAAATGAATTTGTTTTGTTTATTTTTGAAAAACAAACTTATTTTCTTAAATTTAAGAAATTATACATTTATAATTATACTTATTTTCTTAAATTTCTTAGTATTTTCTTCTTTCTGAGAAAATAGTTCTTTTACCCACATATATAGATTTTGTCATTGACTGCAAAAGTAAAATACACAAAAAATATGTAAAATTCATAATAAAGAAAATTGCATTTACACTGAACTTTCATAACTAGAGCATATATATATATATATATATATATATATATATATATATATATATATATATATATATATATATATATATATATATATATATATTATCTGGGATCAAAATAGGTTCTGCTCTTAACTTATAATAATAATAAAATAATAAATAAATAATATATAATAAAATAAAATAAAAAACACTCCTGATATAAACTAAATAAAAACTAAATCATTTGCTTCAAAATATTTAGAAAACAAGGTCATTTCGCTGTGTTGTTGGTAAACAGATAAAACAGCTAAAAGTAAATATTTTCTTATATTTACTTATATTTTCTTATTTAGGAATAACAGAGCCTGACCGACTGTCCATTTTTAAATGAGTTTACTTTTGAACTGGATAGGAACCCAATTTGTGTTTTAACAGTGAAACACAGATAAGCAGTTTTTATTTATAGACTCAGTGCAGTAAACAATGGAGAGAGAGAAGGAGAAAATGCTGTTGCTTCGTCTGCATTATTACTACAGCGCCACAAAAACATGAGTTTTACTATCTTGACCAATGAATAAAATTTACACTACACAAAAGGACCACATCAGGATTATTTTATTTTTCTTTATGTAGTTTTGAAATATTATTGAACTATTATTTGCATGGTTTATAATATCATTTTTTCCTGTGATTCAAAGCTGAGTTTACTCCAGTCAACTTTCAGAACAGCTGTCAATTATTATCGTTACCCAGTTATTAATAATCAATCAATCTATGATATCTCTGTTTCATGGCTGTTTAGATATTTGACTTTTAAGTTTTCTTTGATGAAGCTTAATCAACAGCTTTAATTTGAATTTAAATCTTTGTTTATAAACTACAAATGTCTTTTTTAAAGGGTTTGACTTTTATCCTTGAATGATTTAATCCCTGTCCTTGATAAATAAAACTAAATACATTTTAATAGTTAGTAAGTAGTTAAATAAATAAGTAATGTGATTTTATATAGCACATTTATCGTGTACACCCAAAACACCCAGAGCATTTCACACCCAAAGCATCCACAGGACAGCCACAGGACAACGGCACCAGTGCGCTCACCACACACCAGCTTTAGTATTTTTGAATAGTACCATATCACAGTTTCGACCACAATATGAAGCATCTTAACAACTTTAAACACTGATAATAATAATAATAATAATAATAATAGCAAATTGTATTAGAATATCTTCTTAAGGAAACTAAAGACTGGAGCAATAATGTACCAATGATTAAATCGCATGCAGAAATTAACCTGTAAACTACATTTAATATGTTAACAGCTATAAGAAACAACAATTTTAGAGAATTTACAGTTCAAATTTTAGATTTTTGATCCAATAAATAATGCAGCATTGGTCAAAATAGGTGTCTTTAAAGTATTAACTTTTTTTTCGGGCTCTCATTGGGAAAAACCCTGGAGAGCTACTGCGGTTTATTACAAGATCTTTGAACTTGTTTTCCTTAAAACAAACTATTGTAATCAATTTCAATGAAGTTATGGTTCTAAACTTAATAAAGGGTTAAAAAAAATCCATTGACTGATAGTGTATCATACTGAATTCAGATATATAGGTGAAGTCAGAATTATTAGCCCCATTATTATTGTTTAATTGAATAAAGATTATTTCAACACATTTATAAACATAAGAGTTTCAATAACTCATTTCTAAGATGAGATTTTTTTGTCATGATGACAGTGCATAATTTTTTACAAGATATTTTTAAGATACTGGTATTTAGCTTAAAGTGACAATGTTGAAGGCTTAACAATGTTATTTAAGACATTTAGGCAAGTTGGGTTAAAATAAAATGCTTAAGGGGGTTTATAAAATTGACCTTAAAATGTTAAAAAACTGCTTTTATTCTGACCTAAATAAAAGATTTAATACTTTCTTCTAGAAGAAAAAAATATTATAGGAAATACTGTGAAATTTACCTTGCTCTGTTAAACATAATTTGGGAAATATTTGAAAAAGAAAAAAAAAAAATCACAGGAGGTTTAATAATTTTGACTTTAACTGTATGTTTCTACATTCTCCTTGTCTTTTTCTCCCCTCATGTAACTCGGAAAGCAGTTTGGAAATGACCAGGGCTCCTTATCTTCACTCCAATTCCTCTGCAAAATCACAGTAAAAGAAAGCTGACAAAAAGCCTGACCAGTGCAACCTCTTCCAATTGAGTTTCCACCCTCTGTGATAACCTTGTGGATCCTGCAATCCCCCTTTCTTGAAGCCGGACTCAAGAAAACACGGATTGAAAACATCACAGAGTAATAATTGAAATAGAGCCTCTTGGATATGAACGCAATCAGCGATAGCTTTAGTCCTTTTTCAAAAGAGCCTGGGATAAACCCCAATCAAAGCACAATTAAATAAAGGCTTCAATGAACATGATTTCAGTTAAAGTAAACTTTTTAACTGCCAAATTAGTGACAACAAAGCTAAAATCAGGAGTAGACGAAAATTAAACTGAACACCTCTGAAAGTAAAATAACTCTTAAAAAGTGCCCAACAGCCCAAAGTTGGATAAATATAGACATACCAAATGGTTAGGTTCATATTTTTGTAACAACATTTTTAAGCCAGTATTTTTGGTTAAAGGGTCACGAAACACCAAAACACATTTTTTTTGAGATGTTGACAGACATATTTGTGTCCCACACTGCTAAAAAACACCATTAGGACAAATATTTCACATAAAAAGTGGATTTTTTGCGTTGTTTATAGCAAATTTATACTTCCAGATTAAAAAGAAATTTTGAAGCTACGTCATGACGATGAGATCATTGTGTAAATTCCAGCATGGAGATTGGATGTCTGTACCAGTTGGTACAATGTGAAGTTGTGAACCAAAAAGTTTTCAGCAATAATTTATGAGTAAGACTTGGTTCGAACCAATTAGCGTGTTCTATTGTGAACGAGACGCAACTTCATTAATAAGCATGATATAGCTTCAAAGACTCCTTTTACCTGTTACAGTGTTCAGAAAGACGCCATGTTGTGTTGCCAACTGTAATTAAAACAAGTACAAGAAGAAAAATAGTTCAGAGGCATGGGTGGTCAGTGTTGCGTTCATAAATGTGCCGCAATGAAGGTTTTGTTTCCATTACCCCACGATGAAAGCACAGCTTGCGTGTGGTCTGCTAACACGCATCAAAAATATGTTTCTAAGAAACATTTTTTACCTGAGAGCTTTTCGAATCTGGAAATGGTGAAATCTGGATTTGCCACCTGTTTTCTTTAAAAAAAGACGCAGTTCCAGTTGGTGTTGATTGTTATGTCTCTACAGATTTGGTAAGTGTGCGATCAGTGCTATTTGTTTATGTTTATTCAGATGGCAAAGTTAGTTAGTATCATCAGCAGTACTCTTTCAGCTTCATACCTTCAAAAGGATTTAGCTAATAAGATTACAGTAATATCACTACAATATTGTGGACTGAAAATCCTCTACTTCCACAAAGCTTTCAGATCTGCTGTAAATGCTGCTCTCTAAATCCCTGTCTATGTCCCCTGTGTCCGTGTGTTGTGTTTTGTAATATAATATAATATAATATAATATAATATAATATAATATAATATAATATAATATAATATAATATAATATAATATAATATAATATAATATATGAAAAAACAAAAAAAATTATTTATACAACAACAACAACAATATTAATAATAATATGGTTATTAATTAATATATATATATATATATATATATATATATATATATATATATATATATATATATATATATATATATATGTAATGCTGAATAAGTATATAATACAATATAATGTAATATAATATAATATAGTATAATATAATATAATATAATATGTAAAAAAGTAAAAACAAACAAGCTATTAAATTATACAATTATAGTAGTAATAATAATAATAGAAATAATAATCATAATATTGTTATTTAAATTCTAAAAACATATTATATACAATATATTTAAATAACAATATTAATAATAACATTATATTTTATTATATTATGAATAACAACAACACTGATAACAACAACAACGACAACAACAACAACAATACTAATAACAATAGTAATAGCAATAATACTAAAAAATTATAATAATTATAATATAATAATATAATAATAATTATTATTAGTAGTATTATTATGTTTTTAATTAAATTCTTAAAATATAGATAATTATAAATAAATTGTAAACATAATAAAAATCATAAAATTATTACATATAGAAAATTAAAGACATTATAAAAATGTAAATGTTAAAGGTTTGAAAATATATGCTTTATTATTTGTTTTAAAATGTATACACAAGTTTTTAAATATGTTCTAATGCTTTGCACTGCAACTTTACACGTCAAGCTGCGGCTGGCGGAGTAACTGTGTATGTTGAATGAGGAAACTCATTAACAGAAGTGATCCCTGATATCATTGTCCAACATCCAAGCCCATGATTTGATCCTCCGTTAATCTCTGTCCAGCAAAACCAATCTCTAATTACGTCTAATTAATCCAGTAATATCCTCTCAGCATCCCCATGATTGGGACATCAGCAGTCGGACACAATAACGCTGGCCGGTTTACATGCGACTCCTCCATTGGGGATCTAATGTGACAGGTATTTTTCAGCGCAGTCGATTTAAATAAACCTCTGTCATTTCCCATAAGAGCTGCGGCAGACGCTGATGTACACGGCCAAACCAGGTTTCCAGTTCGAAATGAAATCGCAGATGTAAATGTCCGTGTCTTTGTCTCTGTGCGTTATTGACAGTGACAGTCGGAGGGCAAGATCATAGGCGAACATTTGTATGTCAGCAAAAGGATCTCTCTCAGTCTTGCATATAAATCTGAAGATAATCGTGCAATTCATCCAGATAGAAAATAGATGCACGCTCCTCCGCGGGCTGATTGATAAGCAATTTAATGGGCCGCTCGGCGTGTTTGGAGCGCCTGGATAAATGTCATCAATAATGACAGAGCGGACGTGTTTGAGAACTGTGTTAATGAAGAGAAATAATGGAATAAAAGGTGCAAACAACATGCGGGCCGGGCGGTTACTCGATGTAATGAGGCGGGATGAGAGACGGTCAGCGTCCTGCTGGAGCCTGTTTTTTTTAAACATTATTTTAAAACCTGAAACAGATTTATTTTAAAACCCTGCAAATGGGAGAAAAATCTTTTGAGGAGATAACTCTGGATAATAATAATAATAATTGTTATTATGAGGCAGTCTTTCAACCTCTGCGCTGTGAAATGATCTGTGGAGTTTCACTGTTAAATTAAATATTTCTGGATTAGAGAATTTCACTGTTGATTAATTAAATGTGATGGATATATTAGACAAAAGCGCAGCACAAAACAATACTAGCTGACAAGAAAATATTCTGTCTGTCATGATACTATGATACTATGATACTATGTCTGTCTGTCTGTCTGTCTGTTTGTCTGTCTGTCTGTCTGTCTGTTTGTCTGTCTGTCTGTCTGTCTGTCTGTCTGTCTGTCTGTCTGTCTGTCTGTCTGTCTATTTACGTCTCTGACACACTCAGAACTTCTTTTAATGACTTCACTTGTTTTATTACTGGATGAATCATTGTTTTTGAATGAATCACTTGAACAAACAATTCAGTGAAGAGGCAAGTTACTTTAAAAAAAACACAATTTACTTTTAATTTTATCAATGACATCTTTGTTTTATCCCAGTACTTTTTTAAAAATCTGAATGCTTGTAATGAGGAAAACATGATACTATGTGAAAGAATAGACTAAAGACATGATGAGTGCTCTCAAACGCAAATCTGAATGTCCATTGTGATGGTACTTGTCATATTTACAGATACAGCCAACATAAACTAATTAATACAGCTAAATTAAACAATTCTGTATTAAAGATTCAAAATTAAATGTGACAGACAAGACATCAACACAGCAAACCAAACCATCCATTCATCCATCCATGTTATCTGCAAACATATTTTGTCATTTTTTTTGCAAAAAATATAACAGCATTTTCATTTAAAATTTCATGCCCTATAAATGTTTTAAAAGCAATTCACCAATGCAAAATGTTTCAATTTTCTAAAATTTGTGAATATTTTTTATTATTATTGGCAATATGCATTACTTTTATAAAACATATAAATCCAAACACTGCAAACTCTAATGTGGAAATGAAAATGAGATATGAATATTAGCAGTGGGACATAAATAAATAGTGTTGCTTTCGTCCCCACAGGAACTTTTGCCATTTCAACCTGGTTTACTTTTAAACAGAAAAACTTGAGAATGTGTTATTGCACTAAATAATCTGTAAATGGATCATTAGTGTGATGCATGAAAAGTGAAACACAACTTGTAATAATGAAAAAAGAACAACTACAGTAATTTACATTTTGCACTTAAAAACATAAATTTGGAGCTAAAGGCCCAGAAATCACAAGATATTTGTCAGCTTCACCAAGGGTCGCATGCTGAATGTGCTGTTATAGCCTGGAAAACAAATGTTGTCAGGACTTCGAGAAAATCGCTTTGTTACTTTCGTCCTACGTTACTTTTGTCCCCGCTCTCCCCAACTAGTCAAAGTTACAGATACAGCCAACATAAAATAATTAAAACAGTAAATTAAACAACTCTGGATTAAAGATTTACAAATGAACGTAAGAGACCTATTAGACATCAACACAGCAAAACACTATAGCTGAAAAGAATATACCTTTTCAACCAAACCATCCATCTATGACTCATTCAAAAACTTCACTTATTTCATTACTGAATGAATTACTGTTTTGAATGAATCACATGAACAATTAGGTGACAAAAAAACATTTTAACAGTTGTTGCTGTTTATTGGTTTAACACATTCATTTGAAGAGGCAAATTACTTTCAAATCATGATTTAGTCTATTTTGACCATCATCGTTGACATCAAACTTTTTATTTAAAGTATAAACTGCTTCCCCAGTACGTCTGTAAAAATTGAATCATGATTCTATGTTGATTAAAATATTAAAGACATGAACAGTGCATTCAAATGGAAATCTGAATGTCGATTGTTATGGTACATGTCAACGTTACAGATACAGCCAACATAAAATAAATAATACAGTTAAGTTAAATAATTTTGGATAAAGGAATTTGACTGCTGATTAATTAAATGTGACAGACCTAGTAGACATTAACACAGCACAAAACAATACTAGCTGAAAAGAAAATATCTTTTTAACAAATCCATCCATCAATCATCAAAGACTTACTCAAAACTTCACTCATTTCATTAATGAATGAATCATTGCTTTTGAACGAATCACTTGAACAAGCAATTCAGTGACAAATACATAACAATTAACAATTGCCTTTTACCTCTTACTAGTATAGCAAAGTGCTGAATTACTGTCAAAACAGCACAATTTACTCTATTTTGACAATTTTTTGTTTCTATTTTTTTAAAGGGTGATTTATTCTATTTTGATCACCACCTACACTTTAAAAAATAGCACTTTACAGTATTTTGTTATTCATGACTGAATTAATTTTTTTATTTTTCTCCTTTTATTTACCCATGAAAGCGACTTTTATTAACATTTTAATAGTTTAAAGTGATATATCATCTGTGTTGGTGTTGTATATCATGGTACAATTGTACTTTGTAATAAACTGTCAGTACATTTTCTCTTATTTTACAGACTTATTCCACTTCCTGTACTTTATATTATTTCAAACAATTGACATTTTAAAATGTCAACCAAACTAACTTTGTTTAACTGTACAGCAGAATTTACAAAATCAAAAGTCAACAGAGCAGAGTTCAACACCCCATAATGCCATTCACAACCGTAAATAACCTGAAAACACCTGTGAATCACAAAACATGGAAACTGTTCATTAACAGATATTATTCACAGTGTGTTTGATCGCTCGATTTACTTCTTGTTTATTCATTATGTACATTTTATGATAATCTGAATATTTGTAATGCAGAAATAATGATGCTCTGTAGATGAAAAGACGCTCTCAAATTGATTGTATTGTGATGGTACTTGTCAAAGTTTTAATAGATACAGCCAAATCATTGACATTTAAGAAAAAGAACAGAGATTGAGATCTTTTAATGATTAATTGTTCACCCCTAGTTTCAACTATATGCACAGTAATTGGCTGAGGTAGTCACCATACCATTAAACTCATTTTTTTGTGTGTGGTGTGCTTCATGGTGAGTAGAAACGGCAGTTATTGCTTTAGTGTGAAATCCGAGTCCTGCGAATGAGAAATAAAACATCCTTTCAAGAGATAATTCTGTTTTTAGAGACGGATAATAATAATTATGAGCCAGCCTTTCAACCTCTGCGGTGTGAAATGATCTGTGGAGTTTCTTTCTTAAATTAAATATTTCCAGATTAAAGAAATCCACTCCTGATTAATTAAATATGTCAGTGTTAGAAAGTGAAAAAAAAAAAAAAAACGGTGTGTCGGTACAACACTCGCACTCCGTGAAAGCATAGAAAGGAAACTCAACATAAAAGACTTATAAGATACTCATCTGTCTCTCTCTCTCTGTCTCTGACCACACATATATATCATCTATAATGCACGTAGCGCAGTTCTCAATTATTAAGCAGCCGATGGGAACTCAGACAAATTAAGATTTTACAAGTAACTGGCAGAAACAACAACAAACAATTTGTCTGCAATAACAAATTTACAACACACAAATACAGGCTTCTTTTTTCAACAGAGTGTTTTGTACAACCACTAGTGTGAATGGATGTTAATGTATAATTGGATTTGTATGTTACTGGGTGTTAAAGGATCATTTGCCTGGGCTGTGGATTAATGTAGCTGTAAAAAAATGTGCACTTTCTTGATTATTTTGCTTCATAATATCACAATACTATTCAGAGTACAATCAGGTTTTTTGACTCTCAATGTTGACTGTTTTGACTGTTTGAATTTTTCACCTAAAATTTTAATTCCTCCTATGTAAGTTATTTCAGGGGTCTCAAACTCAAATTGGTGGGGGCCATTTCAGTGGCTGACAATTCATAGAAGGGCCGTTTTTAACATTCCAGCACAAGAAAAAAGTGGAAACCTGACATAATTTAGGCTTTTTGTTTCTCGTTGTAAATATCAAAGGAATAGTTTAAATTGCTATGAAAATACCACAAATAATAGGCATAATAATTATTATTCATCCCCAATTGATTGTCCCAATAGTGTAAGAACAGCAGAAAGCAGTTTGGGTGACTCAAGTGACTTTACTGGCACTTGTTCTATATCTTTCTTTTTTTGTAAAACAAAGAGGGGAAAAGTATGTACATGCAGTATAGCTTTTATGCAATTACTCATAAGCATATGAGGAAAATCTGTTAAACAAGACTATTTGAATCAAATATTATCAAAATTATCAAATTTGTTACACCACCAGCATAACGTGTAAGCCATGAAGAAGTGTTTGTAAAACAAAATACAATTGATATAAAACTGATAATAATCAAACAACCCTTAAATATTTGCAAAAATAGAGTTTTAGTAAAAATAGAGCACTTACGGTCATATATTTTAACGTATAAATCAGTCACATAATTAAAATGCATGTGTGTTACTCTCGACCATTCACGGAGAGAAAATGAAAGTAAAACTAATCTGAATGCATTACTTTAAATGTTGACTAGGTGGTGGGTCAATACCACAAATCTAGATTCGACTGCACAACAATGATAGTGGTTTGCAGACCAAATCTCATTATATCTTTGATGTCAGTTACGAGTCGGAAGGAGGAGAAGGGAGTGCTGTAAATGGCCTGCTGGCCGGCAGTTTGAGACCTTTGTAATATTTCATGTTAAAGGCAATGAAGATAACCTATTATTTCGTATAAAAGTAAAATTACAGAACCCACATAGGAACCTAATTGCTCATTTTAGAAGAAAATTTTAGATGTCACATAAGAGGTTTTTGCATCTGAACTCTTCATTTTATAAATCACCAAGAACCACAGTTTAGAGAAATGTTTTCTTTAATGTTCTACTAAAGAAAAAACTCATCTACATCTTGTTAATTGAGTCATTTAACAACATTCATTCATTTTCTTTTCGGCTTAGTTCCTTTATTAATCTGGGGTCGCCACAGCGGAATGAACCGCCAACTTATCCAGCATATGCTTCACGCAGCGGATGCCCTTCCAGCTGCAACCCATCACTGGGAAACATCCATACACACTCATTCGCACATATATACTACGAACAATTTAGCCTAGCCAATTAACCTATAGCTCATGTCTGTGAACTAGTGGGGGGAAACCGGAGCACCCGGAGGAAACCCACGTGAACACGGGGAGAACATGCAAACTTAATAAGTTGCCAGTTCATTCCACTGTGGCGACCCCTGATTAATAAAGGGACTAAGCCAAAGGAAACTGAATGAATGAATGAATGAATGAATGAATGAGTATTTTCTATTTTAATTAAAAAAATGTATTCATATTTTTATTTTTGCCATTTTTAATATTTTTATGCCTCTATATATCTATATTATTTAGCTTTAGCTTTAATTATTTTAGTTTAAATATATTTTCTCTTTAATTACTATGTTTTTACATTTTAATCTTTTTAATTGCTCTTTGTTAAATACTTTTTAAAAATAAATTCTATTAAATTTAAATGGAAAAAAATCTGAAATGATCAAAATGATAATGTTTAACCCTGGTAACATGACCTTCTTTCTTTAATGGACCACAACTTTTTTTTTAAATGCTCATGCTCTTCCATATAATGGCAGTGAACAACAACCTGCATTAAGCTTTTTAAATGTAATATATTATTTAACAAAAATCCTGACCGTGACCATTAGTCTCTGTAAATGATGCATGCTCACTCCCACTCAAACTGGAAAAACAAGTATATTGCGCAATCAAGATTAACGAAAATACACAAAGCTCAATGCAATGCATCTTCTCTGAGTTAAATAAATCTGTTGTGTTCACAGTGACAATAAATGATCATATTTATCTGCAGTGGTTTAAAGTAAGAAATTACAAATACTCAAACTACTGTAATTGAGTGGGCGCTAACTAAATGCACTACAGAATGTTACGTTTACACACAACCACAAATTACATGTAAATGCATCATCTTTTTCAGCGTAATACTCAGTACTCAAGTACTTTTGAAGGGTCTATTTTTACTTGTACTTTAGTAATATTTACAACAGATACTTTTACTCTTGCACTACATTTTCAGTACTCTTTCCACCACTGTTTATCTGTGAGCTGTTCTAAATATTATCTGGCGATTTGAGCTTATTTTTTGGAATATTCAGCTTAGTGAAGAAACTACACAGATATTTTTATTTTATTAATTTAAATAATTTTTAATAGTATAACAAAGAAAGAAGGTCATTAGAACAACATAAAGGTGGATAATTTCTCTTTTATTTCCAGTGAACTAGCCCTTTAAATAGCAGATGTTTCAAAGAATTAATCACAGGCCGACATTGGGGAATATATTTCATACACACTGTGTCAGAAAATCTGAAATATGTTCGATTTTCTCCACATGAGCAAAATTTACACCGTGCGGACTTATGGATCATCTCTGAATCTAGAAGAATCAGCAGCGCTAAAGAATAATGATATGACTCATGCATAGGACATTTGCATTTGCATCTTAAAAAAGGGCAAATCAAACAATCAACGCTTTCACTATGGAAACCACTATAAGGAGAAGTGCCCTTCTCAGAGAGCTGCTGTCTGAAGACTAACATCTGCAGTAGGAAAACTTAATGGATTGAAGCTTTAAGTAAACATGATGGCATGCTCAGACACTACAGATTTGTTTGTGCGTTGAACAGTTTTTTTATGAGGCGGGTGGTAATTGCATTCAAGTTTGAAACAAGAGCATGATGAGTGATCGGCATTCGTTTAAATATATAAATGTTGTTTGGGCAGATATTGATTTGTACAATATCAATGGACAGCACATAAAACATTGAAATATTAAGAATGTAGTGGAAACTTTACAAACACATAATAAAGATTTACACATTTTAAAGTTTTTAAAAATATTTTTTTTCTTATTTTTTCTATTTCTAGGCTTACAGAACAAAAATGTCAAGCTTAAATGTTCAAAAATGTAAGCAAGTTTAAATATAATGGCATTGAAAAAACTTGCGTATTATTAGTTATACAAGTTATAAAAAAAATACACACACTTGTTTATGTATATGATTTACGAGGAGTCTCCATAATGTATTTAATACTGTAAAAACTGCTTATTAAATGGCTTTACCTTACCCCAACCCTCACAGAAAACTTTTGGAAAATTTTGAATGTTAAAAGACCCCACTGAGTAAGACTTTTAAGTGTTTTGAATTATGAGGCATGTTAAACCACCTTAATAGAGTTTAGCTACTTCAATGTGGTCATGTCATTGGCCCCGTAAACATTTTCTGCTTGTTATCAAACTTTTTCATAACTGTAACAAGAAGCGATTCGATCACAACTTAATGTTAAAACAGCTTTAGTAACACTAGTTATCAATATGTGGCTATTTTTGGATTCACGGAAGCTATAGAAATTAAAAATGTAAAACAGGATATACGCTGGGACCATTGTTTTAGTTTCCATCCTTCAAAAAAAGTCATTATACAATTTTGTGTCCTCTTAAACCACATAAACAAGTACAAACATACACAAAAAATAAATGAATAAAATTCAAACGTTATCTATCTTGCAGTATCACGCTATTTAGATTTTTCATTTACAGAACTGCTAAAGTTTTTTCCACACAATTTTGACTTTCTTCAAACTATGATTTGTGAGATACAAAGACACAATTGTTACTTTATTTTTGAGAACTGGGGATGGGTGATATGGATTAAAAAAATATATCACAATATTTTCTGGTGTTTATCGCGCTAATGATATTAATGATGACATATTTCGTAAGTAAGTGGTCTGTTTCATTCATCCTGGAAGCTAGAGGGCGCTCTCGCACATAGAGTCCACATATAGACAAGACATCTGCCATCGCTGCTACAGAGATAAAGATAAAGAGAGGATAAAGATGACAGAAACGGATAAATGAATCAAACATGAGCTCAAATAAAAAAATGCTTGTGTCTATTATGTAGATTTATATTTATAATGCGATGTTAATTCACCTAGCCATTACTGGTGCACTGAATACTATAAAAAGTATTATTTTTTTCAACAAATTGTGAGATACAATAACACAATTATGACAATTGTCAAAACTAGGGATGAGTAATATGGACTTAAAAAAAGTCACATTATTTTTTGGAATTTATTGCAATGACAATATTAATAATGACATATTTCACAAGTATGTGTTCTCTTTCATTCAACCCAGAAGCTAGAGGGTGCTCTCGCACATAAAGTCCACATATAGAAAAGACATCTGCTATCGCTGCTACTGAGAAAAGAGAATAAAGATGACAAAAACAGGTAAATGAATTAAACATGAGCCCAATAAACAAATGCTTGTGATAATATCTAGATAAACTGTGTTCTTTAAGCCATCCTGAGTGTTTGATAAGCATTAATTATATTTGTGATGCAATGCTAATTCACCTAGCTATTATCACGGGATTCAATACTGTAATGTATATATAATTATTAATAAAATAACTACTTATAATAACTATTTTTCCTCCTGTGAATGGAAACCACATCTGGTCTCATATCTATATATGTTGTCAGAATTATAGCGACATATTGCAAACGATAAGACATTGCCTATCCCTAGTCAGAACTGCTACTTGGTATCTTGTCTGAATTGTGGAATACTGTATAACTTCATTTTATATCATGCATAAAGTATTATGGATTTATTCTATTGCTGTCATCCATGCACATTTAAATACTTACAAAATACTAATATGATTGTGTGTTTTGTATTTAGTTGGTGGTCATGTTATTTTAGCTCTCCTCTGATGTTGTCTACAGTAGTTTTGACTGAATGGTATAACTATTGATGTTCTCTGCTGATGCAGCATGTGTCCCCCTGTCTGACATACTAATGGACAGAAAATGGATGTTGACGTACAGCTGCCATTGGCATATCACTTCAGATGACATCTAGTGAAAAGTGCTCAGCCTCACCGAATCCATTTATCAATCAAGTTTAAGGCGCTCTTTCCCAGTCCACCTGTCTATAAATATCATTTACTCGCACCACGTTCCTCTGCGTCACGTCAATAACTTGATAACGTAATATATATGAATTTAAAATGAAAGCGGGTCGATATTTATTGAGTTTTTGATGGATCTCTTACTGACATGCTATGATTTAAGGTCTCGGTGTCTGACAAAGGTTAATGAAGTAGACTAAATTTCACACTTAAGGCACAAGACATTTATTCTGTGGTTTGAGAAATTATTCAGATTTTAAAAAAAGAGCTTTATGTGAGTGAGGTGATAAATATAGAGCTTTTTTATATGCCAGAATGTTTGCATCTATTTAAGAGTTTCTATAAAATGCCCCCCTAATACACCCCTCACTCTCCTCTAACTTATACTCCTCACAATCACTGCACTGTTTAACATTTGCACATTTAAAATTTGCACATATTCATTGCACTACATTTCACTGATTCACTTATTTGAACTGCACAATACCTACTGCACATGGACATTTGTAATTATATACACACCCACTGTACATATACACAGGGCTTTACATTAACTTTTTTAATTAAAGGCCAATGTGGCTAGTAGTTTTCCAATGTTACTAGCCACTCTGCATTTTCACTAGCCACAATTTTGTTGTTGGGAAAATATATTTTATATGCATAAATTTGACAATGACATGCTAAAATTACTTGATTTAAATTTTGTGTAATCTCCACATGCGTTCTTATTCATTTCACTTTTTGTGTGTAGAGTATGAGCTTGCCGGCCGCTGGCCCCAAGAAAGCCCCGCTTTGGCCCGATTAGGCCCCGGAAGTGACAGTGGAAACGCCACTGGCCTTGGCTCGCCCTGGCTCGCTCGCTTTAGGCGCGATTGTGGAAACGCGGCTAATGAGCATGAGCAAATGGGTCATTATAAATGGGTGTTATATTGCAATTAGTTTTTATTTCACAGGACTTTTTTTAGAGCTCAAAATTAACGATTTACCAAATTTATCTGTGTAACCACACAAAACAATAATTATTTCTCAGCCACAAATTTTTAATGTGTCAAAACAAGCTAAATATAACTGTATACTATACTTTTTTTAACAAAACATTTCTTAAAAAAAAAAAGAAAAGCAATTGACTTTTAAAAAATAACTATTGTCATGTATCAAAAATATGCACAGTAATCTGTCATGGCTAAAGATCTCTCGGATCACCAGTTAACTGCACTTTCTGCCATTTAATAATCTGTTCAAAGTGAAAGCAACCGGTGCTGCAAGGTGCATGTTCATCACTCTTTGTCTAGTTTATTTGAAAGAGAACCGATGACAGTTGCGTTTCGAGAACCTGTTCCAGACACGGTTGCTTCACGATTCGGGAGCGCGCACACGTTAAGCAGACACGGGCACGCGTTTGAAGAAGTCGCGCGCATCAAATCAGCTGTTAGCGCGAGTGATCATCATCTTGTCATTCGGTATTCACTTGCTTATTCACTTGCCAAAGCTGAAATCTACCCGCATTTGGCGGGTTGGCGGGTGCTAATGTAAAGCCCTGCATATACATATACATTTGTGATTATGTTTATCTATCTGCACACTTCTGATTATTAATAGCAAAATTTTTCTATAACTGCACTTTATAACCTTTACCTGTATCCTGCACTTACTGCTATTGCACTGCTGGTTAGACCTGAACTGCATTTCGTTGCATTGTACTTGTACATGTGTAATGACAATAAAGTTGAATCTAGTCTAATCTAATCTAAAAAAATGGACTGGTTTTATTTGAAATGGTTTTATTTCAGCACAGAGTCTAAAATGAGAAGCTATCCAAATATTTGGTCCCACTTTATATTAAGTGACCTTAACTAATTTGTTCCTACATTGAAATGAACCATTTGTTACAACGTACACAGTGTAAAAATATGTTTTTACATTGTATTTATGATGATTACATACATGCAAGTAATTGCATCTGTAATTAATTTCTGTAATTACACTGTAGTTACACCCTTAAAACCATCCATACCACAAAAGCTGTCCCTAACCCTACCTGTATCCCACCTCAAGAGCACCGAATGTGTTCTTCAATGCATTATGAAGATAGTAAGTACATTGAATTTAGATTTTGATGCAAGTATAAACTACCTGACAAAAGTCTTGTCGCCTATCCAAGTTTTAGGAACAGCAAATAATATCTTGACTTCTAGTTGATCATTTGGTATCAGGGGTGGCTTATATGAATGGCAAAGGCCTCTAGATTATCCCTATTTTAACAAAATAAAATTTGATCATGCCTTGATTTTTAATTATTTAATTAGGAATGCAAGATCTCACTTAGACAAAAGTCTTATCACTTAACAGAAATAATGTATAGAGTTTATCAAGATTCTTTGGATTTATCTTCAATGCCTCCTTCATCTTCATGCTCAACAATGTTCATGTCTGGTGACTGGACTGGTCAATCTTGGAGTACATTGACCTTCTTTGCTTTCGAATTTGGTATGGAGGCTGAAGTACGAAAAGGAGCTTTCTACTGCTGTATAATTTGCCCTCTCCTGTGGTTTGTGATGTAATGGGCAGCACAAATATCTTAATACCTCAGGCTGTTGACGTTGCCATCCACTCTGCAGATTTGCATGCCCCCATACTAAATGTAACCCCAAATGATGATTTTTCCTTCACCAAAATGAACTGATTTCTGTGAGAATGTGGGTTCCAATAGGTCTTCTGCAGTATTTGTAATGATTGGGATGCAGTTCATTGTTCGTTTGTTGCTCTTGCAACTAAGATCGACTACAAGACTTTTGTCAGGTATTATATAGTAGTTAAGGTCACTTCATATAAAGTAGGACCAAATCTCCTACATTACTAGGATGTTGGCCAGAATGCTACACGCTTAAATATAAACTATGGATGTGAAAGAAAATCCCAATTTGGCCAGAATTTATCTGAGGTAAAGTCATGTTTCATGGTTGCACTTTGTCATTGTATCAATCAGTAAACAATTGCAGAGCAAATTACCCACTCTTCTTCCGACCTCTGAGAAATCTTATCCTCACAAGATAGGAGTGTCTGTGATTTTGTTCTATTATTATTATTTTTTTTTCACAACAGTCCTCATTTATTTTGACCTTTTTGCCGAACACTGCAACTAAAGCAAAATTTGCCGTTTCACTGCCTGGTTCATGTTCGTTATAAATTTCTGCCAACTTTCTGGACAAATAACAGTTGGTGGTTCAAGTACTGCTGGCATCCGATCTAATTTAAAAAGAAGATTATATGAAAAAAGGACAATCTGGACTGCTCAAAACAGCCTTAATTAACTCCTTTCCTTGATCCATAATGTTATAATTTATCACATATATGATTTATTTCAGTGGGTTCTGTAAGAGGTAGGTGGTTTCAGTGGATTCTGTAAGAGGTAAAAAATACTGTTGTTAAAAATCAGCGGTAAAAAATGTGCATCATTTTTTGTATTAATAATTTGGAATATAATTGTCAGGCAGCAAAAATATAAATATTTGCTCCCACTTTATATTAAGTGACCTTAAATAATACAGTGCAACTGGGAAGTATTCATAGCGCTTCACTTTTTCCACATTTTGTGTTACAACCTTATTCCAAAATTAATTAATAAAAATATCAAATTGTAAACTTTAACTGCAGTTTGGCACTTTCACTTTTATTCAGGAACATTTCAAGCATGCCCCCCCCCATGACAAACAAGCTATTGGATAGTTAAAATGGAATTTGTAATATAATAATATGGAAGAAAAAAAAAACCCTCCGCATTTCTCTGTAACTCAGATGCATTCGGTAGGGGCAGAGATTAGTAACAGAGAGCTGTATGTGTATAGACTATTCTGTCACAAAATGCGGCGAAAATCCTACACGGCAGTAATAGTTAGATTAAGGTGTTTACATGTTTACATTCAGAGAGCAACATATACAGCGGATCTTTCAGCCCATAATATTGTAGTTACATTAATGTATTGTAAACTTAGTGACTAAATCATTTTGACTAAGGTACCAAGGTACTTTAAAAACTAAAAGAGTACTGCTGATGATACCAACTAACTTTGGCATCTGAATAAACATAAACAAAGACACTAATCACACACTTACCAAATCCGTAGACAAAGGACAATCAACACCAACTGGAACTGCTTCTTTTTTATAAAGGAGATGAGTGGCAAATCTGGATTTCAACATGTCCAGATGCGAAAAGCTCTTAGGTAAAAAAATTTCCTTACAAATGCCATACTTTTACTTTTTGTCGCATGTTAGCAGACCACTATAATCCACATGTAAGTCCAGCTGTGCTCTCAAAGCGGGGAATTGAAAACAAAACCTTTGTTGCAGCACATTAATAAACGCAACACTGCTGACCCATGTCTCATAACAATTCTTCTTCCTCCACTTGTTTTTATTAGGGTTGGCAACACAACATGGCGTCTCTCTGCCGTCTGAACATTGTATCAAGTAAAAACAGTCTTCGAAGCTATCATGTATATCATTAATGAAGTTCACAATAGAGCGCGTTGATTGGTGCAAACCAAGTCTATTTCTTGAATTACTGATGAAAACTGAAAGACGTCATGTTGTACCCACCGGTAGAGACATCCAGTCTCCACACTGGAATTTACACAAGGATCTAATTGCCTTGAGGGCGATTCTTTTTAAACTAGAAGAACAAATTTTCCCAGAACAACAAAAAAACAACCAATTTTCTCTTTTTGTGAAATATATGTGTCCTAATAGTGTTTTTAGCAACGTGTGACACATATATGAATGTCAACATCTCAAAAAATGTGTTTTGGTGTTTCGTGACTCTTTAAATCCTTTAATTATCATTTAGCAAACATCTAATGTAAGTATAGAACTGGATAGTTTAAGTAATAGCATATGGATATGGTTAAGTAATGCTACAAACACATTAAAAGTCATCTAGACCAGTTAATTCCCCAAATTGTTCAGTTTTTAAGCCTATAGAGCATGATGAAACTGCATGGTTGGCAACCATAGTAGCAGTCAGTAGGTTTGTGTTTTAGGTATTCACTATTTTTGATCAATTTAATATGACAGCAACAAACCTGACAACAGATGTGTTGTGGTTTTTGAGCTCCTATTACCATTTCCACTTGTTACAGCCATCTGTGGGCTTGTTGTTAAGGTTTGGCTCATAAATCAATCAAGTTTATTAGAGTTATTAAAGTGGTCAGATGCAGATAATGATTTACTGGTACTAGTCTCTATATGAGTATTTGGATTTTCCTCAGTTTGTAATGGACTTGTTCCTTTTTGCTGATTTTCCACCAAGATCTGGCAACAGAATGCCATTGTATTTTAAATGAATAGCCAAAATAGTTTTAGTCGGAAAAACGGATGATGTCTAAACATACCCTGAACAAAAGGATTTGTCAAGCCATGATTTCAGTCTCAATTAAATTCTGAATCACCCACAACCTTCCACATCTTAAGTTCAAGAGATCCCAATTACATCAGAATCTGTACACAGGCATCCCATTTTATTAATTGCAGCCGAAATGCTTTTTATGAAACTAATTTGCAGAAATATCACCGGAGAAAAAGAGGAAAGACCAGAGAGCGGTGAGGGAGGTAAAACACACACGTTGCAGAGTATGGAGACCTCCGCTGAGTTGTGCTTACATCCTGAAAATCCCCACAGCCTTAGAACACTCCTAAGTGAACACGCTCGGCTCCGCACACCCACCTCTCATTCATATTTAATACAGCATAATAACTCACTGCTCCAGTGACTCAACACAAGTGTGATCTGGGTCCCTCCGGGTTCCCCATGCTGCTGTTCTGACACTACACTCCTTCATCTCATTAGGAAATAAAAGGATTGCACTTGGATAAGATCAGATAGCTTTGGAAGGTATACCCTACTTAGACAAAATACAGATGAGCATATAAAAAAGACTGGGCTGGATGTGTGATACCTACCAGGTCTCTTGTGCGCTCGTGTTCATTATTTCAAATGGAGATGGTGCGGCACTGAGCCAATAGTGTAGCGAGTTAAAAAACATATTAATTCCATACATATTAACATATTAATCAATATACCAAGGTGCACTGCATGTCATGTGACAAGAATCAACCAATCAGCTTCACATATTGTATGGATTATACACATTTTCATTAATAACGATAGACTAACTCACTTAAACAAGCACAAACCAGCCAAACACTATAGCAATTGTTATAAATTCTATTAATGGAGAAACAGATCAGACCTACATAAACAGTTCTTAAGTAGCTCCTTGGAAAGCACAACCAATGGTTGCTTAAAGATGGTGAAGAAAGTACAGTCTTCCACACAGTTACATGATGGGTTCAATCCAAAATCAAAATATATGGCGTTATTTCAATGATAAATGTCGTGAGCAAATTACAAGTCAAGAGCACATTTATATAATACAAGTAGGGGTGTAACGGATCATGGTTGATTCATACGGATCACAAATTAATACATTTTTTACTAGTAGATTAATCCTAAATTTGTAACAAATCGCAGAGAGATTGCCTCTCGCTGCATTCAAATCACTTGTATGAAAGCATTTAGGCTCTCCTGTAAAATATAAAGATGAAAGAAAAGTCGTGATAGGTTATTCGGGATGTGGTGGGTTTCTTAGTTTAATAAATGTGTTTAATGTCACTACTTGTTTAGCCTGCATTAATGCATCCAGTGTAGCTGCACATCATTAAAAGATCAGGATCTCAACAACAAAAATTATACATGATGGTGATTTTAATATGTTTATTAATGTTATAGTTTATAGTTCATAAAAATAGTTCATAAAAACCACTGATGTTTATGGTAAATTCTAAGATGACCATCATGTGCATTTAACGACGCTCAAAAATAAAAGTTGTGGGCAGCAATTTTATCATTTAACCAATAGGTGGCGACAACCAGCCATTAAAAAATATGCACCTGAATAATTCTTTTAAAATGATGCATCTGGCAATGAAACATGTATTAGTGAATAACTAAATCATTTAGTGAAAATTAGACTAAATATATATTTAACTATACAGTACATTTTGTACTAAATATACACTTTATACATTTAGAGCTATCAGCAACAGTAGTTGTAACAGTGAATCTTTCACACTACTGAATAGTTTACAATTTATTTTTATTCAGCTGATTTTTTTCTTAATTTTATTTTTAACAAAGTTACAGCTTCTAAGTTCTGTTTGTTGAAACCAAAACTTTCTTGTGGTACTGTTTTTGTGAAAATGGAAAGCAAATTCTATTTGTCTCCACCCTTTTTGACTGATCCGAAAAATGGTCAAATCCGTGACTAAAAAAACTATATGTGATCCGAACCATGAGATTTCTGATCCATTACACCACTAAATACGAGCATCTGAATCTTTTTGCTTATGCTCTGATTTCCTTTGTTTGTGCACAAAACTTTATGCGCGCTCTGAAATATACGCTGCTCACAAGCAACACTTCAAATACACTATTTAGAAGGTGGGTCTTATTCAAATATACTCTGCCAATTGGCGAATACTCTGCTCCCACTAAGTGAGATGATGTGGACACATTATTTATTAGTGAACACATTCATTAGATTGTTTGTTTGTTTGTTCGTTCATTCATTTGTTCCTTTCTTCCTTCCTTCTTTCCATCCTTCCTTCATTCCTTCCTTTGTTTGTTCAGTCCTTCCTTGAATCTTTTCTTCATTTATTTGATCCTTCATTAGTTTCTTCCATCGTTCAGTTTTTTGTCCCATTTTTCATCCGTTCCATTTAGTGATTGTTTAAGGCTGTTTGGTGATTTCAGTCATCATACAGTCGACATCCTTCATTTTCTCCTCAGTGAGATACGGTATCTAAAAAGTCTGTGCATCATTGCGTGTAAAGATTTTGGACATCTTCTTGGACACTCTTAATGCTTCCAAAAGGTTTGCTGCATTTATAAAGCGCCTATGTATTGAGGTTGCTCAGTATGATGCAATTTACTTTCTATGTGCGATTTGACTGGACAGGAAACAGAGGACTGATTTTTCTACTTTAGTCAATCATTATATGCAAGAAAGAAATAAAGTTGTGACTGTAGGTTGAAGGAAAGCAGTGGAGTAAAAGTACCGATACTGCACTAAGAATGTACTCAAGGGAAAGTAAAAGTACACATTTATAAAACTACTTAGTAAAGTACAATTCCTGAGAAAAACTACTCAGTTACAGTATCTTGAGTATTTGTAATTTGTTACCACTGGAACTAGATTTGTTTTCTTTATATATGGATTTCACTGGTTGTTACCAACATATGCTGAAAATTCAAGTCAAAACAGCACCTTTCAAAAGTCAACAGCACCTTTAGAAATATGTTTTCTGAGAAAAATTGTGACCTGTTGAATATTTTGTTTCCCCATGCTGTATATCAGATGAAGATGTGACACAATAAATACATTTAGACATGACTTTCAACCCCATTTTTCCACAATCAGATGCCACTTGTAATTACTTTAATGGACCAACTTTATATAACAAACAGCTATAATAAACCAACACAATCTTCCAATTGTACAGCAAATAATTTAAGCAAATACCTTTCACAAGCAGGTTTCCTAAGCTGCTGGCTTCACCAAACTGGTTACGGGCGACACACGTGTACGATCCAGCATCAGATTTGCTGACATTGGATATCCGAAGGCTTCCACTCTCCAATACAGCAATCCTACAAAGCAAACATGTGATATTTACTCCAGAGTGCTTCTGTGACTTTAAGCCAGCAATCAGCAAAACCGTTTTATTTTTTGACAAGATAAAAGTACAACAGCATCGGGCTTTGTGGCTATTTAAGACTCAAGACATCTGGAGAGATTTTAAGGGTGATGCAAGACGTTCAAGACATTCTTACAGAGACCATTTCAGGAAAAAGAGTGCAATTTTGAGAGAGTTTTGAAGGTTTTTGCACATAGCTATGAATCTTTTGTCTTGTCAAACCCTTAGCTTCAAGAAGTTGCTGTCAAAATGTTTTTTAGGAGGAATGAGGGAGTTGCTGAAATTTTGTATTTATGTTTTTCTTCCCCAAAAGATGCAGTTGGACAAGTTTTCATAAATATTTTCCATTTATAAAACCCCTATTCTGCATTAAAAAGGGCATATTATGGTTTTGGTGGTCTCTAACAACAGTCTGATATGCATGCAAGGTAAAAAAAAAAAAAAAAAAACACTTTCATTGTCTTATAATATGCATTTATTTTTACCTAATTATCCAAATGACTCTCATAAGATTCATCCAGCGATTCATTTGTTCCCAAACTCCTCCTTAGCACGATGCTAATCTGCCCTGATCGGTCCGATGACCCAGTCTATTATGATTGATCGACTGCGTTCAGTGCAAGAACTGCTCACCACGGCTTATCAACAACTTTGAAGTAGTCAGAGTGCAGAGTGTATGTGTGAACCCAATGTAGGGGTTCATTAAAGCAATGCAGTTTAACACCTGAATATTGCTCTATTCTTCACCAAAAGTAAAACAATGACACACATTCAGTATTAATCCACACAATGGCAAAAGCTGAACTATTTTAAAACTTGACTGCCACACATGTGTAGGAATAGCTGACAGTGGTCATAACAACGACAAATAATAGATCGCGACCTCACGAACGCACATTTAAAGCCGTAAACAACGCAGCATGTGTCGCATTTTCAACATTGTTTTAGATGCAAAATGAGAATATAAAGAGTTAACCAGAGACAGTACAAGCAGTTACAAGTAACAAAACACAATTAAATACATAATTTGCAAGCTAGAGAAAACAAGGAGGCAGCCATTTTAATCTCACTTACTTACACTTGTGAAATGGAGGAAGAAACTGATCTATGAGCTGTGTACTGTAAAGTTCCGTTCAAGCACTGACAAAGTCCCATACATCCATAGTCTTCTCTGATCCTTCTTTTAGCAAATGGCCAATGAATCCCCCATTGTAATCGTGTAGTTTGCTGAAGCACTTGTCAGAAAAATGACGGTGACACAGCACAAGGCTGGGGCTATAATGCTGAGGTATTTTTGCAAAAATAAACTTCAACCACTGACTCTTCACAGCCTCATCTTTGGGTAGGGAAAATAACGCTAACTTTCCCCTCACACTCCAGAGCACAGCGTCTACACGACATGATTTAGCCGTGATCAGTTACTGTGTTTGTCTTTCTCTTTTTCTTTCTACAGTGTTTGTGGGCGGGGCCCGGGTTTTCTTGGGTCTGCACGTGCAACAAATAAGTGGGGCTGGAGTTCCGTATCAATGTCACGCCAACACCAACATGGCTCAAGACTAGTTACTGTGGCAATTCATTCGAACTACAATGAGTCAACTCTTATATAGATGAATCAATAGTTTTAAACATGGTGCACTTTCGGGCGACGCAGAGGTGCAGTGGGTAGCACGTTCGCCTCACAGCAAGAAGGTCGCTGGGTCGCTGGTTCGATCCTCAGCTCAGTTGGCTTTTCTGTGTGGAGTTTGCATGTTCTCCCTGCGTTCGCGTGGGTTTCCTCCGGGTGCTCCGTTTTCCCGCACAGTCCAAAGACATGCGGTACAGGTGAATTGGGTAGGCTAAATTGTCCGTAGTGTATGAATGTGTGTGTGTATGTTTGGATGTTTTCCAGAGCTGGGTTGCGGCTGGAAGGGCATCCGCTGCTAAAAACTTGCTGGATAAGTTGGCGGGTTCATTCCTCTGTGGCGACCCCAGATTAATAAAGGGACTAAGCCGACAAGAAAATGAATGAATGAATGAATGGTGCACCTTCAGATTTAAGCCTTAGCTGGATATTTCACTTCACTTAGAGCTGTGTTACACACTGGCCATTTTCAAAAACTCATAATAGAGGCTCTTTAAAAACAATACAATTTACTTTTAGGCTCAACTTTTCATTCTTAAATGGTTATCAAACCAATGCAAAATTGAACACCTGTTTTTTTATGTGGGTCAAAAGAAAAATCTGCTCAAAGTATTCAAATACAAAATGATATTTGCACAATACTGGCCTTTAAAAATGATAATGCATACACACATAAAAGTACTTAAAAAACACACATCCTCAAAGATAAAACGCATGATGCGGAGACCTTGAGGATGAAGGAGAAAAAAAAGGGAGGGCTTCATTAATTCATGATGGCATTCTAATTATTCTGCCCACGATACTCAAGAAGGAGTGAGTCATAAGCGAGTTATACACAATAATGTTATGAGTGTGCGTAAAGAAAGAGAAAACGAGAGAGGAAGAAAAAAAGGGGGGAAAAAACAACATGGTGCCCTATTATAGATGGTTCTATTTTGAAAAGCTGTGATAGCTTGGGGGAAGAGATGTTTAATTGGTGTGGACAAAACATTGAATATAAATAATCCATTTTGCACAAACTGTGGATTTCATTAATGACTCTGGGAGGACCCCCAATAAATAATATATTTCTAATTAACACAGCTGGAGTGTGTCAGTGATAATTTGGTGTACATATTGTAAAAGAGAGAAGGAAAACATGCTTAGCTTTCCACGCGCATTTGGCTATTAACATGTGTGTAAGCATGCACTCTCCATAGACAGACATTAACAGAATGTACTGTAGAGTGGTTTTTGATTGGATGGCAGGAGGGAATGTGTTTACCGAGTGTGAAGAAGTTTACTAGCCCGCACAAAGCCCAGACATGAACCCCTCTGAACACCTTTGGGATGAATTGGAACTTCAGTGCTTGACCTTAGTGCCAAAGAAAATCCCTACAGCCGTGTTCAAAACATCTAGCGGAAAGAAGCCCTCAGCATCTGTCACTCACTTTCACCTTACCGGAGAAATCACCAACAATCTTAAGTATAACATGCTGTATTTTGGTCATTTAACCGTATATTTAGTAAAACATTATTTACATATTCTGTCGGCATAGTATGTGATTTTATACACAAATCATGTATTTTAAATTAAAAAAAATTTAGTGTCTTCTTTAATGTCACACAATTTTTATTAAAATACAGTTTCAAAGAATGGAAAAAAAATATTATAAATTATTTGATGTAACATATTTATGTAAGGTGGTGCAGTGGGTAGCACAATCGCCTCACAGCAAGAAGGTCGCTGGTTCGAGCTTCGACTGGGTCAGTTGGCATTTTTGTGTGGAGTTTGCATGTTCTACCCGTGTTCATGTGGGTTTCCTCCAGTTGCTCTGGTTTCCCCCACAAGTCCAAGACATGCAGTACAGGTGAATTGGTTATGCTAAAATTGACCATAGTGTTTCAGTGTGTGTGTGTGTGTGTGTGTGTGTGTGTAAGTGAGTATGTATGGTAGTTTACCAGTGATGGGCTGCGGCTGGAAGGGCATCCGCGGCATAAAACATATGCTGGATAAGTTGGCGGCTCATTCTGCTGTGGCGATCCCAGATTAATAAAGCTACTAATCCGAAAAAAATGAATTGAATTCATTTTTTTACAACAGTTCAAAATTATGTAAACAATTTAGAGCATGTTTTTTTCCAACTTACTCATAAAAATACCTATTAAAAAATTTAAAAACAAACAAACAAGTTAGATAAATTTAAATCTATCTAATTTAGTTGATAGATAGATAGATAGATAGATAGATAGATAGATAGATAGATAGATAGATAGATAGATAGATAGATAGATAGATAGATAGATAGATAGATAGATAGATAGATAGATAGATAGATAGATAGATAGATAGATAGATAGATAGATAGATAGATAGATAGATAGATAGATAGATAGATAGATAGATAGATAGATAGATAGATAGATAGATAGATAGATGGATGCATTGATGGATGGATGGATGGATGGATGGATGGATGGATGGATGGATGGACGGACAGACAGACAGACAGACAGACGGATGGATGGATGGATGGATACTACTGTAGATGGATGGCTGAATGAATGGATGGATAGGCATGTCATTATATTAACCTTTTTAAGTAGTCTCACAGTCTAAACTTTAGAATGATCGTTCATACACTATGCATACAGACAGGGATTTGCAAAACAATTTCAGGTCACAACAAAGCAGGTTAAATACAGTTTATCAATGATAGTAGTGAAGTTTTCCCCTTCTTTCCCTTCTCTCTCTCTCTCTCTCTCTCTCTCTTACTCCTCCATTATATGCACCTTACCTCCAGAGATTACAGACAAATAGGCCAGCACATTGTCTTATCTAGATCAAGGAATGACCTGCTTTTTGTGCCGCTCTCCTGCTTCTGCAGCTGTTGGTGATGTTTTATGAGTTATGAGATGCATTTGTTTTCCCATCTCTTTATAAGGCTATTCTCCCTGTCTCTCTCCCTCTCCACCTTTAGACAATTCTTACAGCAATTCAAATAAAAAATACTCTGACACATAGAGCTTGTGCATGGATTTCA